>NC_080770.1:34380280-34693932 GCF_020826845.1 Diceros bicornis minor | reverse complement strand
CTTTCTTGATAACACTCCTAGCCTGTTCATTATGGGTTGTCAGTTGTAGCGGGGATGGGCGGGGCTTGAACTGATAGGGAACCGGAGAAGATATTGTCATAGGGGACAGGGATGTGGCCCACTGTATGGGCTTTGAAATGACTTTACTCCTTGAGCAAGCTTGAAATAACCCTTTGTCTGCTTCCAGGAGGATATCAGTGAATATCATGATGTTAATCAATTTTCCTAAGGGTCTGAAAAAAATTTGTAACATACACCAGAGAATGGTGACTTCACCAAAGAAAAACGTGTGGATGGATGGATAGATAGGCAGACAGATAGAAAGATAGATACAAGCAGTTTAGCGGCGAGCAAGAGAGCAAGATGCGTAAAAATTATCTGCCGTTTCTCCATTTTCTGCAGCAGAATGGTCAGTGGCTGAAGATGTTTATGAACCTTTAAGAACATGCATATGGAACCTGTGCGTGAACGTTTGCATTACACGTGTGCACGCACACATACTTACTCATGTTTTTCTCTCTTGTCAAGCTGTCATGTGGGTTGTTCATTTCATTTTTTAATACTGTGCTATTGCTACCTGCAATGGGTGGGAGAATTCCAAAGTTTTAAAGTCTTTTTCCCACCACACCTCAAGGAACATGCCATGGCCCTGTACACCTGAGCACTGTAACCGGACATCAGGAGCTTGTCCTCGTTTCCCCATCCAGGCCACGGATGAAAGCCTTTTTACAGACCTGATTCAGGAAGCTCCTCTTGCTTTCTGGACAGAAAGACTGAGCTAGCCTGAAGGTGTGATGGGTTGAAGTTTATTGATTTTTAAAAAGAACTCTACTGGTTGTAGACTCACAGAGCACTTCTGTGCTAACCTCCTCATTTCTTAGACAAAGAAGCTGAAGCCAGAGGGTTCAAGTGGCTTGCTCAAAGTCACACTGAAGGTGTGGTGACAACGTGATGTTCAGGCCCCCTGGCTCCCTCTCCAGTGCTCCCTCCCTCTCTTTCCTGTGGCCCGTCAGTGAAACCGTCTAGCACAATGCTAGACGGTAATTAGACTTCTTGTGGTGATCATTTCTCAGTGTATACAAACATTGAATCCTTTTGTCGTACACCTGAAACTAATATGATGTTATATGTCAATTATACCTCAATTAAAAAAAAGAGTTGAGTTGCTAATCAAATCATAATGATTAACATGTCCAAATTTTAAATATACCTTTTGTTGTGTCTTTGGCTTGGAGAGGTGACTTAACACTCACAAGGGCAGATTTTTTCTTTTATTGGGCTATAACATATCCTTAAAGACATTATAGATATAGTCCAAACTAAAATTCTTATTTTGATATGAATGCATATAAAAACTAAATGTTTTTATTGGTATTATTGGTATTTTTTAGAACTCCATAGTCCATGGCAAGAGAAAAAAGAGAAATTCTTTTTATATGCACTTCTTCTTACTTTCACTCAGGCTTTTAAAATACCGCCAGAGAATTGTATAGGGTATTTAATGCTGATGAGCATTTCTTTGTCTTATATTTAGTTCAATAAATTATCATCCCCCCCAAAAAAGAACAGAAACATCTCACTGTGCTTTAAGGAGTATGGACTCTCAGCCGTGCTGCGAGGATCTGAATCCCAGCTCTTCACTTACTGTTTGTGTGGTTCTGAGCAGGTTGGTTCATTTCTCTCTGCTCAGGACTTCCGTCTGTAAAATGGGCTGTTGGTGAGGATCAAGTGAATTAATATATGTAAAGCACTTAGAACAGTGCCTGGCACACAATAAATACATCATCATTATTATTATTATTATCAATTAGTCAGTCAATGAGCAAGGATTCATTGACCATGGACTTGACGCTCCTTGGCACTATAATTTGGGAATCTGTATCACCACACCCACTGAATCTTTCCTTTGGCACAGTTCTGCCGCCAGACACACCAGCCCAGTGGTTATAGGCCCCTGGGGTTGTCACTCACACGCTGGTGATGACTCTTGGTAGGACCCTCTGCTAACATGGACCCAGGTGATGGCCACCATACCTGGGTCTTTTCATCTCAGCTTAGTGTTGTAAATGTCATGCAGACAGAGTCCAGATTTCGGCTACGTTCAACATACCACTCCGTTTTCTGGCAGGCCCATCGCCTGTCCCGGAAGGAGAGCAGACAAGCATTTTCGCTGTCCAGAAGTGCCGACTTGTCATATTTGGGTAGTTACAGGAATGGACCTTGCTGGCATTTGGATTGGAAAAGAGTGCTGAACTGTTCTCTGTCATTTGCTGCCTTGTGGCGTTTAGGGTGGATTGTCTTATAATTTTCTTCTTTCTTCCCTTAGGAGTGGCTTAAGTGAAGAAAGTATACCCAAAACCATAAATTTTCCTTTTGTGCGTTCAAGAAAATTCTTTTAAAGATTATTTTAAAGAAAACATAAAAACAACATAGAAAGTTCAGACAATAAGAGAAAGATCGCTATAATTTCACAACCCTAACCTATCCTCAGTTTTTTGCACCTTATCTTCAAGCTTTTGATCAAATCCATGTGTGCTTGAGAATCTCATCATACATGGACTTTCCATCTTGTATCAGAAGCATATATGTAGTGCTCTTGTCTTTCTGAAGGTCATTTTCAATGACTTGGTTGAGCAGGGATACCATTGATTGGAAAACTGATCTCCCATTGTTCAAACCTTCCAGGTATTTTGTGGTTTTAGTTTTGGTTTTGGTTATTATAAATAACACTACAAAGAATAATTTCACGCATGACTTAAAAAACTTTTTATTTTGAAATAATTTTGGACTTACAGAACAGCTGCAGTAGTAGAACAGAGAGTTCCAATACTCTCTTTCCCTCACTACCCCTAATGTTAACATCTTGCATAACCAGAGAACAATGAGCAAACCCACGAAGTGAGCAGTGGTACTACACTGCTGACTAATCTATGGATCTCATTTGAATTTCACCGGTTTTCCCGCCAGTGTCCTTTTCCCTATCTGGGATCCAGTCCTGGATCTCACATGGCATTTCGTTGTCTGCTGAGTCTCCTCCAGTCAGGGACAGTCCCTTAGTCTTTCTTTGTGACCATTCTTGGTCTTTCATGATCATTACTCTGTTGAAGAGGACTGGCCAGTTATCATGTAGAATGTCCCTCAGTTTGGGCTTGTCTGATGCTTTCTTGTGATTAGATTGAGGTTGTCATTTTTGGCATAACCTTGGGAGTCATGTGCCCTTTTGTGGCTGTCCTCTCGGGAAGTACTTGATATTGATATGTCTGATTACTGGTGATGTCAACTTTTAGCTAACACTTTGAACCTCTCTTGGAAAGTTGCTTTAGGAGAGATTCCAGGAGTGGGATTCCTGGCTCAGAGGATGTCTCGCTAGCTTCTTCTCTTTGCTGATTTCCTCAGCGGCAAGCAGAGTGAGGGAACAGCGAAGACTTGTGAAATGCTACCAGCCTGAAAGTATTATTAGGGCCAGGGTTGGGGAGATCTCTGCAAAAGTTAGAAAAAAGATGTCCCCCAGTTTATGTTTCTTCAAATGCTGTGAAAATAAAACATATAAGATGCAGCCTTGTGTTAGTGAACCTTTGGCTTCTTACTGTAGGTTGATATATATCTTACCACTGGATGAATTTTTCTTTTGTGAATTACAGGAAATTACTTTAAAGAAAACATATTAACAGTACTATACATGGTTATATTAATACAGTCAAGTCTGATTACAAACAGCACTAATGGTTCTCCATCTCATCCAGTAAGTGTCAGGCAGGTTTCACTACTCAGCTCCATTCATGGGTGTAGCATCCTCGTCATTTATTTATTTAGCCTAGTCATCTGCTTGTATCTTTGACAGGTCAGAAGGTATGCTGGCCATGTTCATTTCTGTGAGACGAGACTGGCTTTGTCCTATAGAGCAGGAACTCTCTATAGGACATTGCCGTTAGTGGCCATACAAGGCTTCAAAATCACCTTTCTCTCAAGAAAGATACAGATTGACAAAAATCAGCTCTCAAAGGCAGGTTCGTAGAGTAGAGAGACATGGGAGCAGGCTGTCTGGAGGCTCCCCCTTCCCACCCCATTCATCCCAGCTCAACCTCTTCAGGAACTGGCTGTCTTATCCAGATGGGCACCAGCTAAATAGCCAGGGGAGTCCATTGAGTTCCTCAGGGCTGGAGCTAGAGTTGGGGCACCAAAACTAGCTGGGCTGCCAAGTCAGAGGCTTCCACACGGGGGAGCTGTAAGGGTTTCGGTGGCATTAAGGCCCACAGCACAAAGGGAGGGCATGGAGTCAGGGCTAGGCCTGAGCAGCCTCGGGTGGGCGAGGGAGAAGGAGGCCCTGATGGGCGGTCTCAGGTGACCCAGGGGGTGCCAGGCTCCACGTTGTTTGTGGCCCACTGTTGTGGGCTGGTCTTGGACTGGGACACAGGTGGGTCTGGCTGGCTCAAAGGACCAGAGGTGAAGCCTAGGACAGCGTTTCCAGGAGTTGTGACCCTCTGATGAACGCCTCCCAGCTGTCGGCCTGCCTGGTCAGGGGTGGACCTGAGCCTGTCTCTCTCCCCAGGTGGACAAAGCCCTGAAGCAGAAGTCCGACATTGAGCACTATCGGAACAAGCTGCGCCTCAAGGCCAAGAGGAAGGGGTACTACGACTTCCCCGCAGTGGAGGTGAACAAGGCTCAGACGGAAAGAAAAAAGATGTACGAGAAAGCCCCAAAGGAAATCGAGCATGTTTTGGATCCCGACCCAGAACTGTGTGCCCCATTCGCTGAGTCTAAAAACAGGTGCTGTCTCTAAGGGATGCTCTGGTGGTCCTTGTACCATTAGTGGGATGACGGCAGAGGTGCGTTGGGCAGTCCAGTCCAGGTCCCTTCATCTGTTACCTCAGGACTGTGATCTTTGCAGGCTGCTCATCTGGACCACGCTGGTCTGCATGAGCCGATGCTCTATCATGAGGAGAACAAAATTGAAGCCATTCAAAAAAATACTTGGGCAAACAATCATAATTGTCCTTTAGTTTAATGATATTTTCAAACCAGTAGCTGTTTCAGAGCTGGGTAAAGATATAACTATCACCTACCTGGTTATGTAACTTCTAGATCAGGGGACATTGTATTTTTCAATTATTTAATAACTCTTGCTTAAGAAAAGCAAATTTCATGCCTCACCTTTTCATTCAGCTTTAGTGAGTACTTACCACACAGCTACTCAGGGCTCTGTGCTGGGTTCATCTCTTTAATTTATAGATTTGTTCATTTATTCGACACTTATTGTCACCCACTATGTATTAGGCACTGTATGAGATGCCATGGCTGTGTGTGCTTCTTCTCATTCATTCATTCAAGTCAATCAACACTTATGGTGGAAAAGACAGCCCAGTCGCTGTTCTTGTGGAACTTAAGGTCTGATGAGAGAGAAAGATAACTACCCCAAAAGTTTGTTACTCATAAGCACGATGAGTGTTTGAAATGTGAGGTCCTGTAACACTCTAACAGGGGGACCTAGCCCAGCAAGAGAGGCCTAGGCCCGGCGCTTTGAATTGGTATCCTTCCGAGTTTTGCTGCTAACCAGACAGAGTGACCTCACCTACCGTGGAAAGGGGTAGAGGTTAGCAAGGCTAGAATGCCCATCTTTCTTCTTTTTCTCCCCACTCCGAAGCACTTCCTCAGATGCATTTTCATGATTTAAGACCATCTCTTTCAAATATGCATTCTCCTTGGCAACAGCCCCTTGGCTTCGAGCATGCCAACACTCCACCCCATCCCGTAGCCTTGGCAGATGCACCCTCCGCAGACTCGGTGAGACAAGACAGTTCCTGGCCTGAGTGGGGATTTATTAAAAGCAAAAATGACTATGTGACAGGCTTGGATGGAAGCCACAAAGTCAAGCTGGGAGGTGAGGCTAAATTTTATGAATGAACATAATTTATTTTCAATAAAGAAAAGAGGGAATTCTAAACCAGTGCTTCATTTGCCGTGCTTCTAATGAGGCTTGGTGGGTACGACAAGCTGTTGATCTAAAATCACACCGTGACAGGGATCACAATGCATGTGTCACTGTGTTGATAACTGTGGAAGAAAGAGAAGAAAAGATATGGATTTCCAGGAGGCTGGGGCTTCTTTAGCTTTTTCTTTGCCCTATGGGACTCTTCACTGGTCTTTCACAGACTGGGCTGGGGAGTTGTTTTCCCAGATTCCCTGCTGACACTCAGAAAATGAATCAAAGATTATATGCAGATAAGAGGAACTTAGCTTGGAAGTTATTTGAGAAATAAATAAAAATTTCAGTTAAGACTTTTTATAAGGAGAGTGAACACAACTTTTTCTGTAGAGACGCATGTCCACTGCTGAGCAGAGGTTCAGGCCAGTTTCCTATGGCCCTTTGACGGCCTGCTGAAGTGTGAGTGTGTAGTCAGTTCTCAGTAAATACGTCTTGAGGAAATGACTGAATGACTCTAAAGCACCAAAAATACTGTTAAAATTTTTTTGACCAGTTAAGGAAAAAATAAGGATAACCGCGGATCAGATGAGGTGGGGGAGGAATGGAGACGAGATCAGCAGGAGGTGGGATGGGGAGGAAGGGTTAGCAGAGAAGAAGAGATTGACAGGGACGCAGTAAGCCTTGAGGTGGTGTTCTTGTCACGCTCTGCTGTCACCTGCAGAGGCTGTGCTGTGTGTTAGTGCAGGTGAGACCCCCTGTCATTTGCTGCTCACAGGTCAGCCTCCGGGGCTGCTGCACTTGGTGACCTCGCCACTGCAGGGCACAGATGAGGGGGTCATTCTCTGGGCCAGAGCTGGCATCAGTAACCAGAATTCCCCCTGAGACCTAAATTAAGTGAAATGACAGACCGAGTTTAGATTTCACATGTTGACTTGTCCCCGTATCTTCTAAGAGTTTTCACAGCTTTTTTCTGTAAGGTCAGAAGACCACCCCCATTTTTATGTTACACCCTCTTATGCAGAGACACCAAGTGTGTAATACAACAGGCAGACGCTCTCCGAGGCCCCCGCAGAGTCCCTTGGCTCCCATGGCGCCTGTGCAGGCCGGCAGCATCCTACTTACTGCGGCGAGCATCCGTGGCTCCCACTGGAGGGCTTTTCTTGACGGCCCCGAGGAGAAGTGTCAGGTCACTAATAAAAGCTCTGGAGCAGCCTGAGTCAGTGACAGACGGGAACTGATGGATAAACCGCCCGGCAGGAGAGCTCTGAGGTGTGAGCTACACTGTGGTAATAACCATGTTTTCTAGTTTCTGTATTTGATGATTTGACGTCTGGGGTCCTGCTGACACTGGAGGGGCCCTGCCCCTCCCAGGGCCATGCAGCCAGTTCCTAGAGACAGTGAAGTGCTCCCCTGCAAGTGCACCTTTCACATGCGACCCAAACAAGCCAGCACCCACGCCCCAGCCACTTCCTTTACACAGGGCTCTCACAATCTGGGCCCCAATCCCCCTGCCCTAATCGCCCGAGGGTCAGGTACCAGACAACTAAGGATGGCCCTATGCCCCAGAGTCTGTGAAATTACTTAAACCATCCAATCCTAAGCCTGCTGACCCTGCCTTGCCCATTCGTTTCCATGGAAACCACAATAATGGTTCTTGCCCGCATAATCCCCTTGCTCCCACTGTGACTGACCCTGGTGCTTCCCCCCCGTGGCCCCCTGTGGCATGGGGTGCCCCTTCCTCTTGGGATCTGTGAGTGTAACAAGCTGTCTTTTCATTGGCAGGTGTCTCCTGATTATTGGTCTTGCCATACCTGCATAAAGTTAAACCTACGTTGTGAAACAGCTGTCTACCATACTCCTGCAGTGACTTTGAGCCCCGTTTGCCCAAAATACTACTCTGCTCTATATCATACCCTTTATTGGCCTCCTTCCCTGCCCTCCCTCACTTTCTCACTTTCTGACTTGTGTGTCCTGGAGCCCTCTCCCAAGGAAATCACTGGCACTCACATCATCACAGAGCCTGCTTCTGGGGGAACCAGCCTAAGGCTCTAACTCATGAAGACAGAGTTGCTCTGATGGAAGCACAGCCTCCTCCTCCTCCTCCTTCTCAGTGGCTCTATTCCATCTTTATGGAACCTTAGGGTTCCATAGAATACGGTTTGGGAACTACTTTCTTAAACTATAGTGGGATTAAAAAACCCCTAAAAGTCCAAGTAAAATTTATCATTATCCACCCAGCAATATTTTCGGAGGTAAAAAACTTACTTTGGAATATTGAAAGTTTCAAAATTTGTTAACTTTGAAAGAATATAGAAAAATACCACAAGAAGTGAATACATCTAATGGAACTCTGATTAAAATAAGTACTTTCTTTACCTGAGAGCTTAATTTATTTCTAAGTAGGTGCTCGCATACCAGGCACACATTGGTCTGGTCAATTGAGATCCATGTTAAACAGCAGGCTTTGAGCTGTGTATCCTAAAGGAACATTGTCTCTGGTGGAAAAGGAGACAAGAATGCACTCTAGGGTCTAAACTGTCACCCACAACGTTGTTCTGGAAAGGGTTTACACAATCTCACCATTGTATTTCTAATACTTCCAAAATAACCTACTTAAATGTCAATTGCTAATCCTAGTATTTATTCCCCCACTGCCCTTATTAGTAAATCTTTTCTAAATGGGCTAATTGACAATCTCAGGATAGTTGCGAAGTCTGGTTTTTCAAAAAATGATTTGTAATTAGGTCAAGGATGAGAATTCTTGGGGTCTGCCTTAAAGTGTGAATCACTCAGAACAGATTCTCTTTCACAAGGCTGTGCTCCATTCCTAAAGGAAGCTTATAATATTAGGTTTAAGCTCCTATATTAGTCAGGATTCTTTGGGTTGCAAATGAAGGAAATCCAGCACAAACTGGTTAGATAAAAAGGGAATTTATCATTGAACATTATTGAAAAGTCAAGGCTTCAGACGTGACTAGATGCAAGGGGTCATACAGTGTCTCCCATATTTATCTTGCTCTCTCTTCACACTTTGTTGGCTCCTTTTCAGTCAGGCTCTTACATCATGGTGGCAAACTGGCTGCCAGCAACTCCAGTTTATATCCTATCTTCTTAGAAACCTCAATGCCAAGAGAATTCCTGGTTGCTCTAGTAGAAGCCCTGAGACTCAGTTGGTCTCATTGGACCAACTCATGTGCCCACCCTCTGACCAATTGTTGTGGTCCTGGGGATGTGATGCTGTGATTGTCCAGCCTGAGTCACATGCCAACCCCTGGAGGAAGGGTAGCCCTTAAAGAACATCATGGTGCTCTTACCAAAAGAAGGTCATCATGGGCACCAGTTGAGCAGAGACCACAGAGATGAATAGAGGTGAGCTCCTTGTGGTGCAGGCGTAGTCTAAGAGTGCCTGTTGTATTCCCTAGGCTAACTGCATGGGTGGTGATTTGCCTTAGAAGTTCCTGTGTCTGTGCTAGACCAGCAGGGTGTGTCTGTCCTGCTGTGACTGACTGGGTGTGCAATCTTGGCAAGTCTGCACACCTGCCAGGCTTCTGGCTTCCCGCATGGTCACTGGGAATAAACAGTGCAACCTCTTCACCTTTAACCCATCAAGGGGTGGAATCTTAGAACCGAGACATAAAATAGGTGGTGTTTGGGGAGTTCTCTGAAGATAGATGCTCTGAAATGCAGGTTATTTACAGAGAGAAACTTGTTGGACGAGAGAGAGGTAGCCAGTGATTTTTATCCCATCTTTGTCACTCTGCAGGCTCCTGTGAGTCGCCTGCCTCGCTGGACCTCACTCTGCACTCACAAGAGTTGTCTCTGGTAGACGAGAAAACCACAGCCACAACCCCCAGCATGTTGCTGTTTCTTTCCCCCTCCTCAAAAAAGCTTCCTCTAACGCCAAGTGGAAACAAGACAGTGGTGACAAATGTATATCCTGGGGGTGCATATCCTGGGGGGCTTCGTGGAGCCTCTGAGCATGCTCCTCTCTGGGCCTGACATGCTCTGTGCCCAGACTGGCATGTGGCTGGCTCTCTTTAGGTCTCAGCTGCAATGTCACCTCTCTAGAGAGGCCTTCGCCGACCATCGATCTCAAGTCATGCCCCATCCTCGTCACCTCTGTCACATCTCCTTGTTTTTCTTAATATCACTTATCACTCTCTGAAATTATCATGTGATTGTCTGTCTCCCTCTCTAGAATGTGAGCTCCAGGAGAGCAGGGCCATGTCTGTCCTGCACACTGTGGATCCTCATCATCTTCCACAGTGCCTGGTACATAGTAGGTGCTCAGTCAACATTGGCTGGATGGACAGACGGATGGACGGACGGACAGACAGATGGAGGGACAGAATAACAGATGAGCCCCAAATTGCCTCTTGTTTTGTGGCTCCTTAGCCTGGAAGGGAATCCACTGTGGTGAAGGTAGAAGAGAAAGTCTATCAGCAGCCGCAGTACTAAGCCGCCTGTTAGCCGCAGGGCTTATTGACACATCATGGAACCATGCGTGGGAGATCCGAAAGATTAAAAGGAGCAGGAGGATGCTGAGTCAACACCGTCAACAAGAGCAAGTTTGTTCCTCTGGCGTTAGGGGTCAAGGGAGAGCCCCTGGCCTTGCCATCAGCAGAATTTTAGAGGAGGTTGCAGGGTTGCAATTGATTATAGTTACCTAGTTTCCATGTGAAAAGAGCATTTACAATTCAGCCATATGGTTACAGCATCTGGAAAGAAAAAAGTCTTTATTCCGCTATTTCCATGGCCCCTGATGGCTGGGTAACAAATACCATCAGTTCTGAAATTTGCGAGGCAAACCCAAATCCTTCACTGGCTGCTTGTATGTTGGATCAGTGGAGAATTCCATCTGTCGGGGCGTTTGCTGCATCATAATAGTTGTTGGATTTTCTTCAGGCAACAGATGAAGAACTCTGTCTACCGAAGCCGGCAGTCTCTGAATAGCCCGAGTCCGGGGGAAACCGAGATGGACCTTCTGGTGACTCGGGAGCGACCGCGGCGTGGGATCCGGAACAGCGGATACGACGTAAGTCTCTGGTGGGCCAAAGTGAATACCAGCTTTGCTTTCCCCTGAAAACAAGGGGATGGAGCATCCCATAATGTTTCAGTTTACTATATATTTGTGGAATTTAAAAGTGTACTAAAATATTTTCTATTTTATTATTCCTAATTACCTGTTTTGCAAAGTAAGACTACTTGGAATTGTCAGAGTGACAAATTATTGCTAAAAGGATCTCAATTTCTAAATTTAACCATTTTATGAATAGTACACTATTGACTTGAAATTCAACAGCAATTCTAAATGTCCTTAATTTTTTTTCCATTTGTCCTTAGAAACTCAGTGGGAACCATGGCTGTGGGTTAGAATTCCTTTGAGCACAGGCTTTTTGTGCTCCATAGCAGTGTGGAGAAGTTGGATTTGTTCTTGATTTCATAACTCCTCAGTGTGCCATGGAAACAGTGAGGCATGCCGGAGCAATTTGGTGGCTCCCTGTGATGGAGCACATGCTTGTGTGGGGTGACACCTCACACACAGAGTCTGCTAACCCCATCAAACTTCCCCAGGCCATGAGTTACTGTTGGGTGGCTCCCTGTGATGGAGCACATGCTTGTGTGGGGTGACACCTCACACACAGAGTCTGCTAACCCCATCAAACTTCCCCAGGCCATGAGTTACTGTTGGGTGGCTCCCTGTGATGGAGCACATGCTTGTGTGGGGTGACACCTCACACACAGAGTCTGCTAACCCCATCAAACTTCCCCAGGCCGTGAGTTACTGTTGGGTGGCTCCCTGTGATGGAGCACATGCTTGTGTGGGGTGACACCTCACACACAGAGTCTGCTAACCCCATCAAACTTCCCCAGGCCATGAGTTACTGTTGGGTGGCTCCCTGTGATGGAGCACATGCTTGTGTGGGGTGACACCTCACACACAGAGTCTGCTAACCCCATCAAACTTCCCCAGGCCATGAGTTACTGTTGGGTGGCTCCCTGTGATGGAGCACATGCTTGTGTGGGGTGACACCTCACACACAGAGTCTGCTAACCCCATCAAACTTCCCCAGGCCATGAGTTACTGTTGGGTGGCTCCCTGTGATGGAGCACATGCTTGTGTGGGGTGACACCTCACACACAGAGTCTGCTAACCCCATCAAACTTCCCCAGGCCATGAGTTACTGTTGGGTGGCTCCCTGTGATGGAGCACATGCTTGTGTGGGGTGACACCTCACACACAGAGTCTGCTAACCCCATCAAACTTCCCCAGGCCATGAGTTACTGTTGGGTGGCTCCCTGTGATGGAGCACATGCTTGTGTGGGGTGACACCTCACACACAGAGTCTGCTAACCCCATCAAACTTCCCCAGGCCATGAGTTACTGTTGGGTGGCTCCGCTGCCCCGGGGAATGCTACTATGTGAGATGTGCAAGAACGCTTACCCTGCCCCAGAATTTCAAATGGTCTGGAATATACTCTTAGTTTTATGAAAAATGTTTCTTTCCCATTCTCCTAAAATGTTTCTCTAATTACAAATTAAAAAATTTTGTAACAAGAGTTATGATTCGAATATGTCTGGATAAATTTTTGTTACAATTTTTGAGGTTGTAATTTGAAAATGACACTCAATTTAGTAAGCTAATTTGAAGGCAAGAAGATTGTTTTTCCCCTCAGAATTGGTCATTGTTTGCCACAAAAGCTTAAAGTGGGATTTTTTAATGGTCCAATTAAAAACAGATATTCTACCTAATTTGAATTTCTAATAACCTTCCTTTCATTTAAACTTGATGTTTGTGTTGGTAGTGATAACCTTATCTTTTATTTCTTTGTCCTATTTCATATAAAACAATTTGATAGTTTGGTTTTATAAAATTCCAGATGCTTTGGACATCTGTTTTTTTTCCTCCAGGTGAAATTATTCAATGTTAATTTTTTTCCTTTTAAAAATATTTCTTATACCAAACTCGGTCATCAATTTGATAATCAGCCTATGGTTAAAAATGAGGCTTTTGAGTTTTCCAGTTAATCTCTCCCTACCAACTGTGAATATTCTTCCTGGATGCTTGTAGTTTGGGGAACTTGTTCTCCTGCCTAGGCATATCGGAGATATAATGTGATTCTTCATTTATTTCAAGATTGGTATTAATAGGTTTCTTGTGAGAGCCTAGGCACAGACATTTTCACAGTTCGAGGAAATAGGCCAGAGGTTTCCCTATTAGTCTTGAAAAGAGAACATTGCAGATTTTTTTTAACCATGCCATAACTTGTAATACTTATTTAATACTTTTGGAATGTCATGTTAGTAAATTATCTAGAACAATGGAAAGAGAGAGGTAATTTTTAGGAGATTATTCACCCCTCACAGAGGTGTGTAAATATTCCAATTATAGATTACTTTAGGGGAAGCCCACTTCATCTAATAGATTTTTTAAAAATGTGCTTTCCTTTGAGAAATGCACATGATCTTAAAAACATAAACAAAGATGAGTTTCCTTAAGAGAAGATGATCATCTAGGGAACAATTTTAAGAATTTAGACTATTGACTGTAAGGATGAAATTGCTTCCTGTATTCTCCTGTGCCTTTTATTCTAATCACATGACAGGTGACTATCATTAACTAACTGTGCACTGTAGACCAGGCCCTGTCTAGTCTTGTGTATCGTCTAATTGAATTTGCACTGTCACCAGCCGGTAGATACTCTCTTTATTCCCGTTGTATGGATGAGGAAACCAAGGCACAGAGCAGGTACGTAATTTGTCTACCTGACTCCAGTGCACCCACCACTATGTGTCTGTCTTCACATAACATAATACATGTCCTATATTTCTGATCTCTCTGAGAGGCTAGATGTCAGGTCTCACAAGAATTCTTGCATGGGGAAACTCACACAAGGAAAATACAGACCAGCAGATAAAGTAGAAAAAGCAGAGAGCCATAGTTTTAAACAATGCATTTATTTTCTGAACTCTTGAGTTTCCAAAAATGCCAAAGCACTCCTGGCAAAAGAACCCCTTAGCCCAGCAGTAAACAGGCCATTCCATTGGAGACACGTCATTCCTCCTACTGGGTCTGGGGATCTTGAAGCCAGGCCAGAATTTCCAGTCATTTCTGCCAGATTACAGAGCCCCAGGGGAACCTGCTCCTTGACATGGTAGAAACAAAAGCACTGGGAGATTGATTTAATTGTGAATTTTTCAGAAGTTGACTGCTTTAGAGTCTCAACAGAAAAGCCTGCATGTAAAAATAAATGAATACGTGAATAAAGAAGCAAACCAGCACATGCTCCAGGGGCCAGTCCGGGCCCGGGGCTGATGCAGCCTGGCTGGTTCCTCGAGCAGCAGGTGTGCAGGCTGCGGGAGAGGCGCTCTGAGCTCCGAGGGGGTGGGCAGTCACTGTGTTTGGCAGCGGCATCTCCATCTTTTGTCACCCTGACAGCTGAGGGACGCACATGCTCCTGGCAGTCACTGTGGCCCACTCGGCTAGTGATTTCCTGGGAGGAGGCACCCCCTTTGGAAGAATGCATGACTTTAGAAAGGTATCCAAAATTAACCACTCCTGAAAGACCAGACCATATCATTAAACCCACTTTAGCATTGAAGATAATCCTTCCTGGTGCATAAAGTGGGTAGAAAAGATAATGTCAGCCTAATATTTAAAAGCAAAAATACCTCCATTTCAAAGTATTTTTTAAAATGTTATTTTCTGAATGAGAGTCACAGAGAAAATAATGAAACAGTGAGGAAGGGAAAAGAAAATGCCCCAAATATGAATTCTTAGGCAGAATAAAGACCCAAGGGATTTTTCCTATATCGGCCCAATTATTAAGCCCGTGTGTGCATGATGGATCAGCCTTTGCTTCCAAAGGGCAAGTAATAATCAAATTATGCCCCAGAAATAAAAATGCACCTCCTCAACCTTGATTTGTGTTTGGAGTTTAAAAACCTACTCCAGGAATGGAGTCAGCTGTTGCCTTGGCCGTGAGAGAGACTGTGAAATGGATTGTTTGAATTGTCACTTTGAAAATGAGTGCCAACCTCTCAGAAGTAAAGGTCTTGGCCAGCTACTCCCTTAGGTTTCTCTCCAGTGCCTTGTCGAGGTCCCACCCACGGAGGTACTCGGACAGCTTTCGTGGTAGACCCTAAATGTGGGCAGTGGGCTTGAAAATGTTAAGAAGGGTGATTGATGCGTTGATGCATCTCAGAAGAGGCGACGTCGAAGGCTCTGCTGTAGCCACCACCGTCATCAGTTCTCATTCCAGGGGCATTCTTCAGGGAAATGATAGGAAATGTTAGATCTCTTTACAACTGAGAAGGATATGTAAATCTACAAAAAGAGTACTATATCAGGCAAGGCTCTGCTGCAGAAAACAAAACATCAAGCCATTTTAAACCGACAAAAAATGACTGTGAGGAATGAGGTGCTCCCCGAATCATCGGAGTGCTGGAGGAGTATTCCAGGAAAGACTGAGAACAAAACCCCAGGGCTGGCCGGAGGAGGGGCTGCTGCCTCTGCCCCAAGCAGGAAGGTGGGGAAGCGGGCTGCCCTGGCACTGCCGAGGAGCAGGAGGACGGGCCTGCCTTGTTTCCTCTGTCCAGACTGCACACTGATGCATCTGATTGGCAGAACCTAGGTCTCATGCACCGCCGCCTTCTGGAGGGCCAGGAAGTGTGTGTTAGCCGGGCAGCCTCGGCGTCGCGGGAATGCATGCTGCCAAGAGGCTGCCGGTGCCGGCCCACCATCCCCACCACGGGCGCCAGGTAGAAGCGGGATGAGAGGATTACCAGGCAGGGCAACCTCTGGGAAGCAGCTGGGGGAACTAGTGGAGGAAAGGTACAGCAAAGGGGGGGATGGAAGCATCACTCTGAGCTCAGTCCCCACCTGCCTGCCAAAGGCCTGGGTGTGTGCGTTGTGTGGTGTGTAGGGGTGTTTGTTTGGTGGCTTCTCTTGGCTGGCAGTGCAACCAGCTCCCTTTCTTCCAGGTGAGCAGTGGTTACTGGAAGGAGGCCAAAGAATCAGAGCAGTTGTTTCAATGGATTCCACTTGCAGGAGAATGAAGTATGGCCTGGAAAGCCCCTGACTGCCTGTGAGAGCAAGTCTGGACCCTCTAGGGAAGTTTGTAAATCCTATATTATTAATGAGAGTCTCTCCTGCTCCCCTACTCCCCGCGGCTCCCCCAGTGTCTTATGGCTTAAGCAAGACAGTCAGAGACCAAGGAAAGCACAGGAATGCCCTGCACTGCATGATGATCCTGGTTAAGGTACAGCCAACTCTTGTTTTCATTGGGAAGCAAATGGTTGGATTTGGTGATTCTGTCCTTCACCTCAGGGGCAGCCTGCTGTGGTGCTGGGTGCTCTTGTGTGGACCCTCTTGACTAGGGTAGCCTCTTACTGCAGGCCGGGGTCCCCAGCATGTTTTGGCATGGACATCTGTAGGGCAAGGGAAGGATTGGGCAAAGTTGGGCTATGGTACAGATACTACAAGGCCTCAGCTGACCCCACGGGGAGCCCTGTAGCTCACATGGCCCCGCAGAATTGTCCAGAGTTTGTGCGAAATAACCTGGGCTTTTGTCCTCTAGTGTTGACCAGTCATTGGGTGTCCTTGGGTGAAGCAGCTCTCTTTAGCCAAGGACAGTTCCCAGCAAGAGAAGTGACATTGTCGATTCCCCCAGTGCTGGGGAGAGCAAAGGCAATTCCCGGTTGACAGCTGAGGGCTGGCAGCTGGCAGTGTGCCCAGCAGCCGGAAGAAAAAGTCCCACAGTCCTGAGCAGCACAGCAGTGTCCACTCCACACTGGTCCCTCCAACCCTGGTGTTCCTGGGCCCACCTGTGGCCTCTAAACCCCTGTGGGAGCCAGAGGCCAGTGGACAAATGAGAACACCCCTTGGGAATTGCTACCTCTAGCAAACAGTTATTGAGTGCAGTGGAATCATTGCGTTAGTGTGCGTTGAACTTATGCAAAGTCAACAATATATGCTCTGAAAGACAAAGGAAAGAATTGTTTAAATATTGCAGAAAAATTAGGTTTTGCATCTCTTCTGCTCACATTGTACATTTCAGATTATATATTTCTTTTAACATATTACTCTATAAGGTTGTATACACAGGCCATGTATGCTGTACCACTTGGACGATTTAAGAGATCTTCAAAGGTTTTACTCTACATGATTTTTACCTTCTCTGCTGACATTAGCATCCCAGCCCCACATGCGAGTCCACTGTACTACCTGTGTGAGGCTCTCTGGAGAAGAGAAAGATGGATAGCTCTAGTGCTCACCCCAGGTGCTTTTACAGACTAGTGGAGGAGACAGGTAGAGACGCATGCAGCGTGCTGTGGCAGTGAACTTGGATGGGAGCAGGGAGTCCTCCTGAAGGTTTGTTACTGTCTGTCCCTCAGCCGGTGCCTGCCCAGTCCCCATTACTCACCACTGCTGAAGCCGCCAAACAGCTACCAGAGGAATCCTTCGAAAACACACACTCTTGTTTAAAATCCTTCAGTAGCTCCCCCAGCTTTGGGGATGAGACTCACACTGTAAGCTTCTGGCTCAGGACCCATCTGTTCTGGCTGGCCTGGGTGTGCCACCTAGCTGATGCTCGCCACTCCTTCATCCAGCCCGTGGCTAGACCCTGCACACCCTTCCCAGACTTGTCCTGTGGTTTCACAGCTCTGTCTTTGCATGTGCTCATCCTTCCACTGAGAACATCCCTTCCCTCCTGCTTCACGCAGGCCAGGATCTCTCAACCTCAGCACTGTTGACATTTGGGGCAGATAATTCTTTGTATGGAGGGCTGTGCTGTGCATTGTAGGATGTTTAGCAGCATCCCTAGCCTGCAACCACTAGCTACCAGTAGCATCTCCCAGCTGTGACAACCAAAAATGTCTCCAGACGTTGCCAAACGTAGCCTGGGGGTAAACCCACCCCCATTTGAGAACCACCTATTCAGGCAATGCTGTCAGAAGTCAGTTTAAATGCATCTCCTCCAGAATCTTCTTGACCTCATCTGCGGGGCTGCCTTAGATGCCGGTGCTTTGTGTCCCAGTAGCAGCTGGGACTCCCCCCATCCAAGCCCTCACTCCGCATCTTCCGTCTGTAGGTGTACTTGCATTGTTTCCCCCATTCAACTTCTCAAGGGCAAGAATCATGTTTTATTCATCCTGGAAACCTCAGCACTTGGAGATGCAGTGTCTCTGTTTGTTGAGCAAATGAACAAACAAGTGTGTCAACCGAAGAGGTGACTCCTGAGCTGAGACTTGAAAATATGGGGCAGATTTATGACTCAGAGCCATGTAAACATTTGATTTGACTGGCTTATCAAAACTGTAGGCAAACGTATGTTACTGTCTGAAGTTTGGTCTAAATGGTGGTTATCAGTTAGGATGTTTTGGCTAAAATAACAGAAAATTCAACCCAACTCAAACTGTCTGAAATCACTAAGGGAGTATATTGACGGGCTGGCCCCGTGGCTTAGCAGTTAAGTGCGCGCGGGCTCCGCTGCTGGCGACCCGGGTTCGGATCCCGGGTGAGCACCGACACACCCCTTCTCCGGCCATGCTGAGGCCGCGTCCCACATACATCAACTAGAAGGATGTGCAGCTATGACATACAACTATCTACTGGGGCTTTGGGAGGATAAAAAATAAATAAATAAAATCTTTAAAAAAAGGGAGTGTATTGGGGGCAGTAAGTCGGGCGGGCTTTGTTGGGGCTCCAGCCCATTTCTCTGCATTATGCAGCGCTGTCCTCCACGCAGCGGCTTCAGATGCAGGTTGGCGCTCTCTGGTGGGAAATGGCCGCAGCAGCCTCAGGCCTCGTATCTGCATACTGCATTGACCCGTGCAAGAGAGAATTTCTCTTTTCCCAACCATGAAACAAAGTTTGTGAGTTTTTCTCTAACTGAGCCGCCATAAGTCAAGTGTCCACCCCTGTATCAACCCCACTAGCCATGAGGATGGGTGAAGGGGCTACACTGATTGATTTACCCCAGTCAGACCTCACCAACGGAGCTGGGGCGGCTTGGTGCCTGCAGACTCCCTGGCTGAGACACTGGGAGAGGAGTAGACAGGTGCTGAGGCTGTCACAGGCCCGCGACCTGAGGAGCGCTTGTGGTTGGGCTTCTTCAGGAGCAAAGCCACTGTCACTCCTCTCTCCAGTCGTTGGTTGGCCCTCTGTGAGGGGCAAGATCAGGAGGTGGTGAGCCAGTGACCACTATTCCCGTTGGCTGGGGAAGTCCTGTCTGCAGTTAGAGGTTGTGTTTTGGAGGCAGACAGGGTGACAAGGAAGGGTTTTGCGAGTCTGTCTGACTGTTTCAGGAGCTGAAAGGAGAAAAGGCAGGTGTGCATGGTTGGTGGGGTGAGCCTGTCTCGTCATGGACTAGAGTCGGCTCGCTGCTTCCTGCTGCCCGCTGTGCCAGCTCATCAACGCAGCTGATGACGCACTCAAACCCGAAAGCAAAATAGCTTCCGTGAGAGAAAGCCATTCTTCTGTGTTTACTTTCAGGTTGATTCCTTTTTAAAAGGTATTTTTAATTATTTGACTGGCTCATATATTGTTCTCAGTGTTCATAAGAGGTACTGTGTAGTGGTCATGCTCATGGCCTCTGGGGCTGGGCTGCCTTCAAATTCCAGCTCAGCTCCTTACTAGCAGAGTGAATTTGGGCTGGTTACTTCACCTGTCTGTGCTCAGTTTCCCCATCTGTGAAATGGGGATATGAAGGGTTCCTGCCTTGTAGGGTTGTTGTGAGTATTAATGAGGTAATGCAGGTGAAGCACACAGTGAACATGAGCTATTACCACCGTGGCTGACAGATTCCATGAGGGAGAGATGGGTGCTCTTTTCTCTTTCTTTTCCTTTCTAGCACTTTAGACATCTCGGCCCCGCTATGAATTTTGTCCCACGCCAAAGAGAAGATTGTATTCTTCAAAGGGCGCCTCTCTCCAGCATGATGGGGCTGGAGACGGGCTTCCCCCTATGGCCGCGACACAAGCCACACCTCCAAAGTCTAAGGTCACACTTTGCCAAACACAAGGTGGCCAGCGGTTGTAACTTGGTAAATGGGATCTTGTGGCTTGCTCAGGATTTGAATTTCACGCTCTTTGGAGGGCAGCAGATGATGGGGGAGAAAGGCAAGAGGATGAGCTGGCTCCTGAGACTCCTGCTCCAGGATGGAGAGGCTTTGCTCTGGGAGCAGTGAGTAATGCCGAGACTTGTCCATTTTCGGAGGGTGTCGGAGCACCTTCTTTTATCCTTGACTGTTCACCCCATGGTCTCAGTGTAACCATGGGTGACTCTGGAAGATTAAAAAGAAAAAGGATGTCCGTCTATGCTTAGAAATCTAGGAGAGACTCTATAATGTTTTCTCTACTCACCTAAACCACAGAAACAGCAGGCTGTCTTCATATCCCTGCAGTTTTGAAGTGATTGTGGGTCATCCTTTGGAAGGCAATCAGAGTGAAATTTGAAATTTTGCTGAAATTTTTTAGAAATTCCATTTGCACACCTGTTCCAGAATAGAAGTCATCACACCATTATTTTGAAGCCCCTACCTGTTCTGATAGGTACCAGTCTCCCTTTATTGTCAAAGATGCTTTTGAGATGTCGACTCAGGATGAAGCTGCTGCCTGCCCCCGCGCCCTGATAGTTTTCTCCCCACAAGGGGACTTGAAAACTCCTGAAGTCTAGTTTCCAGAAGTAGCTTTGTAAATGTGTCTCTGCTTCCTCAGTGACAGGCAGCACTGGCAGGGGCTGTTGTAGCCGGGGCAGGCATTAAAGGGAGGGAAGCAGCACTGTTTGTGTTGCCCGAAGGCCCCTGTGTGGTGGAGAGAAAAATGGACATGGAGCCAGATCAATTCATCCTGACCAGATGGCCCAGAAATGTATCTTGCTGAAACCCCCTTTGGTCTTTGGGCCCATGCTGTGAAGTTGCAGAATCTGTTCAGAATCTGTTCTCCTTGCTGGATGGAGCTGTGATGGGCACTGAGCTGAAATCTAGGCCTTGGGGCAAATTTTGGAGAGAGGCTTCAAATTCTTGTGTTCCAGAAATGAGGTGCCTGGGTGAGGCAAAGTGATGTCACACACACTTGTGTGTCCTGGACACTATGGCCTTGTAAGACATCTATCCACTTTGGGGCTCATAACTTAAGAAATTCTAGAATAAATGGCCTCAGGAGCCCTTCATTCCTTCTCTTCAACTCCATTCTAAATAGACTGTCTCATTCATCTTAGACACACGGAAATGTCTTTTACTGTTGAGCAGAAGTTCTCCAGGCTCTCTTTTAAGACTAATTTCCATTCGTTCACTCAACAGGTATTTATTAAAGTCCTACTGTTTGCCATGCTAGGACACAGAAGGAAACGTGACAAAGGCCCTGCCCTCATGGGGCTTATATTCCAGTAGGGGGAACAGGTAGCCAACACCTAGGAACCTAGACAAACAGTTCAATGTCAGAAATGCTGTGGAGCGACGTAAAGCAGGGGAGGCAGTGGGGAATAACAGGAGGTGCTCGTTATGGGTTGGCCAGGGTAGGACTCTCTGGGGAAGTGACTTTGAGTAGAGACTTGAAATGAGGGAGCCAGCCAGACCGACCCCTGGAGCAAGAGCTTTCAGGCACAAGGAGCAGCAAGTGGAAGGGCCCAGAGGAACCCATGCTTGGGGAGCTCAGGGAATATCAAGGAGACCATGTATGAGGATAACCCCTTCTTGCTAAAGGGTCTGAGCTTTGACTCCTTCGTCTCCTTCATCCCCACATCTCATCTCTCAGCAAGTCCCGTCAGCTCTCTTCCAAAATATACGTTGCACTCATCCACGCCTTCTTTGTCCGTGACCACCCTAACCCAACCCCTGCCATCTTTTCTCACCTTGGTTACTGCCAGAGCCTTCTAACTGACCTCCCAGAAATTCCAATCACCTTTCTCCCCTGCTTACAGTTCTTTAAGAGTTTCCCCTTGCCCTTTGCAAACAGTCCAGCCTTCTTCCCATGGCCTTCAAGACCCCGCCTGATCTGGCCCCTGTCTGCCTCTCCGGCCACATCTCTTGACAGTCGGGTCTTCAGCCATACGAGTCAGCTCGGGCTGCCGTAACAAAGTACCACAGACCTGATGACTTAAAACTTTAAGTTTGACTTAAAACAACTGAAATTTATTTTCTCGCAGTTCTGAAGGCAGCAAGTCTGAGATCAAAGTGTAGGCAGGATTGGCTCCTTCTGAGGGCCATGAGGGAAAGATCTGTTCCAGGCTTCTCTCCTTGTTCTGGATGTCCATATTCTCCCTGTCTTCACATTGTCTTCCTTCTTTACATGTCTGTGTCCAAACTTCCTCTTCCGATAAGGACACCAGTCGTATTGTATTAGGGCACTCAAATTACCTCATTTTAACTTAATTTCCTCTGTAAAGACCCTATCTCCAAATACAGTTGCATTCTAAGGTATCGGGGGTTAGGAGGTTAACATATAAATTTGGGGTAGGGACACAAGTCAGCCCAAACAGTCCAGCTTTCTATTTCTCAAATACAAGATTTTTCCCATCTCAGGACTTTTTCATAAGCTTTCCTGTGACCTTCACATGGCCAACTCCGTCTCTTTCAGGTCTCCAAAAATGTCATCTCTTCAGAGAGGCATTCTCTGACCATCCCCATCAAACTAGCTATGTTGACCAACCCGTTTTGTTTGTTTCATTAAGGCAAAATTTATATATGATAAAATGTACAAGTCTGTAGTGTGCACTTGGATGAGCTTTGACAAATGTGTGTACTCTTGTAACCACGGGTCCAATCAAAATTCAGAACATTTCCATCACCTCCAGAAAGTTCCCTCATTCTTTCTTTCAGTCAATCTTCACCGTCCTCCCCAACTGACAACCACTTTTCTGATATCTACCGTCATAGTTTTACCTGTTCTTGAACTGTATTCAAGTGGAGTTATTCAGCATGTCCTCTTTTGTGTCCGACTTGTTTTGCTCAGAACTGATCTATGTTGTTGCATGTATTGGTAGTTTTTTTTTTTTTTATTGCTGAGTAGTATTCGTTGTATAAATAGACTACTATTTGTTTATCCATCATCCTATTATTGGACATTTGGGTTATTTCAAGTTTGCAGCTACTAGAAAAAAACTGTTATAAACATTTACACGTAAATATTTTGTGAACATATGTGCTATGATCTGAATGTTTATTTCTCCCAAAAATTCATAGTTTGCAATCCTATCCACCAACGTGCTGGTGTTAGGAGGTTGGGCTGTTGGGAGGTGATTAGGTCACAAGTGTGACGCCCATGAATGGGATTAGTGCCCTTATAACAGAGACTCCACAGAGCTCCCTGGCCCCTTCCTCCATGTGGGCACACATTGAGAAGGCTGTGCCCCAGAAGAAGGCCCTCACCCTGCCTGCTGGCAGCTAGTCTCGGACTTCCAGCCTCCAGACTGTGAGAAATAAATTTCTGTTGTTCATAAGCTTCTCAGTCTGTGGTATTTTATCCTAGCGGCCTGAACCCACTAAGACAATATGTTTTTTATTTATCTTGGATAAATATGTAGGGGTGGAATTTCTGGATCATAAGGTAGGTGTCTGTTTAACTTTTTAAGAAATTGCAAACAGGTGTACAAAGTATGTATAGTATTTTACCCTCCCACCAGCAGGGTGACAGTTCTGATTCTACTATTCAACATTTTTAACATTTGTTGCCATTAATCTTTTTAATTTTAGCCATTCCAGTGAATGTGAAATGATATAATTTCCCTAATTCCTAATGAAGTTGAGCACTTTTTCGTGTGTTTCTTGGACATTTATGTATCTTCTTGTATTGCACTGTCTATTCAAGCCTTTTGCTCAATTTTTAAATTGAGTTGTTTCTCTTTTTGCGATTCATTTGTAGGAATTCTGGATACAAATCCTAATATTTTCTCCTGGTCTGTGGCTTTTCTTTTCATTAGTTGTCTGATAAAAAACTAGTTTTTAATTTTGATGAGATCTTAGGACTGCAGAATGTGCTGCAGGACGAGGCGATAGGACTGAGCTGTGTTGGAGTATTTTCCAGAAAGAACATACTTGGGGTTCCCAGCAGGGCTGTCGTTTCCTTCATTTGTTCCTATGGTGTTTCAAAGAGAAGCTGAAGTCACATGGCCACTGCGCCCCTGTGCGGGCAGCCCTAGCTGGGCCTCCCTCCCCGGGGGAAACGTCAAGCTCCAGCCCAGGGCCCGGTGTTCCGATGTGGAGAAGGAATGGCCTTAATTTCTCCTAAATACTGGTGGCCTTTGCTGCTGAGTTATGATATACCGTAAGTATCCAAAATTTTAAATAGGTGCATATCTTCTAACCCAGTAATTCCACTTCTAGGAATTTAACCTAGGAATAAATCCATGGTTATAAGCAAAGTTTTAATCACAAGAATACTTATTTCAGCTTTGTTTCTATGCTAAGGTATTGGGAAACCACCTAAAATAGTGGACTGTTAAATATAGGCTGAAAACTCCATCTAGCAGAATGCTATGAAGTCATTAAAGTTAGTCCCTATAATGCCTATGTTTATTGGAAGAGACATTTATTTACAAATTTACTATTTGTAAATACTATTTATTATTTATTTACAATATTGTCTAGAAAAGCTTTCAAAATATTGTATATAATGCAATCCCATTGTAAAAACCCGTAAGCGTGCTTGTACTATATGCACACATAGAGGTCTGTGTGTTCTGTTTATGAAACCGTGAGCCGGTTGTCTCAGTCTGGGAGGATCTGTGTCCACAAAAGTAAGTTAGAATACGTCTGCTGCTTTACTCATATTTTTCATATACATGAAGGCTACTATATCATGTCCAGTAATACTTGTAAAGTCCCCTCAATTCCTCTGCCATTCACATGCCATAGCTGCTTCTGCACCTCTCTGCAGAATCCCCCTACCAAGTCCTGCGGCCCACACTGCCCTCCCCCAACCCCTCTTCTCCACCACAGCCGCCACCGGAGAACAAAAGGAAACCGGGTGGGGATGGTGGGCCCTCGTCGGGGAGGGCAGAGGGGAGAAGCTGCCCGGGGCCAAGCCAGCGTTTTTTATGGTGGCGTGGGGTGGGGTAGGGGGTGTAGGAGTAGGGGGAGGGTGTTGGCAGTGCTCCAGCATTCATCCTAGTTCATCTGCCTAGAAAGCCTCTGGCGGGACAGTGAAGCTCAGCGTGGGCGGTGATGACTTCTGGTGGTGGGGTTAGAGTGGATTGTAATTTTCTTCCTTTTGCTTATCTATTGTTTTCTAGTTTCCTGCTGTGAACAGGCATTCCCTGATTAATTTTTTAGAATTTTTATTGAAGTGTATCTTGATTAATTTATAAAAATAGTTTTTAAAAAAATAGTTCCCCTGTGCTCCTCAGGAGTATGAGGTTGGAGAAGCAAGTATGGTAAACTCCGAGTTACAGAAGTTTAAAAATACATTCTCTGTCCCAGATGCGGCCCCTGACCTCGTTTCCAGGCCAACCATCAGCCAACACGGGGAGGTTTGTCTTTGCTCCTGTCTGCCCCTTTTTGTCAAATAAAAGCAAAAGATATTTTCAGAAATGTGCAAGTTAGAGAGAAGGGCTTGGGGCAGTTTAGGCCAGTAGACATGATATGCCTTGTCTGGAAAGTGGGTGGAACTGTAGGGCCCTCGGGGGCTGGTGAGGTCACACACATGGAAAACCCAGCACAGGCTGGTGCATCACAGGTCCTCAAGGGGTCTGAGCACCTGCTGGGGTCAGTTCTTTGACTAACGGACAGTTCTTTGACTAACGGACTAGTTTCAGCTTTGGGTTAGGCCCTGGATTGGAGGCTGTGGATATAACAATAAGACACTGACCCAGCCCTAAAGGAGCTCCTGGCCTGTGGGAGGAGGCAGATAACAATTATGAAAGCAGCTAACATGTATTAAATGTTTCTGTGCCAGGCATTCTTCTAAGCACTTGATATTTACATTTGGATGCTGTTCATCCCTATGGTAATCTCTGAGGTAGATTATCTCAACACCTAGTTTATGGTCTGTCCTCCGGGTCACAGAGTCTGTCCGCCCCTCGTCAGAGCCCATATCTGTGGTGTGGTGATGCATCTGTGGTGTCTGTACAGGGGAAGGGCTTGGGTGCTGGAAGCAGACTGTCTGGGTGCAGAACCCAGCTCCGCCGATGATGGGCAACACATTTGATCTCTCAATGCCTCAGTTTCTTCATCTGTAAAATAGGGGTAATAGAGTTGTTACGTCATAGGTTACTGTAAGGAAAAGAGTGAATATACCTAAAGCACTTACAGTAGTGTCCGGCACATGAGCCATTAATCAACGTGAGCTGCTGCTGTTATTGTCGTCATTATTTGTCTCTCCTATAGCCCTGGAGCTCCTTGAGGGCTGGGTCACTATCTTACTACTTGTTGTATCCATGATTCCCAACCCAGGGTTGAAATCAATAATTATCTGTTAAGTAAAAGAGCAAACTTAGCACTGCTCATATATTTTGAGGGGGCGAGGGAGGCTGTACAGAGTGGGGAAAGGTTCCCTTCATGAGTAGTCATCAGAGTCCCCCAAGAATGATGACGGTAGAGGAATCTGTGCTCTCCTAGAGCAGAAAGACTCCAAGAAGCAGTAAATGTGAGAACCAGAGGGTTCCCAGACCATAGTTCATCTCTCCCATTTTACAGACGGGGAGCCCGCATCTTAGGGAGTCCGTGTGACTTAGCTGTGATCGTGGAGCTCATTAGTATTGGAGGAAATTTGTTAGGGAATGTGGGCCCTTTATCTTAACCTCAAATTCCACCCTGTGGGCAATTAGACAGAATTTTTTCATTTGGGTTCAATTTCACTAAGTTTTATTGAACACCATGTGCCTTATGCTAAGCTCATGAGGGACAGGGGTGAGACCGGCTGAGGGAGCATCCAGACTTGGGCAAGAGAAACATTAAATAAGCAAATACAAGTGAGGAAGGGGCCCAGAGTATAATGAGAGTTTGTCTTGTTTCCATCTGTAGATGTCAAGAGACCGAAAGTCAAGTGAGAATGGTGGGAAAACAGGAGTTCTTCAGAAGGAGGCGTGAGCAAACCTGTTGAGGTCATACTTGCGTTGTGACTCTGGGCCTCCAGTTAAAGGAAGCCCCTCCCCTCCCATGAAGATCGACACCTTCGGGGCAGCGGAGGCTGATTCCCGTGGAGCGTTGTGGGTGGATACAGTGGGAGCCTGGAGAAAGTGTCTCCACCTGCCCAGCGCAAACTTCCTCAGGGCACCCCCAACCCAGCACAGCCCCACTGCAGGCCTCCTGGGAGAGTGGGAGAGGAGGATATTGTTTTAAGAAGCATATTTTTGCTCTGCTTGAGGCATGACTATCAATTCAGGAAATAACAGATCCACCAGCATGACTGGAATTGCATAGCGCAGCTCAGGGGTGGGAAAAATCATAGCATGCAGGGCCGTTTGTCTTCACCTGGGAGTAGCTTTGTATTAAGCATCCATTATTGATTAGGGAGCCTGAGGGTGTAGGGAGGAAGGGCAGTGTGTGGGTAGCAAGCAGCAGTGACGAGCAAATGTCAGAGGCAATGTGGTGCAGCCGGACATGCAAGGGACAGGATCTGGGAGAGCAAGACTCTGCCACTGCCACTCTGGGTGACTTTGGGTAAGTCACTTAACCGCTCTGGCCTCCACCTCCTCATCTGTAAAACAGTGCTTGAATTAAATGGTCTCCTAAAGTCCCCTCAGGCTCTGAAATTCTGTTCAGGATGTTCTATGCATAGTGAAGAAAATGTTTTTCAAAAGTTGCATTCACTACTCTAAAGAGCAATCTCAAACCTTTCCCTGAAGAGCCCAGTGCACAAGAGCCCCAGTGCATTCCCCAGCCCAGGGTTTGGGGGCATGCACCCAGGCATGAAATGTCTTTGAGATCTGGTTTATTACCACTAAGGTAATTTTGCATTCTACTCCGTAATCTGTCCTTGCTGGTGTTAATGTAAAAATAGTATTCTAAATTACTTACTGTTGATGTTTGTTGCTTAATCTAGACTTGAAGGTTGACAGAGAACCTTGTCTTTAAACAATTTTTATTTATTTATTTTTTTTTTTGTGAGGAAGATCAGCCCTGAGCTAACATCCATGCTAATCCTCCTCTTTTTTTTGCTGAGGAAGACCGGCACTGAGCTAACATCTATTGCCAATCCTCCTCCTTTTTTTTTTTTCCCCCCAAAGCCCCAGTAGATAGTTGTCTGTCATAGTTGCACATCCTTCTAGTTGTTGTTTGTAGGACACGGCCTCAGCATGGCCGGAGAAGCGGTGCGTGGATGTGCACCCGGGATCCGAACCCCGGGCCGCCAGTAGCAGAGCACACGCACTTAACCTCTAAGCCACGGGGCTGGCCCCCTTTTTTTTTTTTTTTTGAGGAAGATCAGCCCTGAGGTAACATCCATGCCAATCCTCCTCTTTTTTTTTTTTTTTTTTGCTGAGGAAGACTGGCCCTGAGCTAACATCCAGTCTTCCTCCAGTTTATGTGGGACGCCGCCACAGCATGGCCTGACAAGCAGTGCATCGGTGCACGCCCGGGATCCGAACCCCAGGCCGCCAGCAGTAGAGCACGTGCACTTAACCGCTATGCCACAGGGCTGGCCCCGAGAACGTTGTCTTTTGGTCTTGAACTATATAGCCAAGCCCTAACTCTGGGTGATAGAATTACAGGAAATGTCTAATTTTTTTTTCTGTGCTTTCTATATTTTTGATTTCTTTGATGCATGTATAATAAATTTAATACTAAAGAAAAGTAAAGAAATTTTTAAAATATGAAAAATAAAGTTCTGACTTCTGTGTATAGATTTGAAGGAGGGAAGGGCTTCCCTTTATGAATGAGTTCCCTGATGACATTTTCTGGCTGTGCTCTGTCTTATATTCTGAGTGCTTTATGCAGAGTAATTACATGAGAAATACATGCAGTTGAATGAATGCAGCTAATAACAATGAGGATTATGATGGTGACAGCAGCTACTGCTATTGTGTTTTTACCATGTGCTACTGTTCTGAACTCTTTACATGTATCGCTTTATTTAATCCTATAAAGTCTTCGGAGGCAAGTCTCATTATTATCCTCACTTTACAGACAAGGAAACTGAGACATCGAAAAGTTAGATAGCTTTCCTGGGTGGAACATCTGTTCTGCCCTGTTGTTTCTCTTCTCAGCCGTTGCTGCGCATCTGCCCCGCATGGCAGCACCTTGACTGTGTCGCCTTTGCAATCCCTTATCTCTCGCTTTGCCCTGAGCCTTCTCTGCCTCTGTTCTGTGGAACACCTGGGGGAGGCCATTCCACCCATCTGGCACCTGCACAAATCTGAGTGCGAGGGTGGTCTCTGGAGCAACTGGTGACTAACAGGGTGTCAGAGTTGGTGGATAAAACTTTGTTACACAATGCTAAAGCACCTTCTACATGGTTCCCTGGAGGGTCCCCAGCGGGATCAAGCCTCAGTGGCCCACAGCAGTCTCTAATTTAGTACCCCACCCTTGACTGGCTTTTCTTCTCTCCTCAATTTACTCATCCCCGGCCCCTACTCCTATTTCCTGGAATTATTTTCCAAAATACATTATCTGTATATAAATGTATGTCTCAGGCTCTACTTTTGGGGGATCCAACGCTAAGACACTGCCCAAGGTCACACAGCTGTTAAGTTGTGGAACCCAGGTAGGAGAATATTCACTCTATGTAACTAATAGTAAGCACCCAGAACCAGGATATAAATGCGTAAGTGTTTTTAAATGGGCGTGAGCGCATAGAGGAGGGTGTGCACACACACTCAGATAGGTCTAGGAGTGGGATAGGTACATCAAATGTTAATGGATTTTTTTCCCTCTTATTTGTATTTTCTAATTTTTCTAACATGGCAGTGTGTTGCTTATGTAATGGATGGAGAACAGGGTGGCAAACTAATTTATGCCAGTGTGTTCACACGGCACTCTTAAGTCCTGTTAGCAGACAATGGTAGCCATGGACGTACTTGCAGTAGACGTGGATGCTCTGCTCTCCCACAGCCTCACTATCAGCTTGTCATGAAAGCAAGTCTCGTAGCAGGCTCTGCCATGCACGCAGACTTCTTAAGTAAGCATTCATTAGCAGGCACGCATAAGACAGTCCATGCAGCCTGCTCTGGAAGCTGATGAAGTCCCAGCTCTCTGCCCACTTAGGTACTGCAGCCACTCCCTGAATGCAAGATTCACAGGAGGAAGGCAGGAGAACATTCTAGATCAGTGGGTCTCAAACTTGAGCCGGCATCAGAATCTCCTGGAGGGCTTGTTAAAGCACAGACTGGTGGACCCTGCCCTGAGCTTCTAATTCAGTGTGCACCGCACTCTGAGGTCAGTGATGTAGAGGCAGAACTTTGTTACTCTCTCGGACAACGGGGGTCAGGCAACCAGCAATTCCTGGTGGGGGACACAGGACCGTAGAGAGTTAGTCCCTAGTCTGGAGCACCGGCCCTGGGGTGGAGGTACAGGACACGCTAGATTCTTTCACAGAAAAGGCATAAGGGTGGAGAATGCCTCTAAAAGGTTTTAGAGAATCCTGTTAATGTCATCAATGAAGAGCCATTTCTCTTGATCACTATGCTAGTTAGCAAAGCCTGCACATTGCTTGAGGTGAACACGGATAACTCAAGTGTGGCCTTACTCATGTAATGCTAGCTGACTACCCCGTTGTGTGAATTCCTGGATAGGGCCCCTAGGATGTAACATAAATGAGAACATACACTTAATATCACTCGTCCAAGCTGAACAATTTAGAGTCAATTACAGACAACATAATGGAAAGTTAATTAACAAATCAATTGGTGTTTGTTTGATCCCACAGACCGAGCCTGAAATCATAGAGGAAACCAACATTGACAGAGTTAACGAGCCCCGGGGCTACGCCAGGTCGAGGCCGGTGAAAGGCCACTCGGAGACCTCCACGCTGAGCTCCCAGCCCTCCATCGACGAGGTCAGGCAGCAGATGCACATGCTGCTGGAGGAGGCCTTCAGCCTGGCGTCCGCGGGCCACGCGGGCCAGAGCCGGCACCAGGAGGCCTATGGCTCAGTGCAGCACCTGCCCTACTCGGAGGTGGTAACCAGCGCTCCGGGGACCATGACGCGGCCCAGGGCTGGGGTGCAGTGGGTGCCGACCTATCGCCCGGAGATGTACCAGTACAGTCTGCCCCGGCCGGTAAGTCAGACGTGCCACCGCCTGCCATCCTCGGGTCAGCCAGCCCAGGGTGCCCCGACAGAGGGCTCAGAGCAGGGACTTCCCATGATAAGCCACGTTGTGATTTGGAGATGAATTTTGCTGGGCTCTCATCGCATCCTCCACCGGTGATCCAAGGCCTAAGCCTCCTAGTCCCGTGGGCCCAGGCGTACAGGAAACCCTTACGTCCAACCCTGCACATTTCAGAATGAAGTCCCTTTCCCACTGTCCCTCCTGTGAAGGGCTGACCTCGTTTTTCATGCACTGGTGGTTTCCTACGTTTCCAAGTGTGAGGACCTGCTTTAAACGTCAAAACTCATCACAGAGCCTCCTGTTAGGGGGCTCTGTGGCCTGGTGGTTCAGAGCAGAGGCTCCGGAGGCAGTGGCTTGACTTGGAATCCCAGCTCTACTCCTCACTTGCTTGTAACTTGGGGACGTTACTTAAATTCTCTACAGGTGAAATAAATAAGAAAAATAGCCTACTTCCTAGGTCATTGTGAAGATGAAACAGGTGGAAATATGTAAGGTACAAGAAGAGCTTGGCACACAGTCCGTGCTACAGAAGCATCAGTCATGATCATCCCATGAGTGGTAATTGCACGTCAGTGTCTGAGAAGGCACCCAATGACTGAAAGCTCCCATGATTTAAACAACAATTTTAATTAGCATTTAGGTCATCGCCATAGCCTCTACGTATATCTTATTACAGAGACAGACATTGTTTTACAAGCCATAGGCCATAAAAGACAATGCTTTGTGCATGTGTATATCCCACCCTTGTAATCTTCCATGCCCTCTCCCCACGTTGATATGTAATGGCAATTAAAGCTAATGTTTATTGAGTGATTCACTGTTACTAGGTACTCATCCAGATGTCAGGTGTGTGTTAACCTGACCCTCATTTATTTAGTCTTCACTGCAAGCCTCTGAGACAGGTACACGTTTTATCTCTATTTCACACATGAGGACACTGAGGTTACACAGCTTGTGTAAGTCACACAGCCAGGAAGGCGCAGCACCGGGGCCCCAGGCCAGGCGGTCTGGCGCCTGAGCCCATGTTCTTAACCAGCATGTTGTTTGGCCTTGTGCTGTGTGACATTGCTTCTCTATTGAGTTATTTCTTTCATCTGCAGTAGACTATTTGGGACACCTAGGGGCTTGTGGAGCTTTGTGATAACTCCATACCCCCCCTCCAAAGTCCACACAACACTGGCGCTTACTCAATTGCTGTAATGGTACGGAACTACGTAGTCTGCACACTAGTGTGAATTTCCTTATTGTTCCCCTTTGCTCCAGACCCCTCTGTCTGGGTCACTGACATGTCTCCCTTTGGCACTGCTCGTGGTCCCTCAGCCTCTCTCTGTCAGTGCCTTCTTTGAACATCAGTCTGTAACCCTCCCCTTCCCTGTGGATTAAGCTTTTAGCGGGAGAGACTGAAGAGTATCTGACACTGAACCTCTGGGGCAGGGGCGGCTGTGCTTGGGTGGGGTCGTCATCATTGCAAGGGTTTGTCCTTGGGTCGGGAGGTGCAGAATTTCCATTTTGTCCATTCACTCCAGGGTGGTTAGACCCCGGGAATCTGACTTATGCTGATTAAGCTCACATCAGCTGCTTTATTATTAGGAATACTAACTTACAAACCTGCAGTGAGAAGCCGGATGACCAGGTGGGCCAGAATACTTAAGTTTGCAGGTCAATGTGGTCTTTCATTAAGTAAAAGCCAATTTAGGGAAAGTAAGACATTATCAGAAGGAAGCCATCTTTCTCGGTCTGTGACATGCAAACCCAGAGAGACTAGTCAACAAGGGAAATAGGGTGAAATGGGGAAATTGTTTTTGTATCCCATTTCCTGAGATATAACGGGAATACAATGCAAAATTCTTTTTTTTTAAAAAAAGAATATTTTATTGCGTTAACATTAGTTTATAACATTATATAAATTTCAGGTGTACATCATTATATTTCGATTTCTGTATAGATTACTTCATGTTCACCACCTTGCCTCTGGGCCTCTGGGGTCACCACCTTGTGCCCTGTCCCCTTGCCTTTCTGCCGTGGTTTCTCATTGTGGTGCCAACAGTCTGTTTCTCTGCAGGTGCTCGTGGTGTCTCCAGGCCTCGTGAGGGGCTCTGGTCCTGGGCAGGTGTGACTAGTTCTTCTTTCGAAAACAGCCTAACCTGCAAGAACTCTCCTTTGCTGTGTGACATGCTTGAATGATGGTGTCAGGAATGCTTTCTTTTTAAATTGTGGTAACATTGGTTTATAACATTATATAAATGTACATCATTACATTTCGATTTCTGTATAGATTACATCACGTTCACCACCCAAAGACCAATTACAATCCATCACCACACACATGTGCCTAATCATCCCTTTCGCCCTCCTCCCTCCCCCTCTTCCCTTCTGGTAACCACCAATCCAATCTCTGTCTGTTTGTGGTTGTTTGTTGTTGTTTTTATCATATACTTATGAGTGGGATCCTACGGTATTTGACTTTCTCCCTCCCTCTGACTTATTTCGCTTAGCATAATACCCTCAAGGCCCATCCATGTTGTCACAAATGGCTGGATTTCATCGTTTCTTATGGCTGAGTAGTATTCCATTGTGTATATATACCACATCTTCTTTATCCATTCGTCCGTTGATGGGCATCTAGGTTAGTTCCAAATCTTGGCTATTGTGACTAATGCTGCAATGAACATAGGGGTGCATGTATCTTTACGCATTCATGTTTTCATGTTCTTTGGATAAATACCCAGCAGTGGAATAGCTGGATCATATGGTAGTTCTATCCTTGAGTTTTTGAGGAATCTCCATACTGTTTTCCATAGTGGCTGCACCAGTTTGCACTCCCACCAGCAGTGTATGAGAGTTCTCTTCTCCCCATATCCTCTCCAACACTTGTTGTTTCCTGTCTTGTTAATTATAGCCATTCTGACGGGCGTGAGGTGATATCTCATTGTAGTTTTGATTTGCATTTCCCTGATAGTTAATGATGTTGAACTTCTTTTCATGTGCCTGTTGGCAATCTGTATATCTTCTTTGGAGAAATGTCTCGTTCATATCTTTTGCCCATTTTTTAATTGGGTTGTTAGTTTTTTTGTTGTTGAGATGTATGAGTTCTTTATATATTTTGGATATTAACCCCTTATCAGATAGATGGTTTGCAAATATCTTCTCTCAATTGTTAGGTTGCTTTTTGTTTTGTCAATGGTTTCCTTTGCTGTGCAGAAGCTTTTTAGTTTGATGTGGTCCCATTTATTTATTTTTTCTATTGTTTCCCTTTGCCAGTCAGACATGATACTTGAAAATATGTTGCTAAGACCGATGTTGAAGAGCATATTGCCTATGTTTTCTTCTAGAAGTTTCATGGTTTCAGGTCTTACATTCAAGTCTTTAATCCATTTTGAGTTAATTTTTGTGTATGGTGTAAGATAATGGTCTACTTTCATTCTTTTGCATGTGACTGTCCAGTTTTCCCAGCACCATTTATTGAAGAGACTTTCCTTTCTCCATTGTAGAGTGTTGGCTCCCTTGTCAAAGATTACCTGTCCATAGATATGTGGGTTTATTTCTGGGCTCTCTATTCTGTTCCATTGATCTGTGCGTCTGTTTTTGTGCCAGTACCATGCTGTTTTGGTTACTATAGCTTTGTAGTATATTTTGAAATCAGGGAGTGTGATACCTCCAGCTTTGTTCTTTTTTATCAGGATTCCTTTGGCTATTCGGGGTCTTTTGTTGTTCCATATAAATTTTAGGATTCTTTGTTCTATATCTGTGAAAAATGTTGTTGGGACTTTGATAGGGATTGCACTGAATCTGTAGATTGCTTTAGGAAGTATGGACATTTTAACTAAGTTAATTCTTCCAATCCAAGAGCACAGGATATCTTTCATTTCTTTGTGTCTTCTTCAATTTCTTTCAATAATGTTTTATAATTTTCAGTGTACAGATCTTTCACTTCTTTGGTGAAGTTTATTCCTAGATATTTTATTCTTTTTATTGCAGTTGTAAATGGGATTGTATTCTTAATTTCTCTTTCTGCTACTTCATTGTTAGTGTATAGAAACACAACTGATTTTTGTATGTTGATTTTGTATCCTGAGACTTTGCCGTATTCATTTATTATTTCTAAAAGTTTCTTGGTAGACTCTTTAGGATTTTCTCTATATAAAATCATGTCACCTGCAAATAGTGACAGTTTCACTTCTTCCTTTCTAATTTGGATCCCTTTTATTTCTTTCTCTTGCCTGATTGCTCTGGCTAGGACTTACAGTACTATGTTAAATAGGAGTGGTGAAAGTGGGCATCCTTGTCTGGTTCCTGTTCTTAGAGGGATAGCTTTCAGTTTTTCACCATTGAGAATGATATTAGCTGTGGGTTTGTCATATATGGCCTTTATTATGTTGAGGTTCTTTCCTTCTATACCCATTTTATTCAGAGTTTTTATCATAAATGGATGCTGTATCTTGTCAAATGTGTTCTCTGCATCTATTGAGATGATCATGTGATTTTTATTCTTCATTTTGTTAATATGGTGTATCACATTGATTAATTTGCAGATGTTGGACCATCCCTGGAATATATCCCACTTGATTATGGCGTGTGATCTTTTTAATGTATTGTTATATTCGATTTGCTAGTATTTTGTTGAGGATTTTTGCATCAATGTTCGTCAGTGATATTGGCCTGTAATTTTCTTTTTTTGTGTTGTCCTTATCTGGTTTTGGTGTCAGGGTAATGTTGGCTTCATAGAATGAGTTAGGAAGCTTCCCCTCTTCTTCAGTTTCTTTGGAAGAGTTTGAGAAGGATAGGCATTAAGTCTCCTTTGAATGTTTGGTAGAATTCACCAGGGAAGCCATATGGTCCTGGACTTTTATTTTCTGGAAGGTTTTTGATTACTGTTTCGATCTCCTTTGTGTTGATTGATCTATTCAAATTCTCTGTTTCTTCTAGATTCAGTTTTGGAGGGTTGTATGAATCTAAGAATTTGTCCATTTCTTCTAGATTATCCAGTTTGTTGGTGTATAGCTTTTCTAGTATTCTTTTATAATCTTTTGTATTTCTGAGGTGTCCATTGTAATTTCTCCTCTTTCATTTCTGATTTTATTTATTTGAGTCTTCTCTCTTTTTTTCTTGGTAAGTCTAGCTAAGGGTTTGTCAGTTTTGTTTATCTTTTCAGAGAACCAGCTCTTAGTTTCATTGATTTTTTTTCTATTTTTTTTTAGTCTCTATTTCATTTATTTCTGCTCTGATTTTTGTTATTTCCCTCCTTCTACTGATTTTGGGCTTTGTTTGTTCTTCTTTTTCCAGTTCCTTTAGGTGCACTGTTAGATTGTTTATTTGAGATTTTTCTTGTTTGTTGAAGTAGGCCTGTATTGCTATACACTTCCTCTTAGAACCACTTTTGCTGTATCCCATAAATTCTGGCATGTCGTATTTTCATTTTCATTTGTATCCAGATATTTTTTGATTTCGTCTTTGATTTCTTCATTGACTCATTTGTTGTTCAGTAGCATTTTGTTTAATCTCCACATATTTTTGGCTTTTCTGATTTTCTTCCTGTAGTTGATTTCTAGTTTCATACCATTGTGGTCAGAAAAGATGCTTGGTATTATTTCAGTCTCCTTAAATTTATTTAGACTTGTTTTGTGGCCTAATATGTGATCAATCCTGGTGAATGTTCCATGTGCATTTGAAAAGAATGTTTATTCTTTGGTTTTTGGATGGAATGTTCTGTATATATCTACTAAGTCCATCTGGTCTAGTGTGTCATTTAAGGCCAATGTTTCCCTATTGATCTTCTGTTTGGATGATCTATCCATTGGTGTAAGTGGAGTGTTCAAGTCCCCTACTATTATTGTGTTACTGTCTATTTCTTCTTGTGTGTCTGTTAATAGTTGCTGTATATATTTAGGTGCTCCTATGTTGGGTGCGTAGATATTTACAAGTGTTATATCCTCTTATTGGATTGTTCCCTTGATGATTAAATAGTGCCCTTCTTTGTCTCTTGTTACAGTTTTTGTTTTAAAGTCTACTTTGTCTGATATAAGTATTGCTACCTCAGCTTTCTTTTCATTGCCATTTGCATGGAGTATCTTTTTACATCCCTTCACTTTCAGTTTGTGAGTGTCTTTAGGTCTGAGGTGTGTGTCTCATATGCAGCATATATAGGATCTTGTTTTTTATCCAATCAGCCACCCTATGCCTTTTGATTGGAGCACTTAGTCCATTGACATTTAAAGTACCTATTGGTAAGTATATACTTATTGCCATTTTGTGACTTTTTTTCTGGGTATTTTAGTAGTTCTTCTTTGTTCCTTTCTTCTTCTCTTGCTCTCTTCCCTTGTGGTTTGATGGCTTTCTTTAGCATTATGTTTGGGTTCCTTTCTCTTAGTTTTTTGTGTATTTATTACAGGTTTTTGGTTTGTGATTACCATGAGGGTCATGTATAATAACCTACGTATATAGCAATCTATATTAAGTTGATGGTCTCTTTAATTTGACCTCTTTCTACAACCTCTAGTCTTTTACTCCCCTCTTCCCAAATTTTATGTGTTTGATATCATATCTAACCTCTTGTTTGTGCGTTTGTATTTGTTACCCACTTATCATGGAAATAGATAATTTTTTCCTATTTGTACGCTTCTCTTTTCACCTTAAATAAGTCCCTTTAGCATTTCTTGTAGGATTGGTTTCTTGGTGAATAACTCCTTTAATTTTTGCTTGTCTGGGAAATTCTTTATCTCTCCTTCCATTCTGAATGATAACCTTGCCAGGTAGAGTCTTCTTGGCTGTAGGTTTTTTCCTTCCAGCACTTTAAATATATTGTGCCACTCCCTTCTAGCCTGTAAGATTTCTGCTGAGAAGTCAGCTGATAGCCTTATGGGGTTTCCTTTGTATGTAATTTGTTGCCTTTCTTTTGTGGCTTTTAGGATTCTCTCTTTATCTTTAATTTTGGACATTTTAATTATGATGTGTCTTGGTGTGGGCTTCTTTGAGTTTATCTTTTTTCGTGTTCTCTGTGCTTTCTGTACCTCGATGTCTGTTTCCTTCCTTAAGTTAGGAAAGTTTTCAGCTATTATTTCTTCAAATAGATTCTCTCCCCTTTGTCTCTCTCTTCTCCTTTTGGGACACCTATGACACAGATGTTAGTATGCTTCATGTTGTCCCAGAGGTCCCTTAGACTGTCCTCATTCTTTTTAATTCCTTTTTCTTTTGGCTGTTCAGCTTGGGTGATTTCCTCTAGTCTTTCGTCCAGCTTGCTGATCTGTTCTTCAGTATCATCTACTCTGGTTTTGAGTCCCTCTAGTGAATTTTTCATTTCCAGTATTGTAGTCTTCATATCTGATTGGTTCTTTTTTATATTTTCCAATTCTTTGTTGATGTTCTCACTGAGTTCATCCATTCTTCTCCCAGTATCAGTAAGCATCCTTATGACTCTTTGAACTCTTTTTCAGATAGATTGCTCATTTCTGTTTCTCTTAGTTCTTTTTCTGGGGTTTTGTCCTGTTCCCTTACTTGGAATGTATCCCTTTGCCTCCTCATTTTGCCTCTTTCTCTGTGCTTGTATCTATATATTAAGTGGGTCAGCTACGTCTCCTGATCTTGAAGAGGTGGCTTCATGTAAGAGATGCCTTATGAGGCCCAGCAGTGTGCTTCCCTCTCATCATCAGTTCCAAATGTTCCAGGAGTGACCCCCGTGTGGGCTACATGTGTCCTTCCATTGTGGCAGGGCTGCTCTTGCTGTAGATTGGGCTGTCCCTCTGGCCGGCTGGTTGTTATGCTCAGCTGCGTGTGGCTGCTATGGACCCTTCAATCTGTTTATCGGGTGTGGGGAGCCCCAGCACAGTTGGCTACAAGGTCTAATAGCACGTTGCTGTTGCAGTTTTTCTGTTGAGTAGGCCCCCAGCGTGGCTTGTTGTTAGGTTCAGGGGCTTACAAGTGCCATAGTTCCCCGGCCTACAAGGCTCTTGTCAGCTCTCTCAGGATTGCAGCTGAGTCAGGCTGGCCCCAGGAAAGGGAGCAACCAATTGTTTCAGGCTTTGAAAGGTGGGGCCAATCCCTTATGTGGCTGTTTGAGAAGCACAAGTCTTCTGCAGCTGACAAGCCCCACCACCCACAGGGCCACACACACTGTCAACACAGTCCTGCCCCATGTGCGCACCCCAACTCCCTGAATTGGACCCAGTCACCCTGCTGCAGAGGCCCCACACACTCCACCCACTCCTTGCGTACATCCTGCCCCACGGAGATGGACCTACTCGCCTGGCTGCAGAGAATCTAGTCACCTAGCCTATGCAGGCCCACTAGTTGCCCAAGGCCTTGCTTTTGGGTGGGGCCAGTCCCTAGGGTGGGCTGCCTGCCCTGGCTGAGCTGGATTAAGTCGATGCTCTAGTAGGTAGGGCAGACCCTGGGCTGGCAGGCTATGGGGAAGAACTCCAGTAGCGTCTGCCAGCGTCCATGTCAGCACGCCTGCACCAGGTCACAACAATGACTGCCGCCAACGTCTCAGTCCCTGGGGAGGTCTCACCTCTCACCGACATGCACCTAGAGTCTATCAGGTGAGTCTCTTTTCACCAAAAGGCTGTGTACCTTTCTTTCTGGTGATTTTAAGTTGCTTTCCGAAACAAGTGAATTTCTGTGGGAGCCCTTTCAGAGCCGGCTTTTCTTTTCTTTATGTCCGACAGCTTTTCTGGGGGTATTCCCCATTGCTGTTAGTAGCCAGCAAGGCTAGATATAATGACACTTGTCTCGGTTGTGCTGGGTCCAAAAAATGCCTATAGGGACAACGCTCCCCTCCCCGGTCCCTCACTCCTCCAGGGAAGGCTGCGTACCTTTGGATTTCTCCTGGGTGGCTGTGAAGCACTGTGGCTTGCAAAGGTGGCATTTTTTCTGTCCAGAAGGGAATTTCTGCTTCTTCCACCTCAGGCAGGACTGTGGCTTGCTGCAGGGGTTCCTCTTATCCAGTTTTCATTTCTCTCTCAGGGCTAATTGTTCCATGAGTAGTTGTAGATGTGTTGTGTCCATGGGAGGAGGTGAGTTCCGAGTCTGCCTACACCACCATCTTGACACCAACCCAAAATTCTTCATATAATTTTTAAGCTAAAATGGAAGACTTGGGGGCAATGCCCAGATCTTAGGAAGATAAGTTTGCCGGTGCTGTCAGGGTACCAATTTAATGGGCAATTAGTAGAAATCTGTCCCCTTAAAATACTTTCCCATAACAGTTATATTACAGTTTCCAAAATTACAGTTTTCTATTAATTGCCCTTTAAGTTGGTACCCACTTTATGGGGATGAAGTGGTTTTCTCTCTGAGATTTAGATGACACCCTGGTCTCACCACACTTATAAGCACTTCTTAAGTGGTTGTCCCCTGGGAAAAGTTACCTGTGTCCGTTCGGTGTTGATTCACACTGACTTCGGTGTCATTGGCTTGTCCTTCCTGATGTCTGTACATTGACCATGGCCCTGGATTTTCCCTCAGCCCACAGCAGAATGGCACTCGCCAGCTGAGGGACCTCGGCCACTGACTGTAACTCTGAGCCTCAGATTCTTCAGCCCTAAAGTGGTGGTGGTAACAGGGCTGCAGAGAGGAAGAAACGGTAATTCCTGTAAAATGCTTCACACAGTCCTGGCACCCAGCAGCACCTGATACCTGTTAGCTGATATTCATCAGGGTGTTTTGTTTGGTGTTCAGCACATCAAATTAGGTGATAAATGGTAGTTGTTATTATAAAAATATTCTCTCTTTCTCATTGAAAGGAAATGAAATTCATTTCCTTTTCCCCCACTAGTTCTGTCCCTTTCTCTGAACTTCTCTTCCTCCTCCTCTGTTAAATTCCTGTAAGTGGGCCGGCCCTATGGCTTAGGGGTTAAGTGTGCGCACTCCATTGCTGGCGGCCCGGGTTCAGATCCCGGGCACATGCCGACGCACCGCTTCTCTGGCCATGCTGGGGCCACGTCCTGCATGCAGCGGCTGGAGGGATGTGCAGCTATGACATACAGCTATCTACTGGGGCTTTGGGGCGAAAATAAATAAATAAATAAAATCTTTAAATTCCTGTAAGAGCATGCTCAGGCGCCCAGAGAATCTTCACCTCTGTTTAAAGATGATTCTCAAGAACAACTGGACCCCTCTGTCTGGACGTCAGATCTGGGAATCCATGAAGAGATCTGGGTTTCAGAGAGAAAAACTTAAATAAGCCAGGATGAGTCTTCCAAGGACGGGCAAGAAGATGCCACAGCCCACGTCTGTAATGCCTCAATTTAACAAAGCCACCTAACGCTTTCATTGTGGGACATATGAAAAGTTATATGGTTCTGTTTGTTATAAGTCGGGGTTGGCAACTGTGCCAGGAAGGGCAAAAACATCAACATTATGTACTTTAAAAATGCGGCCACCAACAAATGGAAAAGGACTGAGAAATAACACAACAGAGAGATGGGCATCAAACCAGAACAATATCAAAGGCAGCTCTTTTGTTACAAATGTTTCCTTTTGCCAACAACACGCATGGCCCCTATTTTCATGAAAGAAGCAAATAGCTAACAATACACACTAGAAATGATGACCCCAAGTTCTCGCCGAGCCCCCTTGTGCTATGATAATGTGGAAATCAATAGAAAAGGTGGCAATTTAGAATGATAACTATGGTTACTTTTCAGCTTCCAAAAAGGCAGCACGTCGAGCTCTGCCAGAGGCTAGTTGGAAGCTGGTGGTTTGATGCCCGTGGCAGGCCGCTGGCATTTGTGTCAACGTGGCAGCCTGGGATTTCTGCACTGCAGGTCAGGAGACTCGTGATCATATTTTACCCCTTGAATCTGTGAAGAACTGGACTCAACACCAAATGACCAATCCAATTTTGCTAGCAGCTGTAATGGGTCTGTGCCAAGTGGAATGAAAACATCCTACAGCCTTCCCATTGGTGTCGGAGTAGGGGATTCCGAGAAAGGCAGCAAAGAGAAAACGTCTCCCCACTAGAGGCTTTACAGATGGAACTGACAGTAATAATAACAACAACAACAGCAGCCGCCATCTACTGAGCTCCCACTGTGTACCAGACACCAAGCTAAGTGCTACGTGGGCATTCTCTCTTTTTTTTTTTTTTGTGAGGAAGATCAGCCCTGAGCTAACATCCATGCTAATCCTCCTCTTTTTGCTGAGGAAGACCAGCTCTGAGCTAATATCTATTGCCAATCCTCCTCCTTTTTTTTTCCCCCCAAAGCCCCAGTAGATAGTTGTATGTCATAGTTGCACATCCTTCTAGCTGCTGTATGTGGGACGCAGCCTCAGCATGGCCGGAGAAGCGGTGCGTCGGTGCGCGCCCGGGATCCGAACCCGGGCCGCCAGCAGCGGAGCACGCGCACTTAATGCACTTAACCGCTAAGCCACGGGGCCGGCCCGACATTCTCTCTTCTAATCAAACAACCGCCCTCTGAGGTCAATATGATTATCCCTGTGCACTCAGTGAGGAAACTGAGGCCTGGGGAAGTAGAGAAACTTGCCCAAGCTTACACAGCTGTGGAAGGCAGAACTGGGGCTGCCACACGCTTCCCGGCCCCGGCTGAGAGCTGTGGGCAGGGCCTCCAGGCTCTGATGAGAGCTCCAATCTCCAAACCTCGGGGTAGGACCTCATAAGTAAGCTTACCCAGTTGGAGGGGCTTTTGTCCGTTCCTTTCATTGCTCCTCATACAAGAGATATCTCTATTAGGATGAAATTGAGAATTTTACAGTCTTTTTTCCTCCTCTGCCCTCAAAAACAAAACAAAACAAAAGACCCCTCTCTAAACCTCTGTTAACGATGAGATATGCAGACATGTCAGGGATGAGTTGGCAGCTACCACAACACTTAGATTCAAGAGATGTTATATTTCTTGTGTTTCTCCAAGTAAATCGGAGTCTCTTCTGAGTTCCCATCAGGCCAGGTGAGTGGGAAATTCACCCATCAGGCCAGGTGAGTGGGAAATTCACTTATGATTGGGCCCCTCCTCCTCTGGTTGCACAGATGTCATTGTCAGTTTGGTGAAGTTGGAACACTGGGAGACGGTCTACCCCGGGCACTGTGGGTGGGTGGTCCAGCTCTCAGGAGTCCTTGAAGGTCCGCCACTTGGTCACACCTGGGCCAGCCTGGGCATGGGGGGCTCTACCTCTGGACTGCCCTGAGAAATCCCCCTTGAAAACCAACTGAGTACCCAACATCTGGCAGAAGCATACCCCGCTAAGCTTAGACAAATCATTCGAGTGAGCAAAAACCAGTTTATACAGGAAGGCTTCATGGGAAGAGAGAGAGGGAGGGAGGAGAAGAGGTCTGGAGACTACTTATCTCAGCCCACAAACTCAGGTGTGCAAGACACATAACTGTCTTTATTTTTCTGTAATCTTCTCAATCTCGGCCAAAAGCTCAATCTTGGCCAGTTCAGGGTCTCCCTCCCTATCCCTGGGTTAAGCTTATTTTGTGGGGAAGGTACACGCATGGTGCAAAGCATGGTAAGGGGGTAGGGAGAAGCTTCAGTATCTGGTCGGAGTTTGTCCACATCTAACAACTCTGGCTGGCGTCCCTGAGAAGTCCTAGTTTCTGTCTAGGTGTTAGTCCAGGTAGAACACCCCTGTATCCTGGTTCTCCTGCATACAGGCTTTCTCCAGACCCCTTCCTCCCTGCCTCCCAGGCTTGACTGTGCTCATTCTGTCCCTCCCCCTCTGTCTCCGTCTCTCCCTCTGTGTCTCTCTCCCTTTGTCTCTCTCTGTCTCTCTCGTGCACACACACACACACCCCTGCCCCTCTCCCCTCTCTAGCAGCTTTCTCATATTTATCCCTCCCACCCCCCAGAGTGAAGCAGGACCCAGAGCCCCTTCTCTAGACCATCAGCATCTAAACTTGCTCCAGCTCTCTTCTTCACATCCAGTGGATGTTATCTCATCTAGGGGCAGAGCAGCCAGAACAGACCTCACTTCTTCCAAATCTCTTGTTTTGGCATCAGCCTTAGGCCTTGAGTGCTTTAGGGCTTAGGTTTTTGATATTCAAAATCCTAAACTCTTGCAATTCAGTATCTTTGGCTTTTGAAACTCCAATAAGAGGTGGCTCTTGGGCTATCTACAGTGGCTGTGGCCTTCCTTCCCTGGGGCAGGAAGGTGGGGTACCATCACCGCTTGGGGCAGGAGAAGGGCCCTGGATTCAAGGAACTGTGTGGTGTCAAAAGTCTTGGTTACGACAATTACCCTATCAAAATATTATCCTGTCTCAGAAGAATATCACTTACTGAGTCCCTGTTGTATGCCAGCTATTACACTGACATATAAAATGAGTCTTTCAAATAGCCTTTGAATGGGGGTATGATACTGTTACTTTCAGCATCTGAGAAAGCAGGCACAGAGAAGGTAAGTTGCTTGAGGTCAAGCAGCTGGTAAGGGTCAAAGCCAGGATTTGGATTCAGTTTTGTCTGACCCCAATCCCCCTGCACCACACCATCCTTTTCCCAGAATGGCGAGACAGTGCCCTTAACTAGCTGTGTGATTCTGGACAACTCAGTCTAACTCTCTGGGTTCAGTACCCGCCTCTGGTCAGGTAAGCCGTGTGGGCTCAGTGTCTCCTGCTCTCTTCCCAGCTTGAACCTTCTGTGATTGCCTAGGCCCCGGAAGCCTCAGATATTGCTCTATCAGTAGTAGCTCTGGTGACCTGACAGATCAAGATAAGCACTTGGTTTTCAACACAGGATTAGTCTTCAATTACCAAGCAACTATTTTCAACTAAATAAGAACTGTTTTCAACTAGACAAGTGTTTTGAGAGGTTCAGGGGATTCGATCGGAGATGTAAAGAAACTTTCCACTCCAAACAAATGGACTGAAGGTATATTTTATTATATAGAGGATAGTAAAGGTGATAGTCTGCAAACAGATCTGAATAGGTCAAATATTAAGAGGGAAAAACATCAGCTCGACTGGAAAGGGAAAACATCCACATCGACTGAAGGGAAATGACACAAATCAACCGGAAAGAGAAACACCAGGTTGACCGAAAAGAGAACACCTCAGATCGGTTACTCACAACATCCACGCCCCACTGCTGGGGAGAGTCCCTTCAATTGACACAGCTGAGTGGGAATCCAATCATCAGAGGTCCTGGGCAGGGCATCCGCTCCACAGGTGAGACTTTCACCAGGCCTCGGTTTCCAGCAGTTTATATAAGCAGGTACAGAGTTTACAGAGCAAGCATTCAGTGTTCCCATGCACAAATGGTTGTCAGTGGCGTACGTGCACTGAGCCTCCTGGCCATCATCCCGACCCGGCAGTTGTGTACGTACATTGTTTTCCCTGGTTATAGTCCCAGCCCGGCACAGATGGCCAGTCTGCCCCAGGCCGTGACACCCAAAGGACCTTGAAACTCTTACAAATTGCAACTATCTCCATGGGAGAAGGGCCAGTTTCCACCACACAGAAAGCTGCTCTATATTTCTTTGTATGCTGGTGGCTGTCGGTTAATGGAACAGCCAAACATGGCTGTACTCATGTCAAGACAACAAGAACTACCCTTCTGGAAGATTCTACTTTCTGCACTGGGATGTAAAGTTATCTACAGCTGCATGTAGACTTAGGTGGACACTTGTGCTGCCTGGAGCAGCATTCTCAGCAATGTCAGCAGGAATGGAAAGATTGGCGCATCCACTCTGATCTGGGGCTGACTTTCTGGCAGTGGACAAGGGCCTCCAGTGAGGGTGGGTTGGCTTTGTCCTGTCAGTCCTTCTTTCCCCCCAAGGCAAAGCCTGAGACCCCCTGACCTTTCCTCCAGCCTCAGGCTGCCCCCTTTGACCTATCACGTTTGTAGTGCTACCCTTGAAGTTGATCTTGACCAGATTCCTTCTCCTGGAAGGATGCACACGCACAAGGAGGGACCAGCACACAGTGGGTCTCACCTGGGCCCACTCTCCCCTGGGATTGCTGGAGAGGATGGCCCTGATCCACCACCCGACCCCCTATCCAGGGACACCAGGACAGGCACTTGGAGCAGACTGTGGTCGCCTTCTTTCCTTCTACTTTACAACCAAACTTCTGAGCCAGAGTGTTCTACTCTAGTCACACCGTCGCTCCTTCCACCTCGGAGACCTGAGACTTGTTTACAAAGACCGGCTTCAGTTCTGAGTCTCTGAACTCTTTCCTATCCAGAGGGCAGGGATCCCAAAAGAAAGTGTCCTTGGGCACCAAGCTGGCCACCTCACAGCCACTGTCATGGAACTGGGTACTTAGAACCAGGCAACAGTTTTGAGTAATAGCTTCCAGTGGGATCCCAGTTACAAAGCAGCCAGTGGGGAGGCAGGTCCCAAATACAAGAGAAAGGAGCCAGAATGCGAAGCCAGCAGGACTGTGAACCGTGAGGAACCTGCACAGGGGAGGCAGGAAGACACTGGGGGGATTCACTCAGCCCTCGAGCACAGGGCATGGGCTGCCTTTTTGCTTTTTCTGTGGCCCCTGGGGCTGCCCCAGGGCCCTGAGGATATCGTCCAAAGGGAGCTGTCTGATCTCCTGTACAGTCTGGCTTTGTACCTGGAAAAATCTTCCAAAGAAGGTAATTGCCTTGTTACTTGTCCAAAGTTCAGAACTTTTAATCAATTCTTTTGGTGAACTGCTATAGCGCAGACACAGACATAGAAAGTTTTGTCTTAGCTAGAAAACTCTACTGACTATAGAATAAGACTTCCGGGAACCAGGGGTCAAATAGGTTGTCTGTCTCCTCCACTGAGTACCGTGAGAGGCCAGAAGAGAGAAGAGGGGCTTATGAACCCCTTTCTCTATTTTGGGAAAGGCATGTCCTTACTTGTTGGTTTATCGATGATAATGGAATGCAAAGTTGGAATGACGTCCAGGACAATGATTTTCAAATTCTCTGCAAATCCTTAGGGTTCATTGAAGTTCCCAAGGTGTCATCATGTAGGTAAGCAAAGGGCCAAATTCACCAGAGCACCTGCCCCCACCTCCCAACTTCAACCAGAGAAGCTCTGCTTTAATCTGGTCATGTATTTGGGGTATGTCAAAATGATTTCATGGCTAGAGAAATGTTTGTTTGGAAGCCTGTGAGCTACTCCAATGCCTTATTTCAAAAGGAAAACAAAAAAATGAGGTGCAGAGACTGAATGACATGTCCACAGAAAATGAATGGCTGAATCAAGACAAGAGCCTGGGTCTCCTGACTCCTGGTTCACTCAAGAGTCATTCAGCAAATAGTTAGCACTGCTAGTGCTTGGTAAGGTGGGAGTACCAGAATGAGGGAGACATGGTTGCTGAACCCCAAGGAGCTCAGGATCTACTGGAGGTTAAGACTTTGGTTCCCTGAGTACACCTTAGCATCCATAGTCTACTGATGCTCAAAAAGTGGAAATGCAGCACGGTAATGTAGCTTTCCGTATTGATACAGTCAGCATCTGTAGATCTGGGCAAATGTTTTCTTTCACTCTTGTTCTGGAAAGTTAGTATTGCTGGTACACTTGTGGGTTGACAGTTATTTTCTCTGAGCACTTTGCCTTCCATGGTGCTATTGAGAAGTCATCTGTCAGTCTAACGGTCATCGCTGTGTAGGTGCCTTTTCTCTCTGGCTGCTAAGATCTTCTCTTTGCTCTTGGTATTTTATCATTTAATACAATGTATCCAGGTGTGTGTTTATTTTATTTATCTGCTTGGAATATATCCTACTTCCTGAAATGATTAATTTATTGATTTTATCAATTATAGAAAATTCTTAGTCATTACTTCTTAGTAATTTCTTCAGTTCCATTTTTTAGTTTATTAATTCTCTCTTTGTCTGTGATGAATCTATTAGTTAATTCCCCTATGTTGAGTGTTTTATTTCAGTAATTCCATTTCACTTCTAAAAGCTCCATTTGTTCTTTTGCAAATCTGCAAGATCATTCCTGATAGTATCTCTGTCTGGTCAATTAGTTTTTAAAAAACATTTCTTCCGTTGTTATTTTCTGTTTTGTATCTGGAAATTTCAAACTCTCAAGTCCTTAAAGGTCTAAATCTGTTTGTTTTTTATGACTTCCATATATGTTTTCTGGTCTTTGATTAGGAGCTCCTGTTTGCTTCATCTTAATCTGTGCTAATCCTGAGGGCCTACTTTAGAGATACTTTCCTCCAAAGAGGACTTATAGTCGCTTCTGCCTGAGCACTGCCAACCTCCCTGCATGGAAGGAGCACTGTCAGCCCTTCCAGGTTGGCTATGAGCGTCTTGGGTTCACCTGCCTCCTCTCGCCCTGTCCCAGGCTCAATCTCTTGACTGATTGCCAATATCGCATTTGTCTTCCAGGCAACCCCACCTTCCCTATTTGCTTGCTACTCACTAGTTCCACCTCTGGTTTCAACTCATGGTTTTATTTAGTTTGCTGAGGTGGGGGTAGGGCGAGTGGTAGGTGGAGTCTTTGAGATTTCCCTTACATCTTGCAATTCCCATAGTGCATTAAAAGGTATGCTTTATCCAGGATCTAGTTGTTATTTAGTGGGCTTGCAAGTATGTGGTCTGCCATGATGCTGGAGGAGAAGACTCATTCAGTTTACAGGATCCTATTTATGGATTCCCTCTGCTGCTGCTCTTTGTCCTGCTGCCTTCAGGTCTCAAGTCCTGTCATCTTGTTCCTCGAGAGAGCTGGCAGGCCATGATACCAAAAGAAAAAGATGAATGAGAAGCACACGTTCAACTTTGTCTTCCCAGAGAGTATTTCTAGATTTCCTCTCTCTAAAGAAGGCTGTGGCCTGGCTCTCTGATCCTGTCTGTCTCTGACTATTGTCCTTTTGTCCCCTCAGGTGTTGATTAAAGTCTTCACTTTAGTGACAGTTCCAATCCTTTATCTTTGAATAGAGCTGTATCGATTGCAGAATACTTACACATACACTGACTTCCCAGGTCTTCTCAGCACCTCTCTGAGCAAGGCATCCTTGTCTCATTCCAGAAGAGGACATGGAAGCCCAGAGAGGTCACGTGACTTGCTTAGGGACTGAAAGTCTGTTCATCAGCAAACCAGGCCCTCTGCCCACACCTCCTGACTCCAGACCCATTGCTTTCCCCCACTAAACCTGCTTTCCATGAAACACAACCAATGATTCATTCATTCACCTCATATGTATTGATCATCTGTGATAAACCAAGTGCTGCTCCAGGCCTGAGGAGGACGTAGCTGACAACCAAGCCCCTGCCCTCATTACAGTCTACAGGTGGCAGATAATAAATAAACAAGCAATGACACAATATAATTCCAGAGTGACAATTGCTATGACAAAAAATAAAGCAGAATATGGAGATACATTAAATGGGTCTCTGGGAAGAATGGGCTGGATGAATGAAATGAAGGAAGGAGCCCTGGGAACACCTGGGAGAAAAGCGTCCCGGGGAGAAGGAGCCGCATGTCTGAAGGCTGGAGGGGGGCGAGAGCTTGGCAGATCTAAGAACAATTGAACGACTGTGGCTGCAGTGCCTGAGCTGAGGGGAGACAGGTGAGAGGTAAGATAGCAGGCGGGACTGGGAACATGTTAAAAAAGACTGAAGGGCAAAGTCTGAGGAAGGAAGGAAAGTCTGACCCCGTAAGTTTGCTTCCTTTTAAGTAAGAAGAACCTGTGTGTTGACTGACTCTGGGTTTTAACCAGTCTCCCTCTATTTGCTTGTCTCTTTCACAGGCCTACAGGTTTTCCCAGCTTCCTGAAATGGTCATGGGCTCTCCCCCTCCGCCTGTACCCCCCCGGACTGGCCCTGTGGCCGTCGCTTCTCTCAGGCGGTAACACATGCCTTTCTTTGCCTTGTTTGGAATATTTGTCGTACCCCGAGACAGGCTTCCTTCATGCCCGCCCACTCAGGGTACATCACCTGGACAGACAACCAGGTGCCTGGGGTCCTGTGAGTACTGTGAAGAAGAGGGGCCCCAGAGGGTTGACCAACTTTCTTGTCATTTTAAATAGAAAGTCCTGTAGAACGCACAATTGAAGCCCAAGGTCAACTTCCCCTTATTGTGAAAGCCCCATACCCTGACCTTGAACATCTAAAAACTACTCCAGCTCTGGCCACCACAATGACTACCTCAAGTCTGGGTGCTTCCTGCCGTGTGGGTGCACTCAGAAGCCCCTTTGCTATTTAGGGGTGGGGTCCAAGAGGCCAGGCAGCAGCGTGTCTAGGCACCCACCCCAACTCTTGGCTTCCAAGATGGGGCGGCTGAAAGCCCATGAATCAGATATGTCAAGTGTGGGCGTATGGGCAGCATTCTCTTTGCTCTGTAATGATATTGAAAGCACAGGTTTTTAATAAAGATAGACAAGAAACACAAGCGTGAGCAGTGGGACAGGCTGGAAGAGTCATCATGTCCCTGGCTGGGAGAAACAGCTGTGCCCGCTGCCCCGGCCCTCCTACCCCAGCCTCCCCACAACATGCTGGTCACACCCTATCTGTGGACCAGAGGCCTGGACTTTGTGAAAATGGTGAAGAAAATGAGTTTCCCTCAGGAACGGCCCTGCCCTCATTTCCAGTGGTTTAGAATGCCGAGCTGTGTGTAGACACCACCCCTTGACCCCAGGCGAGCTCAGGGTGGGTGGGAAGCAGCAGACCAGGGTTCCATCTAACCTGCCAATAACCTGCTGTGTAACTCCAGGCAAGCTGCCTCCCCTGTCTGGGCCCTGTTTCCTTATCTGTAAAATGAGGGCAGTGGCCTAAATGGTCTCAAAGGCTCTGGGATTCCTCAAAAGGGGTGGAGTGTATGGGGCAGAACCCAGGAATTTTCCTGGGAAGGGTTTTCTAAACGAGTAGCAGATGCCTGGAACAGCATGCAGGAAGCCAGTGCTGTGGGAGTGAGCAGGCGGGAGAAGGAGGGAGGGATGGGGAAAGGCAGGGAGACCCCACACTACTGATCGTCCGGCAGCCATCCTGAGTATAGTCAGATCATCACACCCTCTGTGTTTAACCCTCCCTGGGAAGTAGGAGGGGGCTACTCCGTTCCTTCTGATGGTTCTGGATGGGAGGCGCTTCACATCAGCCATTGCAGTAGGTTAGCCGAAGGCCAGCATCTATTTCATTTCTTCTCTCAACTACCAGTCTCCTCCCATGTCCTTCTGCACGATCTGCCATCTTTGCCAAATACAGGAGGTCACTGCCCTCCATATAAACCCAGAGCATTAGACCAGGGAGGAAGCTTTGAGATGGAGTCATCCACCCCTTTCGTTTTACAGACAAAGAAGGTGAGGCTCAGAGAGGGGAGGGAGCTAGAACCCCAACCTCTGCTCCCCACCCGGCCCCCTTGATGTGGCTCTGTGCTGCTCTTACTGTGACAGCCACTCTTCTGCTCAGAGGGTGGCCCTGTGGGCTGGCAGCCTGCCACCTGCTGTGGCTGCCTTAGCCTCCCTCCATTTGAATTTGAGGAGAGCCTGAGGTCCCTCTGTGAAAGGCAAGAGAGACCCGCTAAACCACCCTTTATAATAGCGGGGAGGCGGGTGCCGGCCGAGCCCAGGCTGCCCTCTTCTTACGTGGCTTCTGAGCACTAAGTGGAAATATGATGTGTTAAATTGGCCGGATTCTCTGCTTGCCTTGAGACCAAAAAAAGAAAAACTGTGTTCTCTCATTCATAATGCCCAGAAAGCGCCGGGCCCCTGCTCTTGCTCCCTGCCAGTAGCAGCAGGGACCGTGGTCCCCAGCCCTCCCGGGTCAGCAGTCCTGGTGGCAGCAGGGGAGCGACCGGGCTCCAGAGGAAGCCTTCTCATTGGCTGCCCATGATGTCATCCCCTCCCAGGTCGACCACCCCCAGTTCCCACCGGCGCTAATTGCTTGGCTTATTTTTATGTGGAAATTAAGTGTTCTACTCCCCGGGGACACAAGAGCCGCCCTCAGGGGAGCACTGACCTTGAGTATCTAAAAGTGGCTCCAGCTCAGCCACCACGCCCGCCGCTGCAAGTCTGGGCGTGTGGCGGCTTTGTTATCTGGGGCGATGCGGGCTGAGGAACGCCCCCTCGCCGGCCCGGGGACCCGCCCCCTGATGCAGCGCTGTGCCCCCACAGGTCCACCTCGGACGTGGGCAGCAAGACCAGGACGGCCGAGGCCGCGGGGCCCGAGCCCGCCCCGCTGCACGACAGTGCCGCCTTCGCGCACGTGTCCCGAGGCCCCGTGTCCGTGGCGCAGCTGGACCAGTCGGCGTTAAATTACTCAGGTGGGCCGGAGGGGACAGCCGGGCGGAGCCCGCGGGCATCGGCCCAGCCCTGCGCCCCAAACCCTCACTCTACCTCCTATCCCCACCCAGCAGTCAGAGCCGCTGCATTTCCCAGCCCCCTTGAGCTCAGGAGCCCTGGCTAGAAAACTACTGCTGTATTTTTTATAAGGATCTGAAATCGGGCGAGCTATATGACAGTCGGCATATATGTTATCATTTTGCCAGACTTCAGGGTTTTTTTAAATTGTTACATATATCTTCAAAGCATTACAGATACAACCATCCACCCCATCTCCTTCCCCTTCTCCCCAGAGGTAATCACAGTCCTTAAGCAGTGGGTGTTAACCTCTTGTACATGTGTATGTGTATACAACAGTATATATTAATGCTTTATGTATTTTAAATTTACGTAAGTGATGTCAAGCTATACATTTCCTTCTGTACTTTGTTTTCTTGACTCAGTGTCTTCAAGACTTCTTCAGGTTGCTCCATACATAGAGATCTAGCTCACGCCGTTAAACTGCCGCGTGGTTTTCTATTCTATGATAAGCCACTGTTTATCCGTTCCCCTAGTGGGGGGCATATTGGTAGTTTACAATTTTTTGCTATTACAAACAGTGCTGAAGTGAACATTGAGGTTTGTACATGCCCTAATTGGTTTTTTAGTTTATTCAAACCATACCTTTTAGTCTCATACTGCAGGCGCTGAGCTGTCCACACTTACTAAAGCACTCTCTGTGGCCAGAAATTCCTCCAGTGGAATCCATTCCTTTTGGTTCCTTTTCTTGGCTCTTTCCCTGGGAGGGAAACACCTGGACCCTGGGGTGTCATTTCCTCCTGCCAGATGTCAGAGGTGTTGGGATGGGGACGAGGGAGTTGATGAGGGCTCAGCGAGGGGAGTTGAGGTGTCATTTCTCTAGAAAGCCAGGTCTGAGTCACAGCAGATGATGCCTCCGTATTGACTGGGCAGGTGAGCAGGGCCCTGGGCTGCAGGTGGAGGTCTGCTGTCTCCCATTTCCCCTCCCCCGATGCCAGCTTCTCCCTGCTTGTGCAGATGTCTGCCCGCGGGCGGGTGCTGGCCTAATCTGCCCTGTTCCCCTCCTCCACGCCAGGTAATACGGTGCCAGCTGTGTTCGCCATCCCAGCTGCCAACAGACCCGGCTTCACGGGCTACTTCATCCCGACGCCTCCCTCGTCCTACAGGAACCAGGCCTGGATGTCCTATGCAGGGGAGAGTGAGCTCCCGAGCCAGTGGGCCGATTCGGTGAGACCCTTGCTGATTCCTCACCACTTCACCTCTTGACGCTTTTCAGGGAGGGAGGGATGAGAGGCTGAGGCTGTGTTGTTATCTCAGCCCCTCCACCCACGAGGCCGCCAGGGGCAGCCATCTAGAGGAGACGGTGTGGTCAGGTGGGGTGTCCTTTGACAGAGGAACTGAGACCTGCCTTCTGGTCCAGGTTCCAGCTCTTCCTAGCACGGCGACCTTAGTCAAATAAATTTTTATAATAACAATGAGGCGTGTGCCAGGCTCCACGCTGGTGCTTGATTCATGTCATCTGACGTTGTCCTCAGACAGTCCCACTAGCTGGGTATTGTTCCCATGACGCTTCCCACCATGCAGACGAGGAAACCGAAGCCTCGTCAGGTGACAGGACTTGTCTGAAGCCACACAGCTTTAGTAAGGTGCTAAGGCCAGAATTCAAACCTGCGTCTGGGGCTGGCCCTGTGGCTTAGCGGTTAAGTGCGCGCACTCCGCTGCTGGCGACCCGGGTTCGGATCCCGGGCGCGCACAGACGCACCGCTTGTCCGGCCATGCTGAGGCCACGTCCCACATACAGCAACTAGAAGGATGTGCAGCTATGTCATAGAACTATCTACTGGGGCTTTGGGGGAAAAAAATAAATAAGTAAAACAAACCTGCATCTGGATGGCTCCAAAGCCTGTGTGAAATTTGGGGGGTTTTTTAGGTTTAAAATTCTGCAAAAAGTTTAGATGAAATACCAGAAAATGAAGTGTTAGACCCCAAGACTGAACTCCCTTGCCTGTGGATCCTGAGGCTTTTTGTCTGACTTCCGGCTGAGGACTGTCTTGCATTCGTCCCTTGTTTCTCTCTTCATTACAAGTAGGAGCATAAGGTGCAGTGGACCTGGCCCAGCCTGGACCCAAGAGGGCAGCAACCAAGTGAACCTGGATGTTCACACCCAAACCTGCCTCTGAGTCACCTGTTAGGGGCTGCTAAGTGAAAAAAACCACGCCAACAAGATTATAGCCCAGTGAAGGCTCTGGAGCGGGCTGCCCTGCTCCCTGTGTGAGACCGTCCAGCATGGATAAGAAAGGCAGGCTGTCTCCCCAGGCCGAACCTGAGGGCCCCGGGGCTGGATGTCATTTTCGGGTTTGGTCTCAGTATTTGAAATATATCCTAGATTTAGGAAACACCCTGACACCCAAGGCCTGGGTTGTCTTTCTTTCTGTCCAAACCCCTGGGGTCCGTACTTTCCATCCTACAGGCTCAACTGAGCTCAGCGTTGGTGTCTGCTCTTACTGCAGTGATGGCACATCTAAAGCTCACCATCGGGGTAAAGGTATCCTACATGTAGTAATTTTCTTGATGATCAAAGCTTACCCCTTTAATTTCCAAAATATTTAAAAATATATGCCATCTTGCATTAAAAAAATTCTGGAATCAGCTATATCCTTCTCCTCTCCTTCTTTAAAAGAAGAACATAATTTGTCTTTAACACGTGATTCGGCATCAAAGTTGTTATTATTATGCCTCACTATACTAAAGTGACATTTGCGAGATGGGCTCTGATGGCTTATCCTAATAATAGGATTATTGCCCCTACGTCAAACATCTCCAAACTACTATAATATTTGGAGTTATTACAAGGCTCAGTATGTCTTCTCTTTCTCTGACCTTGTTCCCAGCTGGCACTTTATATTGCTGTCAGTGTCCGCACTTCCAGAGATATACTCACCCTTAAATATACTTTTCCTAACGTGCTATTATCTGCAAATGAGGCGTGTCTGAGCCAGGTAGAATTGTTGGTAAAGTTGGAGTGAATAAGCTCCAAGAGAGTGATGGGGGAGGGGTTCCCTGCTGTGACATCACAGATCTTCATGTGGGATTTCATGACCTCTGTTTGGGTGGTTTGTGGCCATATTTTCGTCCTCTCTCCTGCTCAGCTGACATCACTGGGTGTGAGCTGATCAATTCTGGGCTCATGTGATGCCTTAATTCCACTCACAGTCTAAACACACGTGTGCTTTTCAGAAAGTAGATGATACTTAATTGAGCGAATTAGACAGTAAACCTGCAGCTGTGTGGGCTCATCCTCTGCATGCAGAGTCCCCTGCATGTTTGGAGGAGTCAGCCAGAGGTATTTTCCAAAACCTTGGCCCTTGCCCTCAAGACCCTTACAGATGAGAGCTTAGCCAGGCTTATGGCGACATCCCGATGCCATTGGGTTCATATTGCCTTAAAGATGAAGGAGAAGGAACCCAGCAAATCAAAAACTCACCTTCCCGACAGGATGACTCTATCATTCTGGGCCCTTCCTCCTCAGTGTGAGAGCTAGTTTCCGAGTGGTTGTTTTTAAGAAGAAGGTGATTGCTGCGGCCTGAACGGGTCTTTCCTGGAGCCCAGTTACCCCCTGTAGTCAAGCAGGGCGGTGTGCCGGTGCATGGAGCACAGCAGCCAGGACCCGAGCCAGGGAGGCCAGCTGGTTTATCACGTGTAAAAGACAGTACAGGTCAGAGGGACCAGCCGTCAGCTTGATAAAGATACCCCATCGGGCAGAGATTATGTGCACCCTCCACATCTGTGTGAGGAGAAACAGCCCCACCTCGTTGGGATGTCTGACCTTCCTGAACCTGGGTATCCAGACGTAAGGAGCTGGCTTGGATAATCACCTGGGCCTGGGCTGACAGAGAGGTTTCATCCTTGCTGCTGGATGGAGGAAGGTTGAAGGGGCTTCCAGGCCCAGCAGGAAAGTGTGCTGGGATCCGTAGGTGACACCTGCCGCGGACACTGGCTGGGGAAGGAGTGGTGTTTGCCAGCCTGGATTTTGGCTGGCAAGGTGTGATGGCTCTAGCCTGAGGAAGAGCTTCTCATCTCCTCGCCTTCCTGAGGCTCTCCAGTGGAGTTGGCTGTCCCTTGCCTGTCCCGGCTGCCAGCACCAAGACGCTTGATGCTGCAGAGCTGAGGGTCTCAGGAGTGGACATGGACTCTTGGCTCTAGCTGAACTTGAAATGCAGGGAAAGGGGATGTGGCAGCTCCCTTCACAAACATATGGCACCAGCTGGTCAGCCTTCAGTGATTTCAAACTGTGCTCCTCAGGACCCGGGATCTGAGAGGCTCCCTGCTGTGTACCATGCATGATTCTAGGCATGGGTGCTCGGCGTTAAGCAAGCGAGACACAATTCTGCCCTCATGAACCTGTTGGCCTGAGACAGTGATGAGGTCACGCGTGATGACTGTTGCGCTAGAGAAGCTGCCTGGAGGCACCTTACAGGGAGCCCTCGACTGATGCAGGGCTGGGTGAGGGCTCCTGGCAGAAAGGAAGTTGAGCTGAGACCTGAGGTACAAGTTCCGTGTCCTGGCCTTGGCTCTGTTACCTTGTCACCTGTATATTCCCAGATCTCGGGGCCCAAGGACTCGCACAGTCCGACTGTGGTTTTCCTCTAAGATGCAGGTGAAATCTGCCAGCCCTTGTGTACAGAGACCCATTATTAGCACCTATTTGCCACTTGGTCTTTCTTTGCCAGGCAGACTTGGGACATCCATCCCCTTACTTCCTCCCTCACTTGGGTCCTCACTAGCTATCACTTGGCCCCTTGAGGTAGCCTCAGAATTCATCTCTTCCTGACCTCCAGTGGCTCCACCTCTAGAGTCTTCTTTCTAAAATACAGACCCTCCCTCTCTCTGCCTGACACCCATCGGTGGCTCCCAGGCCAGGCGTCAGGCATGCATCTCGGAAACCTGCCTTCTCAGGAGTGGTTGTTGGAACATCCCTGTGGGGAGAGGTGGGGGGCTGCTTGCCTACTACACATTCACCCATCTGAAATTTCTGAATCATCACCCAACCCCATCCCACTTCATCCTCACCAGGGCCCGGTTGCATCTATGTAAAGAATGGAAACATGCTGTATTCCTCAGAAGTGTGCCATAGAAAACTTAACTCCAAAGCCTGGCATTCAGCATCTTTCTGATCCGGCCCTGCCTGTCTGTCTTTCTTGAGCTCCTGCTACACCCCACATACCCTCTCTGGTCACCCAACTCACCCAACCTCCCTGGGTGCACCATCTTCTATGCACCCCCATGACTTTGCATATGCTTTTCCTGCTGCCTGGAATGGCTCTCCCAGCTGGTCTCCCTGGCAACAGCCTATTCATCTTCCAGACTCAGCTAAGCTGCTTCTCCCTGAAAGCCGCTCGACTGCCCCTACCTGCCCTGTTCCCTGCAGCACCCTGGGGTGCTGAGTCGTCCACAGGCACTTATCCCGAGCGTTCCGCCAACATTCTGGGATAGAAAGGGCTTTGTGGGGCCAGCCTGGTGGCGCAAGTGGTTAAGTGTGTGCATTCCGCTGCGGCGGCCCAGGGTTCGCCAGTTCGGATCCGGGGCACGCACGGACGCACCGCTTGGCAAGCCATGCTGTGGCAGCATCCCATATAAAGTAGAGGAAGATGGGCATGGATATTAGCCCAGGGCCAGTCTTCCTCAGCAAAAAGAGGATTGGCAGATGTTAGCTCAGGGCCAATCTTCCTCACCAAATAAATAAATAAATAAATAAGCAAATAAATAAAATTAAAAAATTAATCTACATTATTTAAAAAAAAAAAAAAAGGCCTTTGTGGACCAGCCTGGAGCAGCATCCCCGACAGGGGCACTGTTTCTGTGGGAAAGTCATCCCAAATTCTAAATCACTGACTCGTCCTTATTACTAGAAGTGTCCATATATTTAAACATAGAACTGTGTGTCTTTCACTTTTAACGAAAAGAGAAAAATTTTTCAAGAAACCAAGATCGTATTCCAGATCTAAAACATTATAGTGTGGTGACTAACTTGCGGCCCTTGGAGCCAGAGCTGGGCAAAGCATGTCTCTGTGGCTCTTAGCTGTGTCATCTGAAACTGGCACTCTTTGCTTCGGTTTCCTCTTCTGTGAAATAAGGATAACAATACCTACCTGCTAGCTTGTTGCTTTGAAAGTAAAATGCGACCCCGTGTGGGAAGCCCTCCGCACAGGGCTCATTCAATGTCAGCCATCATCATCAACAGGAAGCCCCGGGTCCGCTGAGGGCTGTAGAGAACAACACTTCTGTGGCTGGGTTGTGCTGACATTAGAAAGGTAGCAGGTAGATTCAGATGTGGACTCAGGTGTGTTCCAACTGTTTGCAGCAAGGTTTGAAACACCCATTTAATTGCTCCAACTAGCATATTCAGGGAGTCCGAATTACCCACTTTCTAAACTAACTGTACCTGTACAGTGGTGCGTGGTCTCTATTTTCTTCTGAATCTCTTTCCTGGTCCTCGGTCCCCTCCTGCTCCCAGTATCACACGTGTCCTGTGATTTGAGCCTCTTCCTAACCCCATTCTCTTCTGCCCAAACGTCCCTTGCAGGTCCCCCTCCCAGGGTACATCGAGGCCTACCCCCGGTCACGGTATCAGCAGAACTCACCGTCCAGGCTCCCCCGCCAGTACAGCCAGCCGGCCAGCCTGCACCCCAGCTTGGAGCAGGCCCCAGTGCCCTCGGCGGCGGCCTCGCAGCAGAGCCTGGCAGAGAATGACCCGTCCGACGCACCGCTCACCAACATCTCCACGGCAGCCCTCGTGAAGGCCATCCGGGAAGAGGTGGCAAAGCTGGCCAAGAAACAGACGGACATGTTTGAGTTCCAGGTCTGATGCTTTGCCCAAGGGGCTTCCACTGAGGAAGCCGTCTGCGGTTCTCAAGCCTAAGGTGTTGGGACTTGAGACACAGACGATGTGTGAGTCTTTCTCACCCTCAGTTTCTCAAAAGGTGAACAGTAGGGCTTCTGGGAAACAGGACACTCTTGAACGACCTGCTTCTCGGCTTATTCAGCTGATTGTAGGTCAAGAAGTACCTGCCTGGGAACATATGTTTGATATTCTGTTGTGTTAAATGTTTGAACTGTGGGCGTTTTTCTCTGTGGAGCCTTAGTCACGAGAGACTGGCAAATCTGCAGATTCCTGTCCAATGCCACATTTTCATAAATCACCAGAAGGGGGAGGACAGAGCTCTGACTTTGTTGACCTCTGCATGTTAACTGTTTCTGTGTCAAAGGCAGTGCAGGCGGGCGATGCAGCCCCAGACTGGACTCTCTCTCCTTCAGCTCTGACCACAATCGTTAAAATCACCTCTGGTCTGTAAGGGAGGCACTGACTCCAGCCAAGAAACTTGAGTCCTTTTCTTTTAAAGGTTCATATTCAAAGTCAGACGAATGAATTGGATGAAAATCAGCACTGTCAGTGCCTGCACTTATAAACAATCCTGACTCTTTTTTCCCTCATTAATTAAACAAAGGCCCAGAAAGAGAGAAGATGAGAAGGAATGGTGGACTCGTGTTGATAGGTTTTGGAAAGCTGTTGTTATTTTGGACATAGAGTACCCTCCATCCAGCTGAAAGAGAATCGGTGCTCAGTGCTTTTAGGATCCTCCAAAAGACAAACAGGTATTTTAGGATCCTCCAAAAGACAAACAGGTATTTCCTTTGCCCTGCAATGAGGGTGGCCTGAGAACGAAGCTTCTGTCTTTAGGGGATAATAGATACATAGACTTTTAAAGAAAATCTCTGTCTCTTCAACAATGATGTTCAGCTTGTGCTGCCAAGTGATACAGAAGGAAATAGTAATTGATGCCTGTTGCAAGCAGGCATGGTGGAGCCTACAGTCTCCCCAGGCTGCAGCCTCTGTTTCTAGAAGCTTCTGAATGTAGAAAATCTGTTGATTTGTTTAAATGTAAATAACATTTTAAAATGTGTGTGGAGTTAGCCAGTTCCCCCACCCCGCCTCTGGCACCCGTAGTTACTGGATGCAGAGGACGTTTGCTGAAATGACAGGGCTGCTGACCTTGTGACTGTAATGTTGCAGATCACCCTCCTGGGCGTGGTGGGCATGACGAGTGGGCCTTCTGAGCTCTGGGTGGACGCGGCCTCCCAGCCCTGAGGCACCAGCCGCTAACTGTCAATGCAAAAGCAAAACAGCTACTGACTTCCCGTAGCCCTGGGGAGGGGACACTGGTTCCTCACCAGCTTTGGGAGCCGTGTACAATGTCGGGGCTTACGTGGTGTCTATTGGAGAGCAAGGTCCTGTGCTGCCTTCACCCGTGATCCCTCTGGCTTCAGCTGTATCCATACCCTCTGAGCCCACCTTTCCATTCTCCTCATGAGTTTCTTTGGTCTTTACTGAGAGAAGGTGGGAATTTAAAAACTGAGAGAAGAGTAGGAGTGGAACTGATTAGAATGGGAGATTCAAACTATCAAAGCACAGACTTTTCAAAGAAGCTGTTTTTATTTCCCACTGGCAAGTTGCCCTTTCTGGAATGTTCCGGAGATGATGTGTCATGGAATCCCGAAACTAGTCTCTTGTTTGGATGATATTGGTAGTGTCCTTTTGGTATGCTGGTTGATCTTGCATAGTGTTAGTTTTTTGTTACCTAAAAAATATCAGCTATAAATAAAATGTATTTTTGTAATTTCCATGTGTATATATGGTATATTTCTACCAATGGCCAGTTGTTATAGTCCAAAACCTAAATCAGCTTGCAAAACACTGTGGACAGTGCAAGATTTTATTGACAGATTAACACAATGCCTAAGTCTATCCAAATAGGTATTCAATGCACTTGAATGAACAAAGAGCCAAAGAAACTCAGCCTTTCCATGCAAATGAGTCTGATAAAGTCAGCTACATTGTCTCACCTTATCAATAATATTAATCTTCATCAGTGCAATGATATCAACCCAGTACTTTGTCTACTTGGTAAATGCCTGGAAATACTTTATGTGAAAATGAAGTTTCAAGACCTTAGTGTAATTAAAATGTATGCACATGCTTCAAAGACAATGTCTGAGCGTGGATCTTCCAGTGACTTACAGAGAGTGAGCTACAGTAGGCAGTGGTATGGCTCAGCTTGCTAAGAGGATGGAGAAACAAATCAGATCCTCCCTTAAACTAGACACCACAGGTTTAAGAATAGTATCTGAGAGGAGAACCTGAAGCTGAAAAGAAATCAATCTGTTTATGTTTTCCCACCAATGGGGAGATAGCTGCCATTGTTTCATTTTTCTGTGAATAAGACATGGTCCCTTCTTTGAAGAGTCTCCTGACCTCATGGAGGTGTCAGATACCTGGACAGCTGGCTCTGAGAAAAGGCAGATGGTCCAAAGTGCCTCATGGAAGTGAAAATAGAGTTTCATGAGATCCCAGAGGTTCTGTGTTCCTCACGACCCTCCAGATAGCTGAAGAAGCCACAAAGGACCTTGGAGACCTCGGAGAAGGGAGCAAGAGTCCAGAGAAGTGGAGTGACTTGCCCGAGGACGCCAGCCCAAGCCTGCTGATTCATGATCCAACTTGCTTTCCATGTCACCATGCTGCCTGCACGCTTGTCTGTGACACATTTCTTGAACTGTGCTAGGAAGTTTAAAAAGTAGACAAAGGTCATATGAGGGGTTCCCTACGTTCCTGTGAAGAAAAAAGGTGATTAAATATGTAAAGAACTTCAGACAAAGTGTATAGAGGACAATGCATTTGTGGCATAATAAACATTTTTCAGAACTAGTTTTGATGTGAGTTTTCTGCATTCGTGAAAAGAAATGCATTTTGGCCTTTTCTGGAGAGTGCCATCAAGGAAATGGTGTTCTCAACTGCTGTTCAAGACTGTAGAGGTGTATTCCTCTCTCAGTGCTATGGACCCAGGCAGGGAGGGAGGCCATGACAGCTTGTCATTGTGAGGTAGCAGATTCTTGCTCCCTGCGTTGGGGAGGGGTGGCAATCTGGTGATGCAGGAATGTAGTCTGAGATGCCGGTTGTTACCTCTGGAGCAGGAGGTCGCCTCTTTCAGGGTGTGCTATGGACTGAATATTTGTGACACCTCCAACTAATATGTTGAAATCCTAACCCCCAAGGTGATGAGATTAGGAGGTGCCTGGGTCATGAGCAGAGCCATTGTGGATGGGGTTAGTGCCTTTATAAAAGGGACCCCAGAGAGCTCTCTTGCCCTCTCTTCTGCCATGTGAGGATAAAAGAATAAGTCAGCAGTCTGTAACAAGAAGAGGGCTCTCACCAGAACCCAACTGCACTGGCAGCCTGATCTCAGACTTCCAGTCTCCTGAACTGTGAGAAATAAATTTCTGTTGTTTATAAGCCACCTGGTCTATGGTTCTTTGTTATGGCGGCCTGAGCTGACTAAGACAGGCTGGATTATGTAAGAATCAATTCTGGGGTCCAGGGAGAAGTTATATTGTGCATTTGTTAATTTAAGAATTCAGCAGAAGGGCATGTACTTTCTGAGCAATTTTGATGGAAGAATGGATAGGAAATTGTTGGATTTGTGATTAAAAAAAAAAAACCTTCTGTGAGAAAGTTACAGGTGAAGGAGGAGAGGAATTTACTTACCTAACAGAAATGCTTCTCTAACAGGCAGAAATTAGAGAAATGGATTAAAAGATTCAAATATTGATTAGAGATAAATAAGCTTCTTTTTTCTACATAACACACAGGCACTCAAAGTCTAATAAATAAAATAACAGATACTATTTTAAAAGTTCGAGAACAGAATTTAAACTTAATCCATTCCTTCTACCACACACCAGAAAGTAGTTCGGACTTTTCTACAAAAGACAGCCAAACACTCTTAGGGAAGGATAGTAATTTAGCTTGGAGCAGTGACTGACTCAGGTCCAAGTGTTAGACATTAAATCCTGCCATTTATCCACCCTTGAAGGTGATCTAGTCAAGGAACTTTGCAAGGACTAGAAACCATTTCCACTTGCTCGGGTGCAGGGCTTGACGGAGAGGACACAGGCTGTTTCATAGAAACAGAACACAGCTCCCGTGTGCACTCACACGCTCTCCCTCCACACGAGCTTCCATCTCTGTTTCTGTCTGCAGTTCTGCTCAGTTCTCTGCTCCCCTCGGCCTACCAGCTGTCTCTGTTTTCTCATTAGCATGTGTGTAGCTGAAAATCCACCCCAGGACCCACTCCAAGCAAGCTTTCCTTTCCGGTCCCCGGACCTCGCTGACTACCATCTCTGTGCCCCTTAGGGCAAACTCTTGAGAATCTAATTGGTCCAGTTCATCTACCTGTGGGTGAGGCCCCCTTGGGTCAGGAGTCTATCCGAACAGCTGTAACCAGGGAGGCAGGGGCGTGTAGGACAAGCCTGGGCCCCTGGACCTACCCTTTCAGTGAGGGCTTTTGTAGGGGGCTGGTACCCAGAGGAAGGAGCATGAGCCGGCAGGACCTTCAAAAGGAACCTGCTGTGGACTGGAAGTGACCAGTACTCCCAGGATGCCGGCCGGCAGGGGAGCAAGCCCCCTGATACTGCCACAGGGAGGAGAGGGCATCCTTGACGTGCACAGCAGGTGAGGCTGTATGAGCTTGGAACCCTGGAGGACAGACCAGCCCTGCCCCAACCACTTCCCACCCCAACACCAGTACTACCGATACTGCTATTGGGTCTAAGAAGTGATTTCTGACCAAGGCCGGGTGAGCACAATGTCTTGCTCAGCAGACAATAAATGCTTGTAAATTGAAGCACGTGATCTCAGCTCAGGTACGATGAACGCCTGCACAGATGAGAAAGCCGACAAGCCTCTCAACAGAGTCTTTTGAAACAAAATTCATTTCAAGTGAAATTGATGTTATTGTGGCTCTACTCTTCCAAATATAACAAGTTAGTGTTCCGAGAATTAAAAGGTCTCTTGATTTCTTTAAGTGAACTGTTACAGAATCCCAGCCCATGATAAATGCTAAAATGTAGGGTGTTTCTGAAAAAGGATATTTAAGAAATAGAATTAAAAGTGCCAGAATCAAGTTCTTTCAGGAGATATTAGGTTCTTTGATTATGCAGGTTTCAAAAATAGGGAAATTTGTGATGTGGCAGAATTTGTCTTCATAGGTCAAGCCCACACTTTAGGGAAAGCCATTATGTAATGAAATCTAGAAATTGATTATTTTCACTCTGACCTTGGCCAGACTTTTGTAAATTATGGAGGGAGGCCATCAATGTATTTTACATAAATTAACTCTGGCCTCGTCTTATTTTCCCCCATCTCTACCTTTTGTCTAAACTCACCCTCAACCCACACATACACTGAGGAGAGAGGTTTGTATGGAAGAAAATCACGGGAGTATCATCGGTCTGGAAATTTTGAAAAAGGCATAAATAGCCAAGGCTTTGGGCAACTCACTTGAAACCAGTCCCTGATCCCTCGTCGTGATCGGTGCTGCCTGCCCCCGTGGTGGTTGTGAGGAGCAGGAGGCATCACGACTCTGAAAATGCTTTGAAAGTTACATTTGAAGGTATTCTTACTAAAGTCTTAGCTTCATAATTCAGTTTTATCCCGTGAAATATTTTAGCTCCTTCTATCCAATGAACTAATTTGTTCTATAAAATAAAAAAATAAAGGCATTCCTAAGATTGGCAGTGCCCACAAAAGCCAGCCTCCTGCAGAGCTGCGTTTGCTGCTGTTGCTGTGGTTTGGAGGACACGTAAGTGCTCGCACACGAGCTTTCACTCCGGGTGGAAACGCAGACGGGCGCTTCCCGCCGATCGCGGCAGACACCCCGGGCAAAGACACGTCCTGAGTAGCAGCTTAGCCTGTAGTGGTGGTCACTGAATGGTTTGCTTTCTAATAGCTTTGTATGTCCTGGGCCTCTGCCACAAAGAGAGTGTTCATATACTGTTGGAATTTTTTATTGTAAAATAAAATGGCAAAGGCTTTCATACCCCAAAACCTGCCTGCTTCTCATTCTGCCTCCTCCAGATGGTGAGCTGGAATCCCCTTCCCAGCCCCGCTGCACAGCAGTACCTACTGAGGGTTGTTACAGAACAGTTGCAGGCCTGGCAGACCGCTTGTGGTCTCAGAAGCTGTCCTAGCCCGGAGCATGAGCTCATCAGCCAAAAAGAGCTTACCCCGGCCCCTCCGCAGGCCCCAGAGAAGCAGTTCCAGCCTATCCGTGACTGTATTCGTGGGACACATGGTGTCCCAAGGCAGAATAAGCCAATGTCTGCTCATATGCCCTTCTCAGAGCATGAAGAAGTCCCATCCAGGTCAGTGGCTCCCAAGGAGTCCAGGGATGACATTGGTATGGGACACAAACTCCAGAGACCTCCTACCTCTCCCACCCTGTGCTAGTCCCAGGAATCAGGATGCCTGCTGTGTGTGCAGCCCTAACCTGAGACCAGGTACTATACTCCATGCTCTGCCTCTGGTCTAAGCTGATTGGCCATGAGACACATCCAACACAGAAGCTACAAATTCACAGGCTGGCCAGCTACAAAAAATGTGGCTCAGCACATGGGGCTGGGCCAACTGGATTCTCTCTCTAGGAAATACCAAGAAGCAGAGTCTGTTAGCAGCAGATGCTGAGACGGAATGGCTGAGACCCGGAGAGTCCATGACGGGGTATATTCAAAGCAGAGGTGTAAGAAAGCAGAATACTGAAGAAGAAATGACCTTGAGACCTAGGAGATTCAGAGTGTAGGGAAGAAGGCCCGTCTCCTGTAACAAAAATAGACAAACAAAACCCAACTCTGACTGTTTCTGGGGAGTCCCTCTGCCCTGATGGAGAGCCACAGCCCTGGGCCGTATGTGGTTCCACTGAGACTTGGGCAGCAACACAGTGCTGCTTCTCACTGGAGCCTAATCTGCTGAAGCTGTCTGCAAGGGCTCAGAAAGTACTTAGAGACTGAAGAGGCCACTTTTTACTCCTCTCTCTGCCCCTCTGTAAAGAGGACTCAAATATGCACAAAAGACACCCAAAGCCACTAACTTGCTGCAGTGGTGAGGAATAAACTTGGAGCCACCACAAAATGCTTTTGTGGGGCTCACCCTGGGGACCAGTGGGCCCAGGAACTAAAGGGTTCCCTGCGCCTCCATTTTCTTTTTCTTTCCTCCTGGACCCTGGCTGCTCTTAGCTTTCAGGACAAATGAAATGATGAAGTGAAAGGAAGTGGTGGTGCCTACTTCAGTCCAGGAATGGCAGACAGACACAGACCCAGGGAGCTGGAAAAGGCACATGGGAAACCCAGCCTCTCCTTGCTGCATCCCCATCAGAAACAGGACAGCAAAATCATTCCAAAGGATGATCTCTAGGCTTCTCTGAGTAAACATCACGCATCCAACTCATGAGCTCTGCTGGCCACGGGAAGGCCGGAAGAATATACCCAAGAAAGAGTGTGGGACCAGGTCAGAGAAACATTAGTGAGGGTGATGTCGATTGCCCGTAAAATGTACACAGATGGTCAGTGAGAAACATGATTGCTCTGAATCTCTATGACCTCTGGGAGGTACAATTATGACAAATACTGGTTTGTACAGTTGGGCACTTCATTTGAACAACATTTCAGTGTTCATGTTTGCACATGGACAAACCCACATTTAGGGAGAGACCATCTGACTCATTGGAATTGAAATAAAAGTTTTGTTTGCGTAACAGTTTCACCACCAACCTCTCCTCTAAGCCAAAGAGCTCTGGCAAACTCTTGAAGGGAAAAGCACTCAGCTTACCTGGTCTCTGAAATGGGCTACATGAGCTTGCTGTGGACTCTGATGGGCCTTCACTGAACATACAAAAGAGCTTGCTTTTGCCCCTGATGCCCACTCCATCACCCAGCCCCTCAGTCCTGGTGGCTGAGGGCTTTGGGAGACCCACAGGGCCTGTGGAAGCCACACATATCCCCAGAGATGCTATATTCCCAGAGATGCCTACCCAACCTAATGAAAAATCAGGCTACCGCCCAGATGTCTTCTTTATGGGACATTTAGAGACAGCTGGATTTGGGACAGAGGGTCCAATCAGCCGGATGGTGGACTGGATTTCTCGTGCTGTATCCTACTCTGCTAGGATTTGCAGAGGCAAAGGCGGAGGCTGTTTACATGCTCCTGAAGAAGGCCATTTTCTAGGTCAAGTTTTGGCAGCACCAAGAAAAAGGGCTTCAAAAGTCTTAAGACTATGAAAACAAAGGGCTGCCAAATTGCCTGAGTTGCTTCGTGGATTAATATTCAGGGGCTTAGGGAATTAAAAGATCTTCTTTTTAATTTAAGGTTTTGTCTCTAAAACAGTATGACCCAGACAAGCCTTCTGTGCCCAATTCTTTAGAATGGGTCCAAGTAAAAGAGAACCCAAGGCCAAGACCAGAAACCAGACGCTGTGACTGAGCAAACAGAAGCTGTCTTTCTGCCAGGGGCATGCAAGTCTGCGTGTGGTTTTATCCTGTTGATAACTAATCTTTCATTTAAGTGGAACTGTGCCGGAAGCTCTGATGGAATCTTCCACACAGCCGTCCATTCGATCCTTCATTGGCTGAGCAAACATTTTCTGAGAACCTGCTGTGCACCAGACACGTGCCAGGCGATAGGGATCAGTGGTGAGCAGAACACAGTGCAGCCCCTCACAGAGTCCATGGTCCAGGAAGATTGATGCACACAAAGCCCAACATGTGAAGGAATCATTATTCATTCAGTGCCTTTTCTGTCTCGTGAGAGCCAGCCAGGTAACAGCCGAAGTCCCCTTCTTTCTGGAAACATTTAGGTTTAGGAGAGGAGAGACTCTGCAGTTGCACCTTCTGATTATGTGACACAGCTTTCCTTCTCCAATTAATAAGGTGCCTGCAATATCCCCACGAGGATAGAGAACAAATTGCCAACTGCCAAGGTTCAACAAGCATTACAAACCCAAATTTCAGGGCTGTCACCACCAAATGAAATCAGGAGCCCAAGCTGTAAGGAAAGGAATAACCGATTTGGGGACTATACTATGCCATCCAGATGAAAATTTCAGGAACCACATATTTTATGAATGAAACCACACTACATTTAACACTCTCTCTCTGTATTGTTCATATCAATAAAGTGCCACTCAGAATTTACTGGATTATTAATGAATGGGTTTTGGTTTGTATTCCGCCTCTGAAATATAGTGCTATATCTATGGATAGATAGGTGAACCAGGCAGAGCTTGGCAGGGAGAGCGTCTTTGCTGCCTAAGTCTGTTTAGCTTAGTTGAAATTGTGTTTGTTTTTTTCTTGGCAAATTTGCCTATGAAATAAAGCACATTGTCTTACTGATAATTTTCTTTCCAAGTTGTTAGTGGATATTTGTGTTCACATTTTGTCTTTTCTTTTACTTAATATTTCTTTCCTCATTCCCCATAAGGAAAAGACTTTAACAAGCATTTACAAATTCTGAGAATATTAGAAATTGCCATGGGATGAACTGATGTGTCTTGCTGTTTTTGAAATTATAGGACTCCAAACTCTTAGAGTTAGAGGAGAAACTAGTGGGGAAATTATCCAGCTTTGCACCCTGCAATCAACACAGGATAAACCCCATGCCCTGTGTACAAGATGCTGCCTAACCTGGTCGGAGATTAAGCAGAATTAGGGCTTCAGAAAGGCAGGTACTCAAAATGAGTGGAGGGGAATGAAGAGGAAAGGAGATGGAGAGGTTTTAAGTGTAATTTGACATTTAGGAAAAAAAGCAATGTAGTCACCATGGGGTGCGAGGGGGGTAATTGTCTTGGTTTTAAATTACATATGGGGTGAGAGGGCACCAAAATCTTCTCAGTCTGGGGCTTGAAAAGGTTTTACTCTAGCTCTGAATTGATGTCATGACTACTGTTATCACACTCGAAAGGGATCTCTGTCTTAGGATTTGGAGTCATCCAGACCTAGATTTGAACCTCACCTTTACCACATTTTAGTTGTGTTACTTTGGGCAAGTCTTGTCCCCCTCTGGGCTTATCTGTGAAATGAAGATAAGATCTGTGAACTTAAAAGCAAATTCACCTGTTATTTTATCCTCAAAATGAGTTTATTTGGGAACAGCCAAAAGAATTGCAATTCAGGATGTACAAACCATAAGCAAATCCGGAAAACAAAGGAGGGGAGCTGCTTCTATAGAGAAAAAAGGGGAAGTTGGTGGTTCTATTCTAAAGGAAAGTCCATGGGGGGAAAAGTAACAGTTCAGGGTGGCAGCGGCTTTTCATTGGCTGGGCTGTGGCATTTCTCATTGGCTGAGCTGCAGCATTTCTCATTGGCTGGGTGGTTGCCAGGTAGGGAGAGAAATCTTCCTTCAGTAGTAAAGTAGTTTTACTTCCTGTTGAAAATGCAAGGCTCTGTCTCTTCCTGGTTGGTGTAATTGACAATGTGTGATAGGGCCTGAGAGCTCCCCCAAGTGGCCTTCCTGACTCCAATTTAGTTATGATTTCTTTTATTAATTTCCACGGATCTAGTCATTGAAGTGACTGTACAGGTGGAAGGAGAGAGTGCACAGTTGACAACTGCATGACACTCCACAAGCATGATGATTATTGCTATTTATTAGCCTCTGCTTGATTACTTCTAGCATTGGGGAACTCCCTATCTAGCCGAGCAGATACATTATCCACTGATCACCTGGAAGGAGTGACTCCTATGCTCTCCCCCTTCCAGCCCCCCACTGTGGACCCTTTTCAACAGCCCAGGTCACTCATAAACCCCTAGAACAGAGGGTGAGCTCAGGACAGCTAGAGAGAGATGGTTGGTGCTGTGAAAGGAAAGCCCCTCATCACCTGGCCAACGTGAGAGCAGCTGGAACCAGCTGGCCATCTGCCACAGATTCCACATGTTCTTTTGGTTACAGTCCCATCACTGCCGGGAGTCATTCTTCCGAGCAACCAAAAGGCTTGACTCTTCCAGAGCAGACGACCCTGGTCCCAGCAAGCAGCTCCTTGCAAAAGGCCTGGGCCTGGTGCGTCTAAAGCCCTGGAGCAAGGACAGGCAGCTCTGTGAGAACGCCGTGGGGCTCAAGACCAGAATCACACGGCAGGCCAGTGGAAAAGCAGAGTGCATTTGGGACACTCCACACGACGGGGCAGCGTGCAAGTGAAGTTGGCCGTGCTGAAGTAGGGAGAAGACGTGCCCATCCTCATCCTGGAGTCCAGACTCCCGGCCGTTATGACGTTTGCTGGCACAAACGTCCTCCAGAGCAGCCAGCTGAGGGGGGGGCTGAAGGGGAACAGGGAACGTGTGATAGTTTGAAACCAGTCACCAAAAAACGAGCTGAGGGGTAAGTGCTCGGGCTTTGGAGTGGCGTGGCCACGTGCCAGCTGTCCTCCTCTCGGTGCCCCTGTAACACGGGGCGGGGGGACACCTTCCAAGTGGGTCGGGGCTGCAGATGTGAATATGTGTAGAGTGCAGGCACGGGGCCTGGCACGGAGAAATCCAGTAGCTGCTGGTCCATAGCTGGTACTGGTGGGTGTGCCGTGACAGCAGACACGGCCTGTCGTGCTCAGACTCCCGTGTTCCTAAGACACACTAGAAAACAACATCAGTCCTTGAAATGCACCTAAAATAAACTGTTTCTTTGCAATGAATGGGGAAGGGTGCGGCAAACAATTCAGATTTGCACACCGGCCTCTTTCCCATGCAGAAAGTCACACAGCCCTTCTCTCTGCCAGGGGCCTGTCATGCACACGCACGTGCACACACGCTCACACGTCCCATGCTGTCTGTCCTGTGACTCTTCCCAGATCACCTCCAGGAGGGACAAGAAGGGAGCCTGGAGTCCTGGAGGCTTACACAGAGGAAGGGCTGCCAGCTGGGGGAGCCAGCAGGCTCAGCCGCTGACCCACTCCGTCACCTTAGGAAGTGGCTTCACTTCTCTGAGCCTGAGTTCCTTCGTTTATAGAGACACCATTTTTACCTGCTCCCACATCAGTGAACTCTGGAAACCAAGGCTACATTAAACCCCCAATTTTCCCAATGAAATAAAATTTAAAATTCAGTCCCTCAGTTGTACGCGCCACATGTCAAGTCTCAATTGCCACATGTGGTTAATGGCTTCCATATTAAACAGTACAAATATAGAACATCTCTGTCACCGCAGAAAGTTCTATTAGACAACATAGATCCAAGCCATCCAACCATGAATGAATAACAGCAATAACAGATAAGTAGGCAGATAGACAATAGTCTAGAGATAAGTAGGTATATCTATATAAGTATGTCATAAGATAAGTATATATCTGTATATCTTCACATGCTGAAGCCCTAATCCCCATGCGTTGGTATCTGGAGATGGGCCTTTGGGCAGTAATTAGGGTGAGATTAGGTCATGAGGGTGGGTTATGGGATTAATGCCCTTATAAGAGGAGGAAGAGACGCCAGCGCACTCTCTCCGCCTTGTGAGGACACGGCAGGAAGGTGGCCAGCTGCAAGCCGGGAAGAGGGCCCTCACCAGGACCTGGGTTGGCCTGCGCCTTGATCTTGGACTACCCAGCCTGCAGAACTGTCTGGTGTTTAAGCCGCCCAGTCTAAGGTATTTTGTTATAGCAGCCTGAGCAGACCAATTCAGATAATAAGTATTAATGAGTTCAGTCCAGCTTCTTTTAGTCCTGTGAACTGGACTTTTCAGCTTGAAATGGTTCTGAGAGATTTTCCCTGTGCGAACAAAGCTGGCTCCCGGCAGGAGCTCCCTGCAGCCTCGGGTCAGGCCTGGTGCGGCACCTGTGTGGAATTTTGCACTGAACGCCTTCAACGGCTGCAGTGTCTCCCCCTCCCTGAAGGTTCCCAAACTGGATTTTCTTCTAGATCCTCATGAACAAGCTGATGAATGTCAGCCCCAAGTGTGAGAGGACTAGAAAGGGAAGGGAGCTGTTTCCTCCCACTTCCAAATCCACGCTGCCCCCTAGTGGATCCCACCCGGAGAGAAACAGGAGGGCTTGGTGTTAATGACCAGAAACGGATGCAAATTAGCCCAGGAAACCCTTCTAGGTGAAGACGATGGCGAGCGTGGGCTGCGTGTCAGGGCATGAGCAGTTCACACACCTTATCTCAGTTAACTCGCAACAACCCCAGGCAGGGGGTTATTGGGCACATTTTCCAGAGAAAAAGGGCTCAGAGAAGTTAAGAACCTGCTTTATTGAAAGAACGATTCTAGGAATGAGTAAATGAACAGACCAGTACATGAATGCAGACATGATTCATGTGCACTGTTTTCAGAGTCACAGACTGTGCTGCATTCGGGTAAACTCTGAGATGAGATTAATAATCCTGGGTGAGTTTGTGAATGGATAGAGGAAAGAGCTAACATTTATTGAGTGCTTGCTTTGGGCTAGGCCTTGTTCTGAGCGCTTCATACATACTAACTTGCTTAAACCTCATAGCAACCTATGAAGTGAGGGTAACTTAATTTTTTCATTGTACAGATGTGGAAACTAAAGCACAGAGAGGTGAAGTAATTTTCCCAATGTCACACAGCTGATGTGTGCTGGGATTTGACCCAGGCAGTCTGGGCCAGAGCTAGCACTCTTAGTCATTACATTATATACTGCCTCTCAGATGAGTAGGGATAGCTAAGGACTGTCCCTAAATCTTGGTGAAGAACTCAGGACACGTCTCGAGCCCTCTAACCTGTCATAAACAGGCACTTGGCCCAGATAGGCCCCAAGATGTTACATCTAGATCATCCTTTGTTATGATTTCCTGCAATCTGATGTATTGGTGGGCTGGAGACTGAAGACTTCATTTCCCTCTCTGTCCACAGCCATCAGCATGCTCACCAAGCCCAGGAGCAGTGTCGACTTTGTGCAAGCCCCCTGCTGAGGGTGTTGATGACATAACCCTTGCCCTCCAGAAGTTCAGAGTGGAGCTAGGGAGACAGATGATGGGCAATCATTACCCAGGTGCTAAGTGCCAGGAGAGAGGGTACACAGAGTGCTAAGGGAGCTCAGAAAATGGACGCGTAACCCAGACTGGGCGGAGGGGTCAGGGAAGGCTTCCCGGAGGAGGTGACATCCAAGCTGTTGGGAGAGAAGCACTTCTCAGCTTTGGCTGCCTTCCAAGAGCAGGTGCATCCATTAGTACAGCAATCCTGGCCTCTCTCTGCCGCTCTACTTGCTCAGTTCCCAGGGATGGAGAAGAACTTAAGGTGATTCACAACTTGGGGAAGAATAAACTGGGCAGGTGTAAGCCCACCCTGCCCTTCATCCTCTTCAGGGAGAGCTGCCTGCAGGAGTGCGCATCTCCTGCTGCCCCTCCAGCGTCACCGGGGCCAAGTTCTGCAGGTCTGCGGAATTCTCCAACCACTGGGCTCTCACGCCCAAGCTTCATGCTGCAAACCGGCTTTTATGAGGAATAAGGATGGCATTGTCATTCTCTATTTTCCAACCTTGTCTTATTTCTCAATTGATTTAGAGCCCTGGTGGGTGGGATAGGTGCAATTTATTGGGTGCCTCCTCAGAGACTTCACACAATGAAGCTATGTTAGTTGGCAAAGGGTGAGGAACAGTGTTTCAGAAGAGGGAACAGCAAAAGCAAAGGCCCAGAGGTGATAGAGCCCGTGAGATTTTTGGGAAAACTGGAAGTAGGTCAGCATGGCTTGAGAACAGACTTCTAGGCTGGGCCTCCAGACAGGAAAGCTGCAGGAATGGAGAGGGACGCCCCCGCAGCCGCTCACTCCCCCCTCTCATAATTGCCGAGCTCCAAACAGGAATGGGGGCGTTAGCTCCTTTTGAAGGACACAGAAAGGTTAGTGGTTTTCTCTCTGTGCATTAGCATGGCTGAAATCATTGCTTGCCCTACTGAGGTCCCTTCCAGAGGCAGCCTCCCTCAGGCACCCATGGAATCGTCAGTTCTGTGACCTTTACCGCTCTGCCTCTCCTCTCCCTGGACTTGTGACTCACTCACAGCCAGCTGGCAAGCCTCTTCTCAGGAAATGGAACCGAGAAGAGTTCACTGGGCGCCATCATGTGAGTGCGGGATCCGACGGGGCTCCTGTGAGTCACTGAGTAGCTCAGTTAGGAGGAAGCTGGCTGGAGAAGGCAGGAGTGTGCGGCAGGGGTAGAGAGCAAGAGGGAGCTGGGAGGGCAGCTGCCTGGGCTCCTGGTGGATTTCAGGCCCTGGTGCCAATCGGCACGAGGCCGGCGTGGGGACATATGATGTCTTTGTCTGTAGCTGCTCCCCTGCTCTGAGTGGTTCTGGTGGGGCTGCAATCACAGCACCCTGCCACCCGTCCCCAACATGGACAGAGATGGACACAGAGCCCAGAGGACCCAGCCACATTTCCCCTCCAGAATGGTAGCTGGAGCTGAGTTGTCCAGTGGCGGCCCCTCCTTCCTTTCCTTCTAAAGACCTGGACGCCTCCTTTTTTTATTTCTCTTACATTAGTTTCCATTGCTTATAACCACAGAACCGCACTGTCAGCCACTCTTGTTATTTAAGTAAGCTAGTTTGAGTGGCCTTCTGTTCCCCCAACCAAAAGAGCCCCTAGAATAGGTAGTTTCCCAGCTTCATGTCATTGATGCATTTTCCAGATCCCTCCCTCATCGCCTTCCCTCTAGCTGCTGCACACAATCCTCTGCGATGTGCTAGTGCTATGGTTCAGATGGGGTGAAAGGACTGGCTGACGACCAGAGCCCTCCCTCGGGGGCACCATGCACGAGAGGCCGTGCCGTTGGCCTTGTCTGATGTGGGAGATGGGATGCCGCCTGGGAGCAAGGTGCGTGGCCCTCTCTGGAAAAGAAACACCCTCTTCCTCAAACTGCCTCCCAGCCACGCTCACCCCCTTGTCACCTTGTGTGGGGCTGAGCTCTGGGCCCTGAAAATTCCAGGCTTCTCCCTCCCTGCAGGTTGGGCCTCCCTCCAGCTCATATCCTGTGGCCACCACCACTCCCTGCCCCAGAAGCTCAATGGGGAGGGCAGTGTCCTCAACGGACTGGAAATGATGATGATGATGATGATAATAATAATAATAATCATAATGACTCCCAACGGGGGCAATTTCACATCTATCACCTTATTCGTTGTCCCCCACCCAACCATCCTATGAGAGCAGTGTCTCCCTTTTACAGATGAGGAAACAGGCTCAGAGAGGTTAAGTAACTTTCAAAAGGTCACATGCATGGTTGGTGACAGAATCAAGACACTGTTGAAAGCAAAAGGCCAGTGTGCCATGAGGCACCGAAGATGTGGCGCTCACCTCCGGTGCGTCAGAAGGTTTAGATTGGTGATGGGCTCGCTCTTCCTTCTGTTCTGTTCTTTTGTTTCCCGTTTGTCTGTTGGTGTGCTGGTAAATGGGTAGCAACCAACTCTTTGTGGAGGGAGGTGGGCAGGAACAACCCTGATGTGTACATTTGCCAATTTCCATGGTGTAAATACTCTCATCATGGCCAATTTCAAGATACCAACATGACGTGATTAGGAAGTAATGCACATTAGCACACCATGATAAAGTATTTCCACCATAGACACAGTAGACTGTATGCTCTAGAACCTCAAGAGCATAGGTAACCGTAAAATGTAGCAAAATTATTAGGAATGGTGGATTTTGAGTATTGATTACCTTAGTTTTAAATATAATTTAATTGTAACTTGATATAGTTTAATTCTTAGTAATGGCTGTATTTAACAACCAGCTTACAAACTTCCTGAGAATCTAACACTTGGCTCACGAGCTCGCGCGGCTGACCCCAGCATGCCACTGCATTTATCCAGTATTCCTTGCACATGGAGTTCTCTCCATCAGGACGCGTCTTGTTTTCACCTGCCCAGCATCATTTTCTTTGGGGAACAGGCTCTTCCATCCATTTTGGTCTGGAGGGGCTGACAATCACATGCCCCACCTCCCCGACTGTCCTGATAACAGGACCTGTCACCGAAGCCATGGGATGACGGGATAGGGACAGGGCTGGGTGTGGGCGTTCCTGGGACCTGGGCTGTAAACCCATAATACCATCAACCCTATTCTCACTTGCGAGGTTGTGGAAAACAACCCAGTCAGCCACCGAAGTGTGCCCTACCCGTGTGGAGCCAGATGTCTCTTTGTGACAGCTCTCCTGGGGCACCCCTGGGTGTGCCTCACCCAGCAGGAGAATGTGAGAGCACCGTGACAGGGGCCAGTTCCAATCCTGGCTCTGCCATTCCCTAGCTCTGTGCCTGTGGGTAAGTGACTTCACCTCTCTGAGCCTCTGTTCCCTCATTAGTAGCCCACGCCATGTACCTGTTTCAGAAAGTGGTGTGAGAATGAAATAGGATCATTCCTGTCCACTGCCTCCCTCTGTGCCCAGCACACCGTGTGCACTTAATAGGTGGCCAATCTTACGAACATGGCCGAGAGGGGTGGTGCAGGCTACTGGGACTCTGGGGAGGGAATGGGAAAAACAGCCCCCCTCCCCCCGATATCTCTGTCTCCATCCGGGCTCTGTGCCCCGTCTTCCCAATGCCTGGCTTATTCTTGCTAAAATTTTCCAGTCCCCTTGCTGGCCTCGCCAGCCTGAAGCTTTATGGGAGAACAAGGGAGCTTCTTTAGTAACAACCAGCCTAGGGCAACAGAAATCTGGCTTCTTCCTGGGAAGGTGACCCAGGGCCTGGAGTCCTGGGGGAGGACGCCCATGGGTAGAGCAGAGGTTGCAAACTCCAGGGGACTGTCCAGCCTTTATTTTATTGGGCAGGCATAGTGTTTTGGAAATCCTTGAATTCATTGCTAAGATACAGGAGCTCTCATGTAACACCGTGGCCACACTCCTGCCTGGGCCACAAGCAGCTGGAACTGGGTATCAGCTGGCCCCGTGGTCAGGCACGAGCTGTGTGGCTTGCCAGTCTCCACCTGGCTCCCGCACGCGCTCCCTCCCTGCCCTCGTTTCCAGGGTTTCCAGTGGGTCTTGCAGGCATGCACATTTGTGTCTTCAAGCTGGAGGTCACAGCACAAACTTCTGGGCGTGTATATGCAACTTCCAGGGCACCCACCACCCCATTTACCCATCTACCAGCACCTGCACCCTCATAGCACAGACATAACCTCCTGTTCTTACGGATCAACCATCTCTGCTCCCATCTAAAGCCAATCCCTCTACTGTAAACTAGATGCCACCCCTCTCATCCACTCAAGGACACCATTCCAGCAATTCCTCATCTCTCCTCCATCATCACTTTTTCTCCCTCTACTAGATCATTCCCCATCAGACCCAACATGCCATCATTTCTCCCATCTTAATCAACTCTTCTCTCAACCCTCAGCCGCTCGCCTTACCGGCTGCTCTAGTTCTCTGCTCTCCCTGACAGCTAAACTCATCTGTACCCACCGTCTCCCGTTCTTCTCCTCCCATTCTCTTAAAACAGCTCCATCAGGTGTTAACCCCATCACTCAACCCAAACTGCTCTTGACAAGATCACCAATACTAAACCCATGGTGTTGAGCCCGAGTGCACCCTCAGGCTCATCTTCCTTGGCCCATCAGCAAGACTTGTTAGAGCTGACCACTCCCTGCTCCTAAACACTGTCTTCACTTGGCTTCTAAGACACCTGACTCAAGGGTCACTCCTTTTCATTCTACTTTGCAAAAAGCCCAAACTTCACAAATTCTTTGGCTATGCCCTATAGTTGCTGCTGGCAGAATGAGGGCACAAGGAAGTCTAGATGCCAAGCATCAGAATGTTATACTTGATTGAAGATTTGTTTCCTAAGATCCTTCATTTGTGTGTTTGTGTCGCTGAGCTCTGGCTCCTCCTCCTCGCCACAGAGCCAGCACCTGGCAGCGGGGCAGTGGCGGGAGTAGCGGGGACCCCATAGACACCTCTCACCCAGCAAGGAGGAAGGCAAGCTGGAGCTGTGCTCTAGCTTCTTGCTTAGCTAGATTATTAATTACTACAACCTTCCAACAGCTTTCCCTGATTCCTTCATAATTCTCCACCCAGCAGCATAAGTCAGAGCCTGAAAACCCTCTAACCAACCACTCCCCATCCCACTCAGTAAACCCACAGTCCTTCCCATGGCTGTAAGGTCCCACCGTATGGCCCCTCTCTGCACTCACCCCACCCCTCTCACCTCACTCCTCATGCTCCAGCCAGCTGGGCTCTTTGCTGACCCTTAAACAGCCCAGCATGCTCCCACCTTCAGCCTTTGCCCTGGCCCTTCTGCCTGGAATATTCCCCCAGGATGCCATGTGGCTATCACGGTCAACCTTCTTCAAACCTTGTTTAAATGTTACCTCTTCAAGGAACCCTACTTGAAATGCCACTCTGCTTTGCTGCGGCCCTCCTGACCACCTCACCCTCCTCTTTTCGTTTTCCCCTTAGCATGTCATCTTCTAGGATACCATATTATGATTTACTTATTTATAATATTTATTTTCCATGTCTCCTCCATCCCCAACCCCAAGAGCCTAGCAGGGTGCGTGGCACTTAATAAATATTTCCTGAATATATGAATTTCTAGGAAGGACCATGGCTTTGATCAGATTATCAAAAGAGTTTTGTGGTCCAAAAACCATTAAAAACATAAAACACTTCCAAGTACTAAAGCTGTCTGAAAACAGACAAACCATTGTTCCAGGCCTCAAAGTGCCTTTCTGAGCAGGCACACAGCAACAGAACCAAATATATATTGCCCTTAGTTTTTCCCAGTTCCCTCATGACTTAGCAGTGTTGGGAGGGTCCCCTCCCCTGGTCTTGGGAGCCCCTCAATGTCAGCCAGGCAGCAGCTTCCAGACCCCAGGAGAGAGCTCCCCCAGCAGCGGCATAGAGAGGAGAGACACCAGGAGCTTTACCACTCAAGTGGGCACTGTATGTGAAGTACGTGCTGGGAGCAACAAGAACAGCAGTAAATACAGAACAGAATATAACGATCTTTGAAATGACAACAAACAGGAGACATTATCTAAGCACTAACACCGAAGGAGGTGGCCGCCCAGACTCTGCTGGGCAGCTCCTCAGGAGACAGAGGCCGACTTCTTTCCAGGCTGCCTGGTCTTCAGTCCTTGTAACTTTTCATCTTTCAGCGCCTTCAAGAAGTTATCTGCAGGAGAGCAAAACAAACAGCTGTGGTAGAGATCAGGGCTTTCTCTAACACTCTGAAGCAGGCTTTGGGGAGCAACTGTGCGCTCCCTCCACAAGCGCCAGACCCATCGTGATCCAAGATGGGTGGAAGGAACCCCACAGCCAAAACACATGTAAGTGGAGGATGCATAGCTGAGAAATCCAGGACTTCTTAGAAAAGCCCACGTTTTCTGGGGTTTGTTTTCTTCCCAAGGCTGTGGGGAAGGGGACATTATAGAGTGCCTGGTGAATTGGGGACTGTGGAGACGTTACAGGGTGCCCGGATTGGGGACCATACCCATGGTCACATGGACCTAAACGTTTAGGTTACTCCCCCTCCCTGTGTGGCAGGGGGACCAATTTAACCTGTTTTATATAATAGTGGGGATGGTCTTTCTAAAACCATCTGCCCTCCTCCAGTGGTCAAGTGCTAGCCTTAGCCAGGACAAAGTCTACAGAACAGTCTATGGCTACTGAACATTCTACAGTGCAACAGGTCTTCCTAGGAGTTGAATCGGATTGAACAACTTTACTCTCCAACAGGGAGGAATCAGTTGGCTTGCATGCTAGAGGACCCCTGCCCACATCAGCACACCTGGTCTGCCCTGGTCCAGATCCCTAAGACTTCAGACTTAAGATCAGGTGGCAGAGTCCAGGACCCTAGTGAGAGGGCTACCAGGGCCAGAGCTGGGGGTCAGAGGGAGGCTACCTTCCAGCATTGAGACGTGGAGGGGCCCAAAGCCCCTCAGAGAACGTCCTAGGGCCTTCTGGGTCTTGCACAATTCCCACCTCCCGGTAAGACCCTCCAGCTGATCCTAACCTACTTCCCTCTTCCTTTCATCGAGGACCCCAGTTTAAGGTAAGTGTTCTAGCTCAGGTCTTCAGAGATAGGGGCTATCCCGTGAGTGAAGCCCCAGGGGTGGGAGTATTACCATGCTGGAGGCTTAAAGTTCAGGATGGGGGTTGTGGTGTGGATGGAGTTCCAGGTTTGGAGGCTCAGAGTCCAGACTACCGAAATGGCTCAGGATGGAGGGAGGATGAGTTTGGGACCAAAGGGTCCGTGAAGTCCAGATTTGTGGTAGGGGAAGGAGTCGGTTGAAATCCAGGATGGGGGAGTCTGGGTTCTGGGAGATCGATTATCCATTTGGGATCTGGGACTCCTGGAGGCTGGAGTCTGAGCCCAGGCCACACTGCGGGGGAAGGGATAAGGGGAGCATGGAGCCAAGGAGGGAGCCAAGGCAGGCTAGGGGTGGGCTCAGGTGGCCCCAGCGAGGTCACGCACAGCGCTGGGAGTCAAAGCCGTCCCCAGTGATGGTGAGCAGCTCCAGCTCCTTAATCCGGATCTCCAGCTCGCACAGCTCCTCGGGGTGAGAGGCAGAGGCGAGCCCGGGGGTCGTGGGACCGGGGGTCAGGGGCGAGACCGCCACCTCGGGCCCCGGCGGCGAGTAGAAGAAGCGCAGAGGCTCGTAGGGGATGGAGGCCAGGCCGGAGGGCCAGGGCGGGGGGCAGGGGCGCTCGCTGGGGGGCCCCAGGCCGGGCGGCGGTGGGGGCGCTGGGGCCGGGGGCGCCTGGGGCAGGGCCCGACCGGCCGGCGCCCCACCCGCCGGCGCCCCGCCCGCCTTCAGCGGCACGAAGAGCTTCTTCCAGATGTTGAAGTCGCTGAGCGGGGACGAGGACACGCCGCGGTCGTAGAGGGACGGGAAGTATAGGGGCGGGGCAGGCCGCTGGCTCATCGTGGGGCTCTGGCTGCCGCGCCGCCCCTTCGGCATCGTTTGAATGGGAGGCTGCGTGGGAGGAACCCCGCGCCGGGAGCCCGCGCCCGCCGCCCCGAGTCGCCGGGGCTCTGAGGTTCCAGCCGCCCCGCGCCGAGGGAGCGCGCCCCACCTCCGCCCGGCCCGCCCGGAGCACGAGGGTTCCAAAGGCCGGCCCCGCCCCCGGCGCCCGGCCCCGCCCCTGGAGTGAGAGGCCTGCCGCGGGGCGGGGATGAGCGGTCTGCGCCGTAAGGCACCGCCCAAGCCCTTGGTTTCCGCTCCGCCTGGCGATCGCCCAGCACCTTCGACGACAGCATCCCCGCCCCACCCCGATACTCCAGCCCCCCCGCCCTGGCCCGCCGCTCGACTCCTCCCAGCGCGCCTGAATTCCACAAGCCTGGCTCCGGCGCAGAAAGCAGGGAGCTGTCCAAAAAGATGATTTAAAATTACAGTGACGACTTTGGGGCTCCTTTGAGCTTCCAAAACTTGTCTTTTTGCACACTAGAGTTGAGAACCGCCAACCAGACAAATTAAATGAAATCTTTAATTTCTAAAGAGTCCAGCGTGCCGCCTTCCAATACACCTGCTTAAAACTATGGTCTCAGAAGCTGTAAATATTTACAAAGAACAGCAAAATCTTACTAAGTTTGTTTTGTGTTCTGAGAGCTTGGCTTGGTAACCATCAGGTTGGAGGCCCGACAATATGGTCAAACAGAAATGCAGGTTGCACCCCATTTGCAGTCAAATATGGCTGGAGAGAAATGGGGGTTAAACTCCATTTGCAGCTAGGGTTCTACTAACTGCTGCCAGCCTCAGGAGAATTACATTGACCATTAGAAGGAATGTTCCAATTATGTAAGATCATTTATGAAGTGCACTTAAAGGCAAAGCCTTCAAAATCCCAAAATAGCCTTATTGAAAGTTTCATTACAAAAAGCTAATGAAAAATCAAGATATAAAAGGTACCTAAAACAAAAGACTACACAATAGTCTGTTAAATTGATGCCTTTACAGATGCCCCGGTATCTACCTTTGAAGGATGGCCCTGTATGAGCTCTTCCCAGAGTTAATGAGACTCTGAGAGATTTTCTGGTAAACTGCTACATAATCCCTTAAATAGTCAATGGGAAACTAAAATTAAAAATTAATGAGTTGTTTAATACAGCCAGAAATATTTACTGTTTGTCCAGGCTCAAACTTGACAAGATATTTGAAAGGATTTAGTAATTTATGATCAGAAATTTTGCCAAATTGGAAGCTGATATTCAGAGCCTGTTAGGAATTTTTTCAATCAGCCTTCTTCCTTAGGTTAAAATAAAACTAGGTACCAGAGGGAAAGAAGCAAATTAGGGATGATGTAGTTCGATGGGTAGATCAACTTATGATATCATTTAAGTTACAACCCAATTTCTGAGGAATTGAGAGCAACTGTCCTTATCTTACAAATCTTTGCAAAACTGGAAATGCAGCTCTAGAAGTAGTTCATATTCCACCCATTCCCTTTCACCAATCCCCAAAGACTCCCTTATTTATCTCAAAAGGCTTGTAACCTCCCTGGAAACTGTTATCTAGACCATCACCAACTTCTGAGACTGAAGATTAAAAAAAAAAAAAGAAAGAAAAAGAGTCAGTCTGCTGTAGAAGCCCCCTTATCCAAAATCTAGCATCTTAAGTGTCTTGTCCACTAATGTAGAAAAAAGCTTTTGCCATCTAAGCAGATAACCTTAATTTATTCCATCTGCAGAAACAAAATTTCAATTCAATTATTTTTCATAACTAGTGAGCTTTGTATTACGGTACTTGATTCATGGCAGTCATTTTAAAACAATAGCTATGGGGTGTCTATGTATGTGTGTCTATATATATGTATGCTATATGTATGTGATATTTTTCTACCTGTGGATGGTATAATTTCTAAAAGAGCTCTATTTAGTTGGCTTAAAATAAGCACTTATATAAATTATTTCTAAATATAATAGAAGTTAATCCAAGTGAATTTCAGGATCACATGATCTAGGAAAATATTCAGTATTAAAGCTAATTTAAGTTTGTTATCTTTAGAGTTGTAAGCATTAAATGTACAACTTTTGTTCTACCTAGTTTTACCAAAAGCCAAGCAAATTTATGTTATCTCTTTTATAAAATTTGGCAGCAAAAAATTGATGGCTGACTTTGTCTATTGACTCATGAAATTTTTGTAGATAATCTAAACATAATTATTGGGAACAAGTAAACTAAATAGATGTAAGTAAGATTAAAGGGTTTTTAGGTGAACTTTTTAACAATAATTATGTCTTATGGTATATGTACTTAAAAATATCTTCAAAACGTTTTGGTAACTTGAAACCTTAGAGTTTTGTGAAATTAAGTTAAGTGATAGAAATTTATTGAGTATCTAGATTATTTCCAAATAAGATAAAATATTAGACATTAATTAATAAACATAGGTTTATCTATTTTTGGCTTTGATACCAGCTCAAGACAAGGTTGTCATAAGGGGAGCCATATTGTAGAAAAGAAAAACTCTATTGTAACTTTGAATGAGCTCTGACAAACTAACCTAGCCGGATATGCACCCTCCAGGAGATCTAACTGCTCTGTAGATTTCACGACTCCTGCTTGTGCATGTACCTCCCAGCTGGGATAAGATGATAACTTTGTTTTCTTGAGTTCCTTAGGAATGTGATGACCCCTGAACAGAGAATCTATGCTGATAGCCATCATCAGTGAAAACTGAAAGATCTGGTGTGGCACTCCCAGTGTGTAACACCAGAAGGTCAACATTCCTAACCCCCTTCCCAATAACCCACTGGCCCATATGACTGCTGTAAGATTTTGTGCCCCCTTAAGATGGTTGTTTTGGACATGAGTTGGCCATCTTTTCTCTTGCTAGCAAGCTGTAATAAAAAGTCCATTTTCTTCTACCACCTTGCTTCTTGACTATTGGCATGTCTTGTGGCGAGCAGAAGGCCCCACGTTGGGTGGTAACAGCTTCTTATTAGAGAAAAAGTTAAAATATTTGGGTTTATTAATAAACATGTTTTGTGTCATGCTGAGAAATTTTCTATGAGAAAGCACATTTCTATAAAGTATTTAAAGTCTGCCAAGCCATAGAATGCCAACGTTAAAGATGGTTCATAATTGCTTACTTCTTAGTTTTTACTAAAAATTAAGGCTTCTAAGGGATAAGAATTCTAAATTAATATATGTGATTAAAGCTACTAAAAATTTATAAGGTAAACATCTCTGTATACAAGGAAAGTAAGATGTATGTTTTCAGTAAAGAAGGTATAAGTAATGGAGATATTTTTGTTTTGTTAAGAAAGTAAATTTTTCCTAAAGTGAAACTGGTTATGGGGAAGAAGAAAGAACAAATTCTGGTTGTAAAAAAGAAAGTTTGTGGAAGAGGAGCCCTGAGAAAAGAGTTTTGTGCATAGATAGGTTGGCTAAGATTGAAATGAATTTAATTAAGTAAATGAGTTTTAATATCAAAAGTAAGCTGGTGCAGAATTAGAATTTGGTTTTCTCTCTCAAAAGGTTAATTTCCTTGGACTTTTAGTCTGCTCTTGATAAAGAGATTATGAAAGGTTTTTCTTTACCCTTGAGTAAGTCTACATAAAAGGCAGAAATTTTGTTTTGTCCAAATAATTTCCTATGTTCAAAATGCTGAAGTCTCTCTATTGAGAGCTAAGTTTGTTTTTTTTTAAACTGTTTAACTCTCTATGTTTGCCTTTAACATCGTCTGTTGTCAATTTGGTTAAATGGATAACTAAGCATTGTTTCACAGTGACCTATGATCCTATTTGACCAAATGTTTTAAAACATTTTGATATTTTTGACAAACTTCCCAAAAATTCAAATCCTAAATAAAAATCATTCTTTTGACCTGAAAGTAACTTTGAGAATTTCCAGCAGATCCCTGGAACTTCTCAAATAATTTGTTCTCTCCTCTTATAAAACAGGAAATATTAAACTAATCAGGCTTGTTTGGTATGTTAAATTGCATGGGAAGCATTGTCAAATAAGTGATGATAAACCTTTCTAGGTTATATTGTATGGGTGAATATTATTAATATAAACGTTTTAGAAATTATATGAAATTTAAAAAATTCTAATATGTCCTCATATAATATTATCACTTGTAATTCTAGTTATTATCTTAAAATGTTATATGTCCCAGAAATAACCAAATTTCCTTGTTAATTGCATTGTAATCAGATCTTTAACCATGCTACTTTAAGTCTTTTGTCATCTATAGATATTGTTTTACTCTGATGCTTTTGCAGAAATGTTTCATCTTCAGAGAGAGTTATGGAAAGGACTCTGACACTTACTCCAGAATACAGGTTTCTGATAAAGTTTCAGATCATAAAACTGAACTGGGTAAGAAATTACAGAATTCTAATGGAGAGACTGATGGCTTCATAAAATCTCTAACAAAAGATCAAAAACCAATATTAATTACATGGGACTACATAAATGAGGAGGATGCTCTAATGTTTTGTTTTTCCAGATTTAAAGAAATCTTTTCTCTTAAGCTATCTACAATTTGCTAAGATATACCTTTGTGAACAAAGATGAAATATTTACTTTTTCTCCCTACCTGATCCCTCCAGAATTCAGAAACTCTCAGTGAGTATTCTTATTTTCACTTACAGAAATAATCAGATGAAGTTTTTAATATAAACAAATCAGTTTTACTGTGATTATCTTTGGTTAACAAAAGTTCAGGTAATTGTGTAGAGAAAAATTATGTTGCACCTTTGTAGATGTTGGATTCTAGTCCTGTAAATTGTCTTGAGGTTTTGTTAAATACCTATATACTGGACTCCCTGGCCCAAGGTATTATTTTTGATCTCGCCAACTGTTTGCAGTGCCCTCTTTGGAAAACATGAACTGACCCCACATGGGATGATCACTGGCAGATCAGTGTCTACTGGTATATAACCTTCTGCTGATCCCTTGTTGTCTTATGCTAGTATGACCAGCTACTGTAAGTCTCTAATGTCTTATACTTAACCCTATCATCAACAGCTTAAAAAGCTTTCCCAGGGGCCGGCCCCGTGGCTTAGCGGTTAAGTGCGTGCGCTCCGATGCAGGCAGCCCGGGTTCCGATCCCAGGCGCGCACAGACGCACTGCTTCTCCGGCCATGCTGAGGCCGCGTCCCACATACAGCAACTAGAAGAATGTGCAACTATGACATACAACTATCTACTGGGGCTTTGGGGGAAAAATAAATAAATAAAATTATTAAAAAAAAAAAAAAAAAAGCTTTCCCAGATTCCAATTCAAAGGGTCCTGTTGGTCACATTCTAGAGCCTGGTGACTAGATATTCTGGAGGCATCATTAGAGGAAGACAGCCCTTGAGTCCCATTGGAAAGGACCTTACCAATGCTCCTAACCACTGACACTGCTGCAGAATTAGAAGGCATTTAACCTTGGAGATACATTTCACAGCTAATGAAGTCTCCACCTGACATCCTGTCCTGTACAAATGCTGGAGGCTTCCAAATCACATTGTCTAGGAAGAGAAGATGCTGACATCTGAGTCAGACAGCTTTCTCAAGATGGCTGGACTAGGTCTGTACACCTTTTACTCACTGTTGCTTCTGACCTTATTTTCTCTCTCTTTCTTGGAAAGACAATACTCTTATCTGTATCTCCCAATCTATCACAAAAGGGAGAAATCTTTCTGACTTTTTCATTTGTCATCTGAAGCCTCATTCTGTGCATGAATCTAGAGATCTTTTAGTACATTTAATTACCAATCTATCCACCATTCCTCTCCTAATTCATTGTGCTAAGTGTCTAGCACTTTTCATTTAACCAGTCAAATCTCCAGAGATTTAAGAGGTAACACTTGTAACTGTTGTAACTATCTTGTTTTACTTGGGTGAACACCTTCGGCAAGGTAGAGAGAACTAGACAGAATTTGGGCACAAGCCGAATGGTTAAATGCAGTGCCTACTGATATCTTGTGGTTCTTTGATCATTTCAGCTGGCTGCCCTCAGGTATCACCTCCTGGTTCAGGTCTATTCTCCAATTTGGAGTTGGCATTCTTTTTGTTATTATAGGAATTCTTTTGTTGTAAAATTTTGACTCTTCTGCATAGCTTGACGTTATAAAAACACCACTTAGATAATGGTCACTCAGCACTTCGAAATGATTGCTAAGGTGTATGAAAACTTCAAGGAACAGCAGAAGATGTTTACCCTTAAAAGAACTTGATGGCAGAGGCTTCTTCTGCTCTGGTACCCTTGTGGCTCAAACATGGCCTGAGGCTCCTAAGGAAACTGCTTTGCCTCCTATGTGGGATGTGACATACCAGAAATGAGCCTTTCTGGTGATGGGGGACCAATGATGCTTTGATGATTGATCAGCAATGCTTTCCAATAGTCGATCAGCAATGCCTTCCAGTGTTTGATCAGTGATGTTTCAGAGAAAGCTCTTGATCAAAAGGGGAACATGTGAAAGATGACATGAGTGGAGCCATATAAACAATAGAGCCGGAGCAGCCATTTCAGAGCAATTGCCTTACATGTCTTGTTTTCTTTATCTTCCAAACTGGACCAAACCGCCAACATTCTAAGAAGTGAGTAAGGACAGGAATCTCCTGTCTGTGAGAACTGATAGAACTGGACTTCGCTGATGACCAGATTGCTAACCAATCAATGAAATATGAGTCTTGCCTTTTGCCTGATAACTGAATCTCAAGCCAATCACTGAAGTACAAACCCAGCCTCATCTCCTCCAGCACCAATGAACTCTTCTTTAACACAGCTCACCTCATCCTCCCTTTTCCCCATAAAAACCCTACCCCTCTCCTGTAATCGGGACACTATTTGGGTTTTTCCCTGAATCTGTGCTCCCTGAATTGCAATTCTTTGATCCCAAATAAATGCTTTGCCTCTTAAACTGGTTTCTGTTTTTGCAGGCTGACAATCATTTGGAGGATATTGCTTTAGGTCTGGTGGCCAGGGGGGCTTGCTAACTCTGCACCTTTGAATGGAGCTCACCCACCCAGCACAAGGCCCAGTGGGAAGACCACAGATCTTGTCTGCAGGGAAAGGGCTTTTACTGGCACTGTGAAGAGGGGGTCAAGGACAGGCCTGGTCCTTCCTCCGAACTCGTCAATCAGAGCAGTCACTCCTCCACTCTCAAGAGGAGAGAGGCCAGGAGTGTCAACTTAAGAAACATGAAAGGTGGAGGTTACTCTCAGCACTCGGACTTAAACTCTCTATTTAACCTAGGCTGCCTCTCCACAGTTGGGGTTTATAATTTCCATTGCCACAGCCCTCTGCAGCCAGGAGGTCCTGGGAGAACCTGGGGTGCTGTTTATCTGGTTCCCTTGGTCATCAGGCTACTGGAGACAGTACAGAGAGCCTCCTCTGGACCTGCTCCCCTGGAAGCCCCACGTCCCCTCCATCCTTTTAGCTCTGCGTCTAGACACACTGCCACCGATTACACCTTAGCCAAGTTCTCGGCCTCTTTAGGGGTATGTCATGATTTGCCATGCCTGCCTTGACTCTGGATGGCTTTTAGGGACTTGTAGTAATTGTGGCTTGGAATACAACAGAATTGTTATGGAGTGAATGTATGGAGTTTGTGTCCCCCCCTAAATTCATATGTTGAAATCCTAACCCACAATGTGAGGGTATTAGGAAGGGGGACCATTGGGAGGTGATCACAGCATGAGGACAGAGCCCCTGTGAATAGGATTAGTGCCCTTAGAAAAGAGACCCCAGAGAGCTCCCTCGCCCCTTCCACCACGTGAGGACACAGTGAGAAGATGGCCGCCCATGAGCCAGGAAGCAGGTTCTCACCAGACACCAAATATGCTGGAGCTGTGACCTTGGACCTCCCAGTCTCCAGAACGGGGAGAAATAAATGTTTAATACCAGCCTGAATGAACTAATACAGGAGTCGGGTTTGAACCCAGGACTCTTTGTGACTCTAGGAAAGTCATGTCAGCTCTCTGAACCTCAATTTTCTGATCTATAAAATGAAGACAATATCTACTTCGCAGGATTGATGTATCTAATAAAAATATGTATAAGCAGTACTTGGGACATATGGTGGGTGCTCAGTGAATTGTGGCTATGATTATTACACAGTGATACATGAATTCCTTAAATTCATCAGTAAGCCCTGGTGAACTGATGAGGAATGTGGAGCAGGGGTCCCTCCCGGAAAACTAAACCCACTCCAGACAATTTAGTGAGCCCTCTATCCTAGAAGCTGATTACCTGTGGTCCTGCTGAGGACAGTGATGGTAAACACATAAGTAGATGCTACTATGGGCCAGGTACTTGTCTTAACTCATTCTATCTTTCTAACAACCCCAAGTAGTGGGTGTTATTATCCCCATTTTCCAGAGGAGGAAACTGAGGCACATAAGGTTCAGTAACTTGCCTGAGGTCCTGGGCCTGTTAGCACCAGAGCTGGCACTGCAGACAGGCAGGCTGGACCCAGTGCTCCACCTCTTCACCACTCCTTCCCACAGCCTCCCAACAGTCCCCCAGCCCTCAGGGCAAGGCCACCTTCAGGGCCTCTGGCCTCCCATCCTCTTCCTGGCAGGGGGCTGGCTCTAACTAAAAGTTGTTTGTGCCACAACTAAGGGCCCGGCTATTTTGGGAAGCATGGAACAGTCTTTTCTTTATTAGTCATCTGAATTAACCATTGTGTTGGTCTGACCTGGGGGCCCACGCATTCCCACGTCCCTTCACAAGGCCCACTGTTTCAAGAGTTTCTGAAAAGTCGCAGCCCCACCCTTATTCCTGTTTCCCTTGGTAGATGTGCTCCTATGCACTTGTAGAGGAGGCGAACTTTTTAATAAACTTCAGCCTGAGAGGCAGTTTGGTGGAATGAAGAGACTTGGAAGATGAGAGAGCTGAATTTAAGTCCCATCAACCAGCATCAACTAGCTGTGCAACCTTGGGTAAAATAATGGTAGCTAACACTTACTGACCCCTTACTATAACGCATTCTCATGTTATCCTGACACCAACACTTAGGGTAGGTCTGTCAGAGTTTTCTGTTCATGAGCAACAGAGGTTGATACTGAGAATTTATACGGAGGGCTATGAGATAGCTTGTGGGATTGAAAGCTTAAGAATTAGGTTTAGAAGGTACAGGACAACTTTAGGGATCTAGGTAACTGAAAGGAATCAATAGCCTCTTCAGTATGGCCACTGGGGTGATAGACGTTGTTGGCTGGCTATTCTCAATGACAATTTTTAACCTTTTTCCCTTGCTGCCTTCCCTTATAGAGGCTGGAAAAATTAAATAGTAGCTTTGCCAGTTCCGCTTTCAGCTAGGGGTGGCCATGAGACACAGTTCCAGCCAGAAGATAAGGCCAGAAGATAAGGCCAGAAGATAGCTGGGAGCTTTCTGGGGAAGATTTTACTTTCCTGACAAGAAGAACAGAAACAACTGAAGCTTTCCCTTCATCTCCTCTTCCTTCCTTGAACTGGATGTAATGCTGGAACTTCTGGAGTCACTTTGTGATCATGAGGGAAAGACCAAGAATATCATAAAAATACCAGCCCAGACATCAGTGAGCAGCTGAACCAATGCCAGCAGCTGTCGACTTCCAGATTGTTTGTGTGAGAAAACCAGACTCTATTGGATTTAGCTACTTGAAGTGGGTTGTCTGTCACTTGTAGCCTTCCTGAGAGACTCACAACTTCAACCAAAAAATTTTTTTCAGTCCTTGCCTAACTCTACTCAAGACTTAAATTCCAGAAGAGAACATGCCCATCTTTTGGCTAGAGGAGGGTAGGCCACCTTTATTAACAGTCCCACCAAGACTGCACTTAAAGAGTAGAAGTGGTACCCAAAAGGAAACTGTGGTTCTGTTACCAGAAAGGAGGGGAACAGATACTGAGTGGCTACAAATCAAATGTCCATTACGGTAGGTACCCTTGTTACAACAGATGATGAGACTGAGGCTCAGAGTGGGGAGGCAGTATGCTCAAGGCCTCAGAGCCAGTCAGTGGCAGAAGCATGAAAAAGGACCCTTTACAATCATGCTGCAAATGTACGGCATTTAAGTAAAGGTCTGTTGTGGCTAGATTTTACTGTAAACCTAAATTAAAAAAACATCTTGAGGCTACTTTATTCACGTCTTATACACATTATTCCCATTCCAATCTTCAGTGTTTTTTAACTGCTTCCTATAGCTCCGGAGAAGGGCAGTTTAGTGAGCAATTGTCAGCTAATCTTTCTCACTAGTAGTTATCTTGGTCAGGGGTGCTTGGTTGCAAAGAACAGAAACTTTCTCAAACTAGTTCAAGCAACAAAATGGGGCAGAGGGAGTTATGGTCTGGAGAGACCTTACTGAATCCCAGGGCAGAGGCGCCCGGGCCCCTGTCCCGGTCGGTGAAATGGGCATGGAGCTGTGATTTGTAAATACTGAGGGGTTTGGGAATAGACAATAGTATTCATAGTTCCTGGGAAAAGTGAAGTGAACTTGTACAGATATCGTACTTAGAATAGTGCCTGGCACACAGAAAGCCCTCGTGTTGTGACCGCTACACTCCCTGTGGAAATATTTAGTGCCAGGTTCTATTTTTGTCTACACTAGCAGAGTTTATGAAGTATAAAGCTAAGTTCCAGTTCTGGCCACAGCACTTTATCACACTGACACATGAGAGGTGCCTAAATTCCAGTAAGGGCCACCACATCTTATCAGCATCAACACTTTAGGTTGCCTGATTTACATATCTGCAAAACCTACAGCCAGATTGAGTGGGGTTAGTTGAGCCACCATGAGCACTGATTGCACATGGGATCGACATACTGGGGTTGGCTGACTTGCATATAGCCAAGGATGGGAAGAGCAGTACACAAAGGAAGCTGATGACCGAAAAGAAGCTGCCCACCCCACAGGACCAGAATCTTGAGTTTCCAGTCCAGTGCACTTGCCCTCTGCAGGGCGCACACTGTCCCTCCCCCTCCTAGAGGCTCTAGGCCTCCACAGCCGCTGGCAAAAGGAGAACATCCTCATCTACAACCGACTCTCAGAGGCACCCACCAGAAGTTAAGCCCTGTGGTCATTTATCTTACTCCAAAATAATATAAGAGGGTATAAATAGGAAGCTTTAGTTTAGATAAATAAAAAATTTACGGCGAATAATCCTATAAGTAATTTAGAAAGATCTCTGGTCAGTTTCTACTTATGTCAAAGCCAGTGGACTTGACCCAAAGTAATGTGGGTCACTGTAGATTCTTAGACTCCGGTGCCTTTAACAACTCTGGCCTCGTGCCCACTTCCTACTGCCACACTTTACAAAAGCATGACCTCGAGCCTCACAACAATTCTTTGAGGTAGGTGCAAAAGCCCCAGCTCAGAGAGGTTCGAAAAACTTATCCAGAGGGGCCAGCCCGGTGGCGTAGTGGTTATGTTTGCGCGCTCCGCTTCAGCAGCCCCGGGGTTTGCAGGTTCAGATCCCAGGCACGGACCTACACACTGCTCATCAAGCCATGCTGTGGTGGTGCCCCATATACAAAATAGAGGAAGATGGGCACAGATGTTAGCTCAGGGCCAATCTTCCTTAGCAAAAAAAAAACAAAAAACAAAAAAAAAACAAAAAATTTATCCAGAGACACAGTCAATTAGTGGAGAACACAGGATCTGAACCCAGGTTCCCAACTACAAAACCACACACTTAACTGCTACTCTCCTGAAATGAAGTATTTACAGGAAGCAGCGGGCTTTTGGAAACAGACTGTGGCAAACACAGTGTTCTGAAATTATCTCCTGTTTCCAGAAAGGCCTAACTGGGTTCTGTAAAGCTCACACTGTTGGGTAACCTAACTGTCCAGTAGAAAACAACTGTCCTTACTGTGTTCTTTTCTAAGAAAAGGCAAGAATCAATTTCTTCAAAGCAAACAAGCACCAGGGTCTCATTTCAGGCTTCTTTCCAAAGTCAGATTGGAGTACATTAAAGGAGTGTGCAAAATAGGGGGCAGCCAAGTAGCCGACTTGGGGAGTTGAGTGTGAATCCTGGACTTGCCAACATATTACCTTGGTGACTGTGAGCAATTCAGCTAACTTCTCCAAATGTAGTTTCCTCTTAAGCAAAGTGAGATGATGATAGGACCAATGAAAATACTTGTAAAACTGGAGCCTAGAGCCTCGCACCAGAAGCTACCCCTCAATACAGTGAGCATCAGGTGAGTACTACCAGCGGCGGGCTCTGTGCCTTCCCAGCACATCAAGAATCCCTTAGAGAGAACTGTTAGCATTGGTTCACATCTGTTTGCCAGCAACAAAAGCAATGTGAGCTAGTTGTCTTTGAACACTGATGAGGGACTTAGGATGTGCAAGATAAATCACGTGGCCCTTCTGAGGGTCCAGATGTGGAAAGCACGGTTCATACTCTCAATTGGCCCCAAGTCCAAAACATGTGCGCTGGGTAGCCTTTTATCAGGACACGCACAGCCTGATGCTGAGTCACGGGGCTGACCGCAAGGACACAGGAGTAATATAGCCAAACCTGGAAGCTCAGTACTTCCAAAATTAAGTTGGACAATGGGGTCAGCATCCTTCCGGACAAATTATGAGTTCCACTTACCTACTCACTGGGGGTGCCTTGCATCCATAGCTCATCCCCCAAAAGAGAAGATCCAATGGAGTTACTACCACCCAGTATTGAACCCAATACGAAAGAGCCCATAAAGCCACACAAAGGCTACTGACTCCACTCATCTGGCCTTTGCAGTATTGCCTTTGGGTCCAGACATCCAACCTGCAGTCTATGGCATGAGTCACAGCAACGTTCTGCAGAAAGAAACCTAGAAGCTTAAGGCCATTTACATGACTTTTGCTGATTTCAACTCCTAGCAGCCCTCTCTCCATTTCTCCATTTAGCAGCACATAGATGCTTCTTTAGAGAATTACCTCTTTCTCAATATACTCTGACCGCAAAATGGGCACATGACCAAGATGGCAGTCAGAGGGTCTCACCCTGGAATCTGAATCTTGAGAGGGGCTTCTGGGACTGCCCAACACCTGGCTTTTTGCAGTCTGGTTGAATTCCCCTAAAAAAGTTCCTCAAAATTTATTTTCTGCTTAAGTGAGCCAAAATTGGCTCTTGTTCCTTCGAACAAAAAAGCCCTATATGAAATGCGCTGCTTTGCTCAGCCAGCGGCTTTGGGCATGGTCAGTACTTCCTCGGACAGAAAAAGTCACATTGAGGAGAGAGTCAGAGCTAATATTTTGTCTTGGAACAGAGATTTAAAGATGATGTCAGGAAAAACATTGAGCACATGGGGAACACAGAGCACCAGGTAATGCTAGGTTTGATGAGGAAGCCTCTATTTGTCTACGTTCAAGTGATGGCATCCACAGAAGAAACTGGTCCTGCCCGAGACCTCCTCCTCCGGTTGCTACCAAGGGGCAAGCTGCATACGCTGTTACCCTTGTGGGCCAATAACCACACGCGTGCATTTGATTAGATTTTATTTTCAGAAAGGCATCATTCATTCCAGTTTGTCTAACAGATTACATAAGCAAGGGGTTTTAAAATAATGTTAATGAAGAAATTCCACCTTCATCTGCAAAAGTCAGGCTATGCCGTTAAATATAGTCGAGATTATAAGATTACAAATGTCATTAAGTCAACCAGATCTTGAGGATTATTTACCAACACCCACAAGAAAAAAGCAAAACTCTGCCTTCCTGAAAAGGTAAGTCACTTTTTAGGAAACTGTTAGAGCTTTTGAAAGCTTCAACATTTGTGATTATGCTAACAGCCTTTGCAAATGTATTTTACACAACCTGTGTCCAGTTAGCTAGGGAGCCACCAGGCTGGACGTCGGCAGGCCAAGCACAACCCTGCAGATGTGCTGCTGTTCATGATGACATCTGGAGGCCTCAAACTGCAGCCCAAAGGCTCTTCCCACGGCATTCGTACATTACACACACACAGGAAGAGTAACTCCCCACCAGGAACATTTACAATAAGTACACTTAATACTGCCAGTCACAGGTAACAGACACGTGCTCAGTCTTTAACTGTTTGTGACAAAGCCAAGCTACCCGACTATTCCAATAAATAAGAGGAGGGACTGTTTTAACACACCATTCACTGACTGCTGTGAAGTCTTTCTAGTGCAAGATAGCAAAGCCAATAGAAAATTTAGGGACAGAGGAAAACTTGGATTTCAGTCCCTGGCACCTCTCTACAGACAGACTTGTGTTTCCACACCCTGCTGTCTGGAGAGCTGACCTCCTTCCCTGCCCGACACCTTCCAGCTGAGAAGACAAGTCATTCCAACCTCTTTGCAGTGCGAATCTCGCTGCCCCTGACTGACAGCCACATCTGGAACACTCCTCGTGTCTACATGCAACACAGGGGCCGTGAGGGGAGAGGACGGGAGCACTCCCTCTGAGCGAGACTGTGGAAAGAACCCTTGCCCTCTTCTCCCAGAACAGCACTGATCATACTGTCTAACCACCCAAGGAGTCAGAGGGGAAGTAACTGAGGATCACAGAGAATCTACTCAAGCTGTCAGTGCAAGGGCAGAGGAGGAAGCACGTAACCGCGCTCCAACCACGTCACTCTTAACCTCCTCCCTCACATGGGTCTTCTCTGCGAACAGGACTGCTCTTCACACTCTCTGCGTCCCTCTCTCTCATCCAAGCCGCTCTGGCTAGTTTTAGTCTTTCCCAACAGGGTCCAGCTGAAAAACAGAAAGCCTTTGGGATGCAGCAGCAGAGGAAATAAGGAATATTTACAGAAACAGGGAGTTTAGGAGAAGCCCTCCCACTGTTGATTCAGAGAAAAAGGTTCCAGGCTGCCGCCAGCAGCGGGATCAGCAGCAGAGCTGTTCTCCCTGACGCGCTCATCCCGCCGTCCTTGTTACACAAGTCCTCCCGGCAGCACTGGTACTTCAGCTGCTTCTCCCCTAAGGTGTTGGAAATGTACTCGAAGTTGCAGTCCTCAAACCTCCAACACTGGTGGTAATATCTTCCTGGCTCTGTGGGGAAGCACACACGCAAGTGTAAGCAAGCAAGTGGGTCAAGTTCTGTAGCCACCCCAGAACCCTCAGGTCTACTTCTCAGAACCTCTCCTGCGGAAGTGGAGACACTGGGGCAAGAACATGCACCCCAGTTGCGTTGTCAAGGGGAACAATGAAGTAAATGATGACACAGCTCCAAGTGGAACTTTTCCATAAAACCAAAGTCTCATCAGAGCCAGTACAGTTGTGTGTGGAGGGCAGACAACAGGCAATCATACTGATGTTGTAGAGATTTACCAAACTGATGTTTCGAGATTTTCAAACACATGCCCCACCCCGTGAAACAGATCTCACTTCTAGAGTTTATGCTATGAAGTTACTTGTGAAGAAGATGAAGATATGTGCTCAAGAATGGGCCCTGTAATATCTGTAACATCAACAAACTAAAAGACAAACAGTCCATTTTTAAAAAAGCGTTTGAAGAAATTATGGCAGAGCTGCATACAACGGAATTCCATGCAGGGAAGGAGTGACACAGGCCTGCGTGTGTTGATGCGGAAAGAGTCTGAGTTTTAAAAAAATACAGAAAAATAGATAAATTGAACTTCATCAAAATTAAAAACTTTTGTGCTTCAAAGGACACTATCAAAAAATAAATAAAAATACACAAAAAGGGAGAAAATAGCTGCAAATCATATATCTGATAAGAGTCTAGTATCCAGAATATATAAAACATTCTTACAACTCAACAATAGAAAGATAACCCAATTAAAAAATAGGCAAAGGATGTGGATATTTCTCCAAAGAAGATATACAAATGGCCAATAAGTGCACGAAAAGATGCTCAATATCATTAGTCGTTAGGAAAATACAAATCAAAACCACAATGAAGATCACTTCGCACCCACTAGGATGGCTGTAATGAAGAAATTGGAAAATAACAAGTTTGGCAAGGATAGGGAGAAATTCATTCATTGCTGGTGGGAGGGTAAAATGGTGCAAACTTTGGAAAAGTCTACCAGTTTCTCCAAGAGTTAAAAGAGAGTTACCACATGACCTAGCAATTCCACTCCTAGGTATATATACCCAAGAGACCTGGAAACTATGTTCATACAAAAGCCTGTACATGAATGTTCACAGCAGCATTATTCAAAATAGCTAAAAAGCGGAAACAACCCAGATGTCCATTAACTGGTGAATGGGTAAACAAAATGTGGTAGATCCATACAATGGAAAAATTTTGGCCATAAAAAGGAAGGAAGTACTGATACATGCCAGTGGGTGAACCTTAAGAACATTATGCTCAGTGCAAGAAGGCAATCACAAAGGACCATGATACTGTATGATTCAATTTATATCAAATGTGCAATATAGGCAAATCCCCGGAGAAAGGAGATAGTAGCTGCCACGTTCTGTGAGAGGGAGGAATGGGGAGCAACTGCTAACGGGTAAGGGGTTTCTTTTTGGGGTGTTAAAAATCTTCTGGAATTAGATAGTGGTGATAGCGTACAACCTTGTGAAGACACTAAAAGCCACTGAAATGTACACTTTAAAATGTACATTTTCTGGTATGTGAATTATATCTCAATAGAAAAAAGCCGAGATGCAGAGCAGTATGTAGAATGTGATCCATTTGTGTAAAGAAAGTATATGTGTGGGGCAAATGCATTCATTTTCTCTGGAAGGATTCCCAAGTAATTTAACAGTATTATCTTCTCAGAGGACTATTCTCCATTTATACATTTCTGCATGGATTGAGATTTTTAAAAAAGCCATTGCATAAATTTATTTTAAAAATATTTTAAACTTCATTTAAAAATCACTGGACTGGGGCCGGCCCGGTGGTGCAAGCTGTTAAGTATGTGTGCTCTGCTGTGGTGGCCCCGGGTTCGCCAGTTTGGATCCCGGGCACGCACTGATGCACTGCTTGTCGAGCCATGCTGTGGCGGTGTCCCATATAAAGTAGAGGAAAATGGGCACGGATGTTAGCTCAGGGCCAGTCTTCCTCAGGAAAAAAAAAAAAAGAGAGGAGGATTGGCATCAGATGTTAGCTCAGGGCTGATCTTCCTCACACACATAAAAAAATCATTGGACTATTCAGTAACCAGGAAAAGTTTCCAAAAGAACATGCCACTATGGTCCCAATTTTTACACACACAGGAAAATAAAGACCCAAAGTATACGTGCCAAGTTTCTTATAGTGGCTTTTTAATATTTAGAAAAATTATAAGTGAAAAAAAAAAAAAGTGTTAGTTGAGAGAGAAGAGTTATGGTACATTGTCCTCTCCAAAAATAGCTGTCTATGCACCAAGACTATATGCTAGATGCTGGGGACAGAAAGATAGAGAAGGTAGGCCCTTGCCCTGGAATCATTTTCTTATCTTCTGAGCTGGAAAGAAAAAAAATACAGATGCCCATTTCCTTATTTAAGACTTATAACCAATTTATCCAATTTCATTTATAGTGCAGAACAAAACATCTAAGTTCATAACTGCAGGTTTACCTGTCCTGTCCCCCACTCATAGGGGATGGGTGTTTGGATGAGATTTTAACGAAGTTTGGTCCAGTGACAGAGGTCAGACAGAGTGTTCCCATGGCTCTACTTGCTTGGTCATAAGTATTTCAGTGGATGCTTCTCATACCGTCCTAGAAGTTGCTGGAGAGTAGGACGAGTTCCTTCTTCAGATAATACTAATGAGGCATTGCAACTGGGAAACCATTAAAGCTACCAGAATTTTAATCAAGGAAGATTTAACAGCTTGGGGAGAGCAGAGAGTAATTTATTAATAATTGCTACCTGGGGCCGGCCCGGTGGCGCAAGCGGTTGGGTGCGCGCGCTCCGCTGCGGCGGCCCGGGGTTCGCTGGTTCGGATCCCGGGCGCGCACCGACGCACTGCTTGGTAAGCCATGCTGTGGCGGCGTCCCATATAGGGTGGAGGAAGATGGGCACGGATGTTGGCCCAGGGCCGTCTTCCTCAGCAAAAAAAGAGGAGGATTGGCGGATGTTAGCTCAGGGCTGATCTCCTCACAAAAAAAAAAAAAAAATAATTGCTACCAATTGATCACTTACTACGTGTCCTGCAGTGAACAAGCACTTTACCTGAATGGTCTTTGCCTAACAACTATATGATGGGGCGTGTCCCACCAAAGCTGCTATTAGAGTCACCAAAACAGAAATAGATTCTACAGGTCACTGGAATGTCAGAGGTCCTCTCTCTGCTTGGCATGTCCTCTCCACTCTCTTTGAAGGCTTGGCTTGAGTACACCTTTACCAAGCAACAGTCCCTAGTTATCCTAGGCACCCCTAAGTGTGCCCCTTATTCAGAAGGCCATTACAGCAATGATCGCTTGGCACCGTCATCAGAGGCTTCTGCCAGATTCTAAGTACACAGTTTATACTTCCAGGACGTGGCCAGGACGCCAGTAAATAGTGGCTGAATTAACACGCAACACCTGTCTCTCTTTTAGATGTAATCTGCACAGCATTATCATACCCATTTTCCCTTCTAACTGCCCCACTGGCCCCAGGAGATAAGTATCCCATTTAACAGCTGGGGGAAAACATGGCCAGAGTATTAAATGATTTCTCCGAGGTAGTGCCTGGCCCCTGACTCCTGTTTCTCGCAGTGTGCCCTGCCTCCCCCAGGTGGTGTCCATCAGAGCTGGAGGGGGATTGAGATGCTCTGTCAATATCTGCCTGACCATAAGGTCAGAATAGCTATATTTCAAGAACTTCTGTTTTCACACGTCTAGCTGAAGTTTTGGGACTTATGTTCATGAGAAGAAGAAAAATATTTAAAATTTGCATTATCCTTTTTCTTTTCTGGTGAGGAAGATTGTCCCTGAGCTAACATCTGTGCCCATCTTCCTCTATTTTTTGTATGTGGCACTCTGCCACAGCATGGCTTGATGAGTGGTGTGTAGGTCCATGCCCAGGATCTGAGCCTGTGAAACACGGGCTGCTGAAGCAGAGCACGTGAACTTAACCACTATGCCACTAGGCTGGCTCCTGCATTATCCTTTTTAAAAAATAGATTTTATTCTTTAGAGGAGTTTTAGATTCACAGCAAAATTGAGCAGAAAATACAGAGTTCCCATATAGCCCCCTGGCGCTCCCACCTCCCATCCCAAACATCCCCCACCAGAGCAGTACCTTTGTTACAAGTGATGTGTCTACACGGACTCATCACTATCACCCAAAGTCCATAGTTTATCTTTGGGTTCGCTCTGGGTGTTGAACATTCTATGGGGTTTGACACATGTATGACATGAATCCACCACTATAATCTCATACAGAGTATTTTCACCGCCCTAAAAATCCTGCGCTTCACTCGTTCATCCCTCCCTCCTCCCCACAACCCCTGGCAACCCCTGACCTTTTTACTGTCTCCTTAGTTTTGCCTTTTACAAAATGTCAGATAGTTGGAATGATACAGTATATAGCCTTTTCGGATTGGCTTCTCTTACTTAGTAATATGTATTTAAGGTTCCTCCGTGTCTTTTCACGGCGTGAAAGCTCATTTCTTTTTAGTCCATTGTCTGGATGGACCACAGTTTATTTACCCATTCACCTACTGAAGGACATCTTGGTTGCTTCCAAGTTTTGGAAATTAAGAATTAAGCTGCTATAAACATCTGTGTACAGGTTTTTGTGCAGATACGTTTTCAACTTATTTGGGTAAATATCAAGGAACATGATTGCTGAATTCTATGGTGAGAGTATGTTTAGTTTTTTGTGTGCGTGTGTGAGGAAGATTGGCCCCGAGTTAACATCTGTGCCCATCTTCCTCTATTTTGTATGTGGGACACCTGCCACAGCATGGCTTGATGAGTGGTGTTAAGTCCACGCCCAGGATCCCAACCCATGAATCCCCGGCTGCCGGCAAAGCGGAGTGCACAGAACTTAACCACTACACCACTGGGCCGGCCTGAGAATATGGTTAGTTTTTTAAGAAACTGCCAAACAGTACCATTTTGTATTCCTGCCAGCAACGAATGAGAACTCCTGTCACTTCATATCCTTGCCAGCATTTGGTGTTGTCAGTATTTTGGATTTTAGCCTTTCTAATAGGAGTGTCTCATTATTTACATTAACCATTTCTAAAACTTAACAATTCATTATAAGATGAATAAGTTCTGGGGACCTAATGTACAGCATGGTGACTACAGTTAATAATACTGCATTACATACTTGAAATTTGCTAAGAGAGTAGATCTTAAGTGTTCTTATCACATTGAAAAAAGGTAACTGTGAGGTGATGGAGGTGTTAATTAGATTGATTATTTCACAGTGTATACATATATCAAATCATCATGTTATATACCTTAAATAGATACAACTTTTATTTGTTAATTACACTTCGATAAAGTTGGAACAAATTAAAATAAAAGTTTAACAATTCAGATAAGAAACAACAGGATTTGAGAGCTGGAAAAAGATTTTGGCTCTAGTCTCCTTCTCTCTTTTCCTCTCCCCCACCTCTACCATCCAACACGCACTTTTCATAAATAAAAACAGAGGCAGAAAGAACTTACTGGTGGCAGGACAGAGATCAGAGCTCCTAATTGCTAATCTAATACTTCTTCTACATGTACTTTTGCCTTTATTCTCTCATTTGGAAACTACACTTTTTGTAGTGGGGGTCCAAGAGACACCAACAACCAAGGTTAAGAACCAGGTCTCCGTGCTCACACGTAATGGGTGCTCAAATATTTGTGGAGTGAACGACGAGGTTCTCTCTGGAGCCTTACTACGCTTTCTACATTAACAATGCATTAATATGGTCCTCTAGCTGCGGCAGAGGAACTGTCCCCTACAGAATTGAGGATCTCGAATGTAGGGCTTGGAATTTTAGCTGCATTCCAGGAATTTATATCAATTATCAGATACTTCTGTTTTTTAGACAGGGTAATTCTAATTTGTCCTTACTTATTGAGGGATTTCTCCTTTTGGGGAAATTAACCTTCTCGTCCTTTCGATCAGGTTGTTTTGAACCTGTGGGTCTCCCAAGCCTTTTATGGACTTACCTGATATGTTCAGCATTCCTTGGTGTGGATATGGGCGAGTTTGTGGGAGAAGGTACTAGAGTGAAATAATCTTGAAGGGTGTTCTTATTTTTATTTCCTAGAGATGTAAGTCTGGGGGTTTACCTGGTGCACTAAGGAGGTCCTGAAATAGCCATTCCTTACCAGTGTCATTTCCACACATTGATTCAAGCCAGAACCACACCCAGCAAGAAGAGGGCACGGCTTTGCTGGTTTCCTTCCCCTGTCTACCATTTCCTAAATTCTATTTCAATAGGATTTATGGATGTGGAGATTCCACAGTCTAACCGATTTGGAAAAAGCAGATCTGACAGGACTCGTCGATATTAGCAGTCCCCACCCCTGCCCATGAGTGCCTTGACCCTGCTGTTCCCTTTCCCAGGAACACCCTTCCCTCCGAGCCCCTTACTTCCTACTTGTCCTTCAACCTCAGCTTGAGCCCCCTCAGGTCTCTCTCTGTACTAAGTACCCCAGGGATGAGACAGAGGTATAAATGAAGCCATTTGTGATAGCTAACAGGCTTCTGTCCTAATTGTAACTGCCTCCTTTCTTCATCCCTGCATCCCCACCCCTAGCTCGGGCTCTGGCACGCAGCAGGCTCTCAAAAGTCTGGGAGGCAGCCAGTGCGGCTGGAGCGAGCACAAGCGTTGGAATTAGATGGGTTCCCACGTTGAATCCTGAGTTGGTTACTAACCTTAGTCTGTTGCTTAATCTGAGCCTTGGTTTCCTCATTTATGAAACAACAATAAAGGATCACCCTGAGTGGCAGGTGGGAAGCGGTCAAAGATGGATGGAGAGCGCTTCGTGCCACATGCAACTGGTGCTATGAAATGGCAGCTCTGACTTATTAGATCCAAGTCCACCGAGGACGAGAGGGGCACACATTTTCCCAGGCTCTCACAATCCCATTACACTCAGGAGGGAGGGAAGGGGGAGGCTCTTACCGGCTTTGACCAAGAGACACGAGTCAAAATTGTGTGAACAAGTGATGCTGTTATTGCAGGTCTTCACTGGGTTAATACAGGAGTAGCACTGCAGGCTGTGACCTAGAATCAGGAAGAACACCCGTCAGGACCTGTCAGACAGCACTGACGTGCCCTCCCGGCAGGGACAGAAAGCCCACCACCTCCCTCAGCATGGGCCGGCAGCCAGCCCACGCAGCGAGCTTCCGTTCCCATGCACGTCGGCCGCGCATCACTTCTAAGCTCAAACTATAGTCCCTGCGGCACTTTTTGGGCCCTGGTGCAAGTGCAAATATGAAAGTTTCCATATTTCAAAAAGCCTTCTCCCTCCTCACCTGGAAGAGATTAATCTGCAATGTAATGACGGACAAAAAGGAAATTAACAAGAGAATAAACTAACAGAATTCTATAAATGCCTTCCCAGCAACGAATATTCTCCATTAAATCACATTCTCATGGACTGAAAATCAGTGTTTGGCGTACCTATCTCTGTGAAAAAGTATTTTCAAATGTGAAATGCATACAGTCTCATTACAGGTCAGGATTAACAGATGAACCCTTGAAACATCAGGCCAAAACGCCACCCCCATTGTCTGCAGAGGACAAGACAGACGCCCGGAGGGGGGCAGTGATGACCCACGGACACCAAAAGCACTGCGAGCAGCAGAGCAGAGCCACCCCTGCCTCTTCTCCCCCAGCGCCAGCGTTTGCCATCTCTGCGTGAGGGAAGCCACGATGAGGACAAAGGCGCAATTTCTACAGTCTCTTCCCTGCTCCAGACATGTGTTCACACGCACGAGAGGACAGCACGCAGGGCAGGCATTGTTCTAGCTGGCCGTCTGGAAAGGCTGCCCACAGGAGTGAACTTTCTCCTGGTCAGAGCCAGAGTCCACTGGGCTTCTTGACAAACCTTTAGACAGAGGAACCAAAGCTCACGTCCAGAACTTCTGTGGGGCAGAAACGGCCATAGGTCACACGGTCACTCAGTGTCCACCTATCTGTGCAACTCTGTGCCAGGCTCTCCATCTTCACAGAGTTGTTACAAGAGGCAGGCTCCATGGGCTCCATCCCCATTTTTTGAGAGAAAACTAAGATGAAGATATTAACTTGTCCCAAGTCACATAGCTACTAAGTGAGGGAGCTGGGGCTCCAACCCAGGCCATCAGTTCTGAACCCAAGCTTGGCTCAACCGTGACGTTCTTCTAATCGTCCCAAGTGGGAAAGAGAAGGAAGCAGCACAAATTGCGGGGAATACCCAGGTCAGGGGCAAGCAATTAGCCAGCGACGACTGTTCAATATTCCAGCTACTAAGCCAGGGTGGAGGGGATCTGCTTCATACCCGACTCTCTAAGGAAGGGCCTACATGCACCCAAGACCCGTCACAGAACAGTTGATGGCCCCAGACGCAAGCCTGCTCCGTACACAAATGCCGACTGCGGGCAATCGGGCATGACCAGGCTCCTCTAATAACGGGAAACACACTGGGTAGAAGCACTGAGGCAATCAAGTCGTGTTGTGACACAGGTGAGCCACATTACAACTGACCCTGGCTAGCATCAGCAGAGGTGGGGAGGGCGAGGAGCACGACTTTTTCTCGGAAGGGCAGGGCGTATTCTAATGTGGCCTTGGGCTAGTTTCCTCTTGGCTCCAGCTTCCTCAACCCTAAAATGGGCATCACAGCACTGACCCCTCCTGGGGTGGCTGGAAGGAGTAAATAAGGTGGGGTTTGGCAAGTCCCTAGCACATAGTAATTGTCCACTATGTGGTGGCTACTAATACACAAGGCACGCCCCACGTGGCAGGGGTCTTTTTTGCTGCTCATTGTAGTGCTACTTTCTCTTCTCTCCCCACAAAATAAAACTTGTAGTCCCAGCACAACACAGGCAGAAAATGACATCTGACCCTTATGATGCAGCAAAGCAGGTCGCACAGGTGTTTGTGCTGCAGACGTAAAACTCAGGAACACACAGCTCCCTTGGGAGCCGGGGGGCGCCCAGCGAAGAAGTTAAGAGCAGACACTCCTGGACCAGGCGGTTTGGGTTCGAATTCTGGCTGGACCATTTCTGTGTGATATTTGACAAGTTATTTAATCTCTTTGGGCCTCAGTCTCATCATTTGCAACATGGTGATAACAGTACCTACTCCTTAGGGTTGACGTGAGGATTAAATAAGTCAATACAGGTCCATGCTAAGGATGGTGACCGGTACATAGAAGATGTAGGCACCAGTTGCTGCTGCTATCACTACGGTCATCAGCAGCCTGTCGTCACCAGACAGGAGGCCCCGGGCTGAAGGAGTGAGCTCAGCGCTCTAAAGACAGCATCCAGGGAGGGGCCCAGCAGTGTGTGTGTGTGTGTGGGGGGGTGACACTTCAACTGCTGAGTCTACCCTCCTCCCCCTAAAGAGCAGCTCTGTAATTCAGGACGGGCTGTAACCCAGGAAGGTGCTCCAGTGAGGGCAGGGCCGTAACGTAGGAAGGAGCTGTCACACAACCCTGGACCTGTAACACTGGAAGCACAGAACCAAAGCAGGCCTGAGGCCAGAGGCATCAGCTCAGTCTTCCTGGCAGCCTAGATGGTCGAGATCCACCCCTCTGGCCCACTCACCTGAACGGCAGAGGACAGCCAGGATGAGCAGGAGCCCGAGCAGGACAAACCCTTCTTTGCTTCCCATTGTGACTGTCACAGAATCTGGAAGGAAGGACACAAAGGGTCATCAGGAACCAAGAAAGGACTGCCGAGGATCTCAGAAACCAGGAGCTGGGGGCTGCAGGAAACATGGGGATGGAGCTAGCAGACCAAGAAAGTATGGAACTTACCAGGCTGGGGTGGCATGAACCAGGAGTGCTCTCATTGGAGCAGTGCCTGGTCCCCACCTCCTGCCTTGAGACTTCAGCTTACTGAAGAGACGCTGCTGGTCCTGGTGAGGGGGCAGCTATGAGGCGTCAAAGCACGCCGGGCCCAGAGGCAGGAGTACCCGGGCGGCCCCAGCTCTCACCCACAGAAGCCTCCGAGTTCACTCCGGGGCAGTGGGGACAGTGCTGTCTTCCCCAAAAAGGTTGTTCAGTCCAATGAGAATACCAGAAAAGTACTTCCTACAGCACCTGCACCCCCTGCTCTGCCAGCACCACCCCAAGCTGCTGGCCCAGCAGGCCGAGTGAGGGCCACTTCTCCAGGCCACGTCACCAAGTGCCTCAGCAAAAGGGTGACTCTGGAGGGCACCAGTATGCATTCAGCAGCAGCATGCCTGAAAGCTCTGGCTCCGCCCTTAGCAAGTACGATGGGGATACCTCCTTGTTCACCCTGGGGAGGTAAAGAGGGGGTCCAGGCAACTTTGATGACCAGTCCCCATTACATTAATGCCTAGATGTGCAGCAGCGAACATCAAGGGAGAAGACGGGGAGGCTGAAATGCCTCCAACCCTCCCTTCGCCTGCTAAGGAAGCCAAGGCACAGGGAGGTTTTTTTGTTTTGTTTTGTTTTTTTTGCTGAGGAAGATTCGCCCTGATCTAACATCTGTGGCCAGTCTTCCTCTATTTTGTATGTGGGTTGCCGCCACAGCACGGCCACTGACAGACAAGTGGTGTAGGTCTGTGCCTGGGAACTGAACCTAGGGCACTGAAGCAGAGCGCGCTGAACTTAACCACTAGGCCACCAGGGCTGGCCCACAGGGAGGTTTTTAACTGCCTAAGTCCAAACTGTGAGCAGCAGACCTAGGAAGTCTGCCAGCCCTGCCCCTACACCCCTGAATCCATTTTGAAGTCAGGAAGTGAAAGCTCCTCCAAACTAGGGAGCTCCACGCTCTACTCTCCTGAGGCCTGCGGGCCAGGCTCCTGCCTGGCCGACTGATGGGGCTCTTCATGGGTGAGCTCTGCCCTCCTCTCTGTTAGGAACGTCATCTTTCATCTTCGAAGGTCATGTGCCCCTCAGGAACTGGCTGACACAGGCCAGGGGAGGGTTGAGAAGTGGAAAGGGTGGGGTCTGACACTGCCCATAGAAGAAAGCCTGGAGTGAGTTATGCCTGGGGAAAGAGACAGTGGCTTTCTGACGTGTGGGACCCAGGAAGGCCTGGACTTTCTGTAGCTGAGTAACCCCACTTTACTTTGGCTTCTTCCAATCCAACAGCCTACCAATGCCCCCCTGCCCGTGCTGACCCTCCAGAGGGTTGGCTGCCCATAGCGACCCTGCACAGGGAGGATCTGACACTGCCTCAGGGCAGTGGCTCAGAGCTTGGACCATGGAGTGGCGAAGACCTGGGTGTAGGCTGCTGAGGCCGAGCCTCATTTCTCACCTGTAACAATGCAGGTACACAAGAGCTTCCCAGCACCACGAGAATTAGGTGAGACAAAACAAAAGTGTGCTGGACACAGGCAGTCATGGGAAAGTGGTGCATGTTGCCCCTTTCTACCTCACCCTGGAGCCCCATGCCCAGCCACACACACCGACTCCTGCCCCAAATCAGACAGGCATGTCTACACCTTCAAGTCTGAGTATCTGACTCTCTGGGGATCTTTCTTCTTATTCCCTGACCCTGAGAGATGGACGACTGAGGTCTCTGTACTGTGGTAGATCAGGAAGAGGCCCTGGCCCCCTGCTGGCGCCGACCCTCTACCTGGAGCCAGACGCGTGAAGGGAAGGAACCATAACTGTCTCCCCAGGCAGTGTGATCCAGGCCCTGGCCCGCTTGGTTCCTCACACTCAGAGGTTTCCGGGTAGAAAGGGTGATTTGCACACTCCAGTTAGACAGGGCCTGGGTCTGAGAGCTGCTGCAAGTGAAAGCGGAGAGGAAGGTGCCCATCTGAGGTCCCCAAACAGGGAGGCAGGAGCTTCCGACACTTCCTAAAAGTTAAGAATAGCTGCTGTGTCCCCATCGGAGGAGGAGGGACCTCCTGACTGGGGTGAGCGCTGGAAAGGTGTCAGGCTGGCAGGGGCTGCCAGCTCCAGGAGACTTCCCTTGGAGTGGTTTTCGACATAAATAACACCGTTAAGACAAACGGGCCTCAGTGGCGCACGCGGTTAAGTGCGCGCGCTCCCCTATGGCGGCCCAGGGTTCGCCAGTTCGGATCCCGGCCGCGCACCGACGCACTGCTTATCAAGCCATGCTGTGGCCGCGTCCCATATAAAGTAGAGGAAGATGGGCATGGATGTTAGCCCAGGGCCAGTCTTCCTCAGCAAAAAAAGAGGAGGGTTGGCAGATGTTAGCTCAGGGCCGATCTTCCTCACACACACACACAAAAAAAAGACAAACGGGCCTACAGAGAACCATCCCTTGAGGAAGCACATTAGAGAGAACCAGCCCACTAAGAAAGGCTCATGTCTTAATAAAAGCAGCAGAAACAATACAGTGAACTGGTTAAGGGGCAGGCTTTCAAGTCCGGTCTGGAGGGCTTTGAACAAAGCCTTGAATAGTTCTGGCTCTGCCACAGCCTCGAATAGTTCTGGCTCTGCCACTTACTTGCTGTGTTACTCAACCTCTGAGGCTCCCTTCTTCATCCAGTAAACAAGGGAAAATTACATGTACTGCACAGCACAAGGCCTGCTCAAAGAAAGCACTAGGAAAGCAGTAGCCACTGTTAGCCTTACTGGGAAGTCCTGAGGTTACCAAGAGAAGACACTGGGCAGGGAGGAGCTGTTGGGGGGTGAAGGGTGGGGAGTGTGGACAGAGGGTGGCATTAGGTGAGGAAGCCAGACACACACTCTGGATGGGATGAGTGGTGGAGATCTCAGGCCCCAAACCTAAGGCAGCACCCAGCTACCAGGTTGGATGGTCTCAGCTTCAACTCCACACAACTAGCTGGTAGTCCCAGTAGCTGCTTCTGTGACATGGCTGCAGGAGGGCAAAGAGGCAGAAGGAGGAAGTGGCCAGGGTGCTGATGACAAGTTTGAGCTGTTCCAACCAAAATAAGACCAGGTGTTCACTAACCACGGCTAAAATACGAATTTCCAAGAGCAAACCATCGTTATGGAATGGGGAGTGGGGCATAAAATAGGTGATGGTTTTCAAGTTATTTTATAAGTGTCCCCAAAATGTTGACAGTAGTAATGTTAAGCAGAATTATTTATGATTTTTAATTTTTCTGACCCTTTACTTTTTGCCATACTTTCTCCAAATATTCTATAATGAACTAAGCCTTACTTTAATAATCAGAAACATCAGGAAAATCCACACATTACATTAGTAGTCATATATCATCTGTCTTTCGGCAAATCTGTTTCAGAATTGAAACAGAAACAAACTGAACCTCAAGTTTGAAGCTCTTTCCCTGGTCTAAAACATCCTCCACTCTAAATGCACAATGACGCCCGTCAGTCAAGTGTAGACCAGACGGTGGACCAACCAAAGGAGGCTGCAGTGCCGCTTCCAACGCAGCGGGACCAACACTCACACGCAGCGCCCCAGAGGCCCCTCTAACTCTTCTCTGAACACATCAGGACTCACGGCAACAGTGGATTTAATTCCTGGAAACAGCCCAAGTCCTCCTGAGAAAGGTACACAGAACAAGACGGGGCGATTGGACAGCACCACTAGGAGCCACCCCACAGCTTGAAGCCAGCCTCAGGAGGGGTGGACAGATTTCCTGGGTGGCTCTGCAAGGGACTCTGAAGGGAATTCCTTCAGGGGTGCTCCACATAGGCTTTTGTGCGTGTGTGGGGAAGATCAGCCCTGTGCTAACATCTGCCAATCCTCCGGAAGACTGGCCCTGGGCTAACCTCCGCGCCTATCTTTCCTCCACTTTATATGGGACGCCGCCACAGCATGGCTTGCCAAGCGGTGCGTCGGTGCGCGCCCGGGATCCGAACCAGCGAACCCCGGGCCGCCACAGCGGAGCGCGCGCATTCAACCACTTGCGCCACCGGGCCGGCCCAGATAGGCTTTTCATCAGAGGAATAAGTAAACAGTCAAGGATATATAAGCATGGTTTAAAAGAGTAAAAATTTAACAACATTACATGTCCAACAAGAAGATGAATAAATTTTGGTACAATTCCATGGTGGGGAATGACACAGCCATGAAGAGTAACAGACAAGGAAGTTTGTTCACAATGGATTAAGACAACAGCCAGTTTAAAAATAGCTATAATTTTATTACTTTTTCTTTAAAAAAAAATGCATATATATACACACATACATACACACATGCATATAAAAAAGCCTTGGCATATCACATCAACTTTTCTGAACATTTTGGAACATGTGATTAACAGAATGGTAGAATTATGAGCAGCTTATGTAAGCTTAAATATATTTTCTTAACAATGAACATTTTTATAGAAAGAGCTCTCAATATGATAGAAGACTACTTTAATGTATTTAAGTATCATTTCACTTGCAGTTTCTTAACTTTTTATTTTTCTACTACTCAACCTGATTAGGTATAAAACATATACACCACCTCTCAAAATTGGCTACTGTGAGTTAAAAGATGTTTCATGTATAATATATTCTCCTATGTCTGTATGAAAACAGTTTAGTCCCACCCTGTCTTTGTGAAAAATGAGGCTGTGGTGATTTTCTAGTGGTCGTGAGAGAGAGACCTAAATTCTAACCCCACTTTGCTGCCAACCTTAAAACAGTCAACTCCTTTACTTCGGTTCCCAATTTGTGAAGTGGTAATAATTTTATAGAATGATAAAATATAAAAATAAGACCTGAGAGTTTTAAAGCTCACCACGGACTAAAATGTCAGTGGCAGTTAAGGAACAACAAGCAGACAAAGGCACACACAATTCGCGGGTTACTCTGTCCTGGGCTCAGACCCGACCTGCAGATAATATCTTTACTTCTAGGTGCCAGATTTCCGAATTTCTTCCAGTTTATCAGGATAGCAAATAAACAGTGGTAGAAGTCAGGAGAAATGGTTGATGAACTCAGGGCTGTTCTATATGAAACAGTCTAGTCAGAGACAGTTACTGTCTTCACATATGGTAAGGGCCACTGAGGAAGGAAGGGAGAGGTTCTTCTGCGTAATTTCCCAGGACAGCATGAGGGTCAAGGGGGGAGGCCTTCTGGGCTTCCTAAAGAGCTCCCCACCACCTCCTCACCACGTGCCAGGCACTGTGCAAAGAGCCAGCACATCTGGAAAGCAAGTCCCCCGGCGAAAAGTACAAATCTCCCCACCACTTGGAAATGCTCAGAGAGTAGAGATCACAAAGCAGAGATGTTGAGAAAGATTCCTGCAGAAAGCAGCAAGGGGTTAAAACAAAAGACCTGTGAAGTACTAAAGACTCACTCTACAATAAAACCAACCTGATAATTACGTATTCATCACCACCCACTTGAGATGTAAGGGGAAGCTAAAAAGTCACAAGGTGATTTACAAACTCAGGCATCCCCAGTCAAGTTCCTGGAAATGTTTTGAGCAGCAAATTTTGGATAGTCCGAGCCTATATTCCGTTATTTTAAATAGGAAAACAAAGACATGTTACTGTCCATCCAAAAACCCCAGCTAGTCCCCCAAATATCTACTCATCTTTCTATCTATCTAAACAAGCCACAACATTTAACACACCAACTATTTAATACGTAACTTAAGGAATTCACCGGTGGGCATATTTACTACTTCAAAATAGGTTCAGTCTCCAACGCCTACTCCCCAGTCATCTTCACAACGACCAGCCATGAGCCCACTGTGAGCAGGGGCCAGGCTAGGCACTGGGCCACCGTGACTGCTGAGCTAGGCAAGGCCGCACTCTCAAGAACCTTACAATCTAGCGAGGTGGACAGGACTGGTCCTCCAACTTTAGTGGGCATCAGTCACCTGGAGGGCTGTTAAACAGAGCACTGGGCCCCACTCCTGGCGGTTCTGATTCAGTAGGTCTAGGGTGGGGCCCAAGAATCTGCATTTCTAACCAGGGACCACCCTGAGAACCATTGGGTTAGCAGTGACCTGGGACAGGGGACAGGCTACCTTAGATAGGGTTGGAAGTATCTCTCCCAACAGGGCCGTAAAGAAGCTGTTAGTTTTGACGGAATAATTAGGGGCCTCCTTTCCTTTTAAAGGCCCATGAGGTTACACTGGGCCCACGGTCACTGAACGCAGCCATCAGGCCAGCTCCTGTTTCTGCATCAACTTCCACTTACCGAGCCAACTTCCACTATGGCCAGTCGCCATGCCAGGTGCTTCTGACATGTGACCTGTATTTAATCCTCACACAATGCTGTCAGGTAAATGGAGTCTCTGCCTCCATTTACAAGAAGAGGAAGCTGAGGGTCGAGGAGGGAAACTGACTTACGCAGCTGCAGTAGGAAGAATAAATCACACCTGTCTCCTCCAAAGATGCCCACATCCTACCCTACCAGCCCGGGTACCCGGGAATACAGGCAACCAGACATGGCAAGTGACTTTGTGGATGAGATTAAGGGTACAGAGATTATTCTGGATTACCCAGTGGGCCCAGTGTAACTACACTGGGAATCGCAGAGGAAGAGGAAGGCAGCAGAGGCAGTCAGAGGGACGTGAAAACAGAAGAGGCAGGAGATTTGAAGAGTGAGACGGACTTCGCCCACCTTACTGATTTTGAAGACAGAGGAAGGGGGCCACAGCCGAGGCATACAGGTGGCCTCTAGAAGCCAAGAATGGTCCTCAACGGACACTCAGCCAGGGAATGGGACCTCAGTCCTCCAATCACAAGGGTCGTATTTTGCCAATAGCCTGAATGAGCAAGGAAACAGATTCTCCCCCAGAGCCTCCAGTAAGGATCACAGCCCTGCTGACACCTTGATTTGAACCCAGCAAGGCCTGTGCCAGACTTCTGATGAACGGAACTGTAAGATGAATCAAGTTGTGTTGTGTTAAGCTGCTACATTTGTGGTGATCTGTTTCAGCAACAATAAATAACCAATGTGTACACCGACCTCAGAACTGGTACGTGGGAGAGCAGCGTTTAAACCCCGGGTCTGAGTGCCTAATCATAGTTCAACTGGTGGGGAGGCTTCTTGTGAATTCAGCTGCTGAAATAAATGAGTTCAGCTGAGGCCACCGGAGAAGAGGCTTTCCATCGGCAGTATTTCCACACGATTCACAGGTGCCCAGGAGTACAGCTCCTGCTCCTGGGAGCCGGGGGCCTTAGAGGCTGCTGCCCTTTAAGGCTAGTGAGTGTCCTCAAAAGTAAAACCAATGTTCTCATTGTATAGGATGTTAATGGAGGCCCCGGGGGATGAAGTTACCTGTCCCAAGGCAACAGGTTAGCTGCAGAGCCACCTTGGGTGGATCTTGCTTCCATTCACCAGGGGCCGGTAACTCACAAGTAGCTTCACCTCACCCCGTGGCTAGTGGTGTCGGGGGCCTGGACCTCTGCCTCCCTATCACTTTGCACACACACGGTGCCTGGGGCAGCTGCCTAGACAAGATCAGTTACTCAGTTCAGAGAAGTAATTACATCAGCAGGGAGAGACAAAGAGAAAGCCACATCATAATGAGCAGCCCCTCCCAGCCACCTTGAGGTCCCACTGCCAGAGACAACCACCCAGAACTCGCTAAACCACACAAATCTGCAGCTTCCCCTACAAGGGCTTTCTCTGTAATTTGTTCCAGGACGCCAGGTCCCCAGCTCTCCAAAGAGGGCCTCTCCTCAAAGAGCCTACTCGTGGCCCTAGCCTTTGAGGTTATACTCTTATCTGTTTAACGAAGATATTTCACAAAGACATGGGGCATCGGTACAAACTCGTCTTCCCTTTGGAAAACCTCAAGCACCTCTGGGCCTGGTTTTGCTTGTGGTAGTCGGGCTGAGGTTCCTCCAGGGCTGGCCCAGAATTTTTAATGTGCTTCTTCCCAAGAGCTTGTCCCTGCAGCTGTCAAAGACGAATTCCATTATACCCCTGCTCTCCTCACCCTAAAATCCATTTTATTAGGGCTTTTATTTCTAAGCCACTCAGCATAATGAGTTGCTTTCCTTACAGCCAGGATCAACAAACAGCTTCCTGCTTCTACCCTGAAAACACAGACACCCCAAGTCGCAGGCTTATCTGGTCCGCAGGGACGCAGCCCCCACCTGCCTTGCGGTGACCAATTTCGCACCAGAGTAAAGAACCACATTTGGGAAAATTTTGCCACCTCTCTCAATTAACATTCTGAGCTCTGTGTGCCTTCCTTGGAGAATTGGGAGTAAGCTGCGGGAACATGAACAGTGGGGAACATGAATAACTGCTGTGGGGTCACAAGGGTACCCCAAATATTAAGAGCCACCATTTGTTCTCCAAATACCACGAGGCAAACTGAGCCCTCTCCATGAATTCTCTTTAGTCCTCACAACGCTCTACCACGGCAGGCCTATCATGTCACTGGTGAGACAGTGAGGTTAAGCAGCTTGCTCAGGATTACCCAGCCAACAAACAGCAGCGCCGAGTCAAACCCTGGTCTCACGCCAAAGCGCGGGCCCTTGCCCACTCCACTGTGACACAGGAACCTGATAAGGCATGTGAACTCTGCACTTCTCTTCAAACACGCCACACTTCAAACTGTGCTGATTCTAGGTACATTCCAGAGCCACAGTCACCCACAGACATGTCACCCACAGACCATTAAGTTAGATAAGGCAGGGCAAGGTGGTGGGAAAGGGACGTTTCCCTAAGAATTGCACACACAGTAATCTTCTGGTCACCTCTCCTGTGTGTGGGCTACATCTCTGAGTTTGCCAAAATTTGGGCTGCTTTGTTTGGAATGAAGGAGAAGTATGCAGCTGAGAGAGGTGGGCAGCCAGGTCCCAGCTGGGGCCCCTTGACCTCTTTAGGAAAGTCACCACCAAGTAAAAACACGATTTTTAAAACAATCAGCTGGTCACAGCGGGAGGCACTTTCCAAGTGGAGGTGGCTAGTAGAGGAGGAAAGGAAAGCACTGGCACAGAGGAAAACCTGAGGGGCCCTCTGAGCTAGAGCCTGCTGGAGGTGGCAGCCAGGTCAGTTCACTTCTCCACAAACAGGGACTCCGAGGGCAGAGAGGAGACCCAAGTGTCCGAAGTCACACAACTACCGCGGGTGAGCGACGGACCAGCTCTGCTCACTGGGCCTCCCGGCGACCCCGAGAAGCCATGTCCGTGCCGCTGCGGCGCGGCGGAGAGAAGAACGGAGTGCGTTCCCCGGCGCAGCGCCTGGGCCGGCACAGCCTGCTTCTGTTGGACGGCAGCGCGACCCCCAGACACCGCCGCTTTACGAGTCGGCTGCCCCGCCAGCCCGAGAAAACAAAACCTCACAGCAAACTTGGACATATAATGGCGAGGTTTACACCACGCCCTGCTTTTTAAAATCCAAAATTTAGACCTCTAGGGCAACGAAGAATGTCGTGACCAGTTAGGGGTGGCGTTAACCTCTTTCCAAGCCCCGATTTCTTTTCCCTAAATTGCAAGAGCTTCCCTTCAGAGCACAGCGAGGGCTCAGGGCAGGGTCCCCGGCGAAGGCACAGCGCCCCGACTTAGGATGGGCCGGCGCTCCGCGGGTGCGCGGCGCAGACGACCCCCCTGCTACTGGCGGGCAGCCCCACCAGCCAGGCCACCGCGAGAGGAGACGACCCCCACACTTACAGCTGCTCCGGTTTTCATTTTCAGTACAGTATGCAATAAATTACGTGAGCTATCCAGCACTTGACAATAAACCGGCTTCGTGCGCGATGACGGTGCCCACCGCGGGCTCATGTCCCTCTTCTGAGCGGTTTCAGGCAGGCGAGGCTAAGCCGGGGCGTTCGGGCCTTAGGTGTATTAAATGCATTTTCATGTTAGGATATTTTCAATTTCCGATGATTTATCGGACGTAACCCCATCGTAAGTCGAGGGAGATCTGGATTCCTGAGGGGATAAGAGCACGGCCCGCGGAATTTGGGGTGCTTCGGAAGGAGCGCCGCTCCCCCTTTCTCTGCTGAAACAAAGGGATCCGCGCTCCGGGGCCGGCGGTGGGCGCACCGAGCGGGCCCGGGCGCGGGGCTGCCGCCGGGCCTGCTCGCACCCTCCGACCCCCCGCAGCGCGGCTCGGCCCTCCCCGGCCGCGGGCCTTACCTGACAGCGCCCCGGGTCCCGCTTCCAGCCGCGGCTTGCGCGCCCGGCCCAGCGCGTCCTTACGGGCTCGGCGCCGGCTCCGCCCCCCGCGCCCGCGCGCCGCGGTCTGCGGGCCTGAGGGCACCGGCGCGGGCCCCGCGCGCAAGGCGGCTCGGACCCCGGGCCAGGTCCGGAAGAAGACGTGTGGCCAGGACTAGATTAAGACCTTTAAAACCTCGGGAACGGAAAGTTTAAGGTGTCCTCCTCCGTTTACCGGAAACAAAAACAATATGAAACTCCAAGAATTCTGATTTTCTCTTCGTTTTTAAAAGAAATTATTAAAATGTTTTTCAAAACTTTTTTGTGGCCATGCCAAGCTTCCACTTGCCCGACTGTCAGGTTACGCAGTCCTGCTGCAGCCGCAGGCTCCTTTCTGCTCTCCAGCCGGACACATCCATGCCTTGTGACTTGTTTGCAACCAAGATAAAACTCTGTTATGGGTTTAAAAGCTTACATTGGCCAGTCTAGGACCAGAGTCACCGTTATTTTTATGTGAAGATGTAACTTGAAGTTTCCATGTATCACTTCGGCTTTAAGAGCTCCATGGAAAGGAGCAGGAGGAACAACAGGCCCAAAGTACAGTCTTTCTCCAAGAGATGGACCTCTGTGGGGGACCATGAGACACTCGCTGAGGATCAGGCTAAGAAGGTATTGCATCTCAGGGCTGCTTGTGCTGACTCGGGAGGGGAAGAACGAATGAGATAAAATTCAAGCAGGGGATATCATGTGATAACTGATTATGGCATGTGCCTCTACCAGGATCCTCTGATGGCTTGGGAATGGCAGGGAATAAGTCTCATCTGGTGGTGCCCAGATCTTGGGGTTCCTCTATACAAATGAGAGTCTCAAATCAGGACTTGCTGTGATATTTAAAGTGTGTCTGCTTAAAACAGCTACCAAGCGTATTTCCTGTGATGGCTTAAGAGCCCTTTCACATGCGTTATCTTATATGCATCCTATTAGCTGTTTCCTGCTTGAAGCTCTCTTGGATCCTGAGATGGCACTCTCTCCTGGTTTTGCTTCCAGTTCCTTGACCTTTCAGTCTTGAGATTCTTTTCCACTCGGTTGCTGTTAGTGCCGTCCGGTCGATTCCGACCCTTAGCGACCCTGTATATAGCAGAGCAGAACCCTGCCTGGTCTTTTTGTGCCATCCTCTCATCTGTTCCCCTAACCACTCATAATCTGGTGTTGCCTGGGTTGGATGGAGAACCTTGGCTATGTGTGCTCCCTGGGAGACTGTAGTGCATCCACTTTGTTTTACCTTAGAGATGTGTATATTTGCACAGGATTTGAAAATCTTTATTCTCCAGTCCTGACTGCTTCCTCGATCTTCATATTCATACCCAAGTGATTGCTGGACATCTCCACCTATATGTACCACAGACATCTTGAACTCAAAACGTGTCCAAATCTCAATTCATCTCCATTGTTCAAATGCTTTTCCTGGTATTTTTTCATAAAGGGACCCAGAAACCTGGGAATCAACTTTGATTTCTTCCACTCCCTCACATCTAATCACCAACTCCTGCCTACTTCATCATTTAGATATCTCAATTTCTTCTCTTCACTCTACTCATACTACTGCTGCCCTAATTCAGGCCTGTAGCATGTCTTCCTTGGGCCATTACAATTCCTTCTGACCAGGTCTCCATGTTGCCCAGGTTAATTCCTGCATGCCCTGCCCCTTCTCCACCTATCCTCCACATGACTGCTGAAGACCTGGCTGGCTTACCTCTCCAGCCTTATGTGACTTTTTATTTTTCTATTTAATTTTTCCCCTTTCTCATCATCCTTCCCGGAATACAATATGACTGCAGCTGCCATCTTGCAACCATTAGGTGACCTTTAACATTGAAGTCTCGTGCTAGAGATGGCAGAACAGAAAGATGGAAGGAATCTGAAACGTTGACACTATTGGGCCACCATATCAGCCCTGAACTAGTTACCTCTGAGTAAAAGATAAGTGGTGTTCGCAAGGGACCTCAGAGCCAGAAATGGCCTTCACTCCACCAAAAGCATAGTCTGACCGACTGTGAGATCCCTTTGTGTGTGAATATACATTCTTGCCAATGAAATAAAACATCAGTCATAAATCACACCCTGGTATGAGCTAGACGTTATTCATTCAACATACTAAGAGAATGTGGAGTTTGATGAGAGGACGAGCACACCTGAAGCATCCTGAGGAGCAAGGGCTGGATGGAGCTGTGGGGAGACGGGGGCCTCAGGAGTACTCCGGGACCTGAGAGGGGGGTTATCTGGAAAAGAGAGGTAAAGAATTGCAAGAAATCCTGGGGCCAGCTTTAACTTGCAACATTATTTAAATTATTGTTTTATTAGGAAAGTTTTTTTTTCGAAAAATCAGTGGATTGATTAAAAAACAGAGAGATGGGCATAACAGAAGAATGTGGTATGCTGATAATACTCTATTAAAAAAATAAGCAGGAAAAACCGTTAGTCCATTTCAGAACATTTTGACGTATGCCAATATGAAAGGGTGAGTTTACCTTTGTGATCCCTGATGGCAGCTGCCCAACCCTGTCTGCACCTCCCTCTTCCTACAGCTTCCCTACAAAAGAACTGTTCTTGGGAAAATGGAAGGCAGAGCACAGGACAGGATATAGTCAAAGCCAGGAAATGACTCTAAATGGGCAACAGGCCAAGGAGTTTTGATCTCATCTTCAGTCTTAAGAGCAAAAGCTTACTAATACTAGTTTATGGAAAATAGGCAATTACACACAATACAGGATCGGAACTAAAGTTTGTTTTTAAAATGTGAGTTTTTGACACTTGGAGGATTTCATTTCAAACTCTGAATTATATAATTAGAAAAAAATCCATGTTTCAGGAAAACATACTTAACGTAAAATTCATGTCACTTATCACAAAGTTAGTCAAGTGTATAAAGCAGAAACAAAACAGAAGCAGTATTTACAAATTTAGACTACATGAGACATTGTCAAGAAGCTTTTGTTAATAAACAACACAATACATACTTTTACACACATTTCAAAAATGATGCATCTGTGAACAATATGATAAAGGTCATAGTGCTAAAGACATTAAAATTAAATTCAAGGTTGTTGAAGATTTTAAATTAAATTCAAGGTTGGTAGAGTTAAAGACTAAATGCAAGGTCAAGGTCATAATGATAAAGACTTTAAATTCAAGGACAGATTGTCTAAGAAAGGACCAACAACTAGCAGTCAAGCTATTTAGTCAATTAGTTCCCTGCGAGTACAAAATATATAGGAATCACTAAATGGATTAGCCTAATTACAAATTCTGTTCATTTCTAAATAAGTCACAACTTAAGAGGTCTTTTCACAGAATCATCCAGTCACAGAGTTTCTCTCCATTCTTGTGTAGGTATTTCTGCTACATTTTAAATCCTTATTCAAAACAACTCCCTCCCATTTCCCTATTTTTATAAGTATAAAATATTTTAAAACAAAGAAATGTCTATTGCTTAGCTAGAGAACTAGTCCACCAATGACTTCTAGAAGAGAAAAAAAAAGTTCCCATTTCCTCCTCTACCTCAAAAACACAAAGCAAATCAAAACCATCCAATTCCTAATGTAGTGTCGCATAGAACCCAGGGCCTGGAACAATGTTTCATGCTAATTTTCCTGCTATATGCTGAGAACAATTTATTTACATTATCGAGAAATCTATTTAACAAACTGGACTCATCCCGGTGCTTCCATCAGCAGAGGCTTGCTAAAAAAGGCGTGAGCAGCGCCGTCTGCGAATGGGAACATCAAAGACTCTCCTGCGTCTCTCCTCCTCCTCATCTTCATCAGACTCGTCCATATCTGCTGAATCGTCGTCTTCCTCCTCCTCCTCCTCCTCTTCTTCTTCCATCTCTTCATATTCATCAGGACCCATTTCCTTGAAAGAGAAAACAATCTTTTGATAAGAACTTCCATCAGTTTTTAATACTTACTTAATGCAAATTCTCATTTATCTGGAATCTAAACAACCAGACATGCCAAAATATGAATTTTTATAGACTTGAACGGTGCATTTTCATAATGCACGTGCTGATGCAAGATTCTAGAGTGCATATTCTATCATATGTTTCAAAATGCTCAATGCAGGGCTGGCCTGGTAGCGCAGCAGTTAAGTGTGGGCGTTCCAGTTCGGTGGCCCAGGGTTCACAGGTTCAGATCCTGGGTACGCACTGACGCACAGCTTATCAAGCCATGCTGTGGTGGCGTCCCGTATTAAGTAGAGGAAGATGGGCACGGATGTTAGCCCAGGACCAATCTTCCTCAGCAAAAAAGAGGAGGATTGGCAACAGATGTTAGCTCAGGGCTAATCTTCCTCAAAAATAAATAAAAAAATAAAAAATAAAAATGTTCAATGTGGTCTTCATGGTAAATATATTTCATTAATACAATCCTTATTTTTTATATGGTAGTTGATAATTTACACGGTAGTTGATAAGTTACACGAGGTAGCAAACAGATCATTCCTAACAACCCAAGATACAATTTTACTGAATTTATCATATTTGTGTTAAGTAACAATTCTTTATTAATATATATGCTTATAGAAAAGAGGATGTGAAAACAGCAATAAGGTATGACCTCTACTGGTAACTTTTATGTACTGTCAACAAGAGGTCTGATATTTGTATTGAGCTCCTACTGTAAAGACACACCATTTCAATTCAACTGCCATCGGTAGCCTCTACTGTGAAATTAACTTGTTGAAGGCTCTCAGGGCAGTAGTGATGTTGAACACGCAACATGAACATCTCTTGGAAACTTCAATTCTGCTTAAGCAGTGTCTGATCAAGTCTTGACTTAACTCTGCTGTCAATGTGTTCTCATACATTTGAAGACCCAATGAGAGGAGTTGCTATAGTGGACAGAGATCTGAACACAAGGAGGCCCTAGCTGGTAATGTGGGAAGTTTTGAGAAACTTGGGTTGTGACGTTAGCAAAAGTCCTTCCATGATGAAGCTTTTCCGGCATTACCTGTCCAGTACCCCTTGACCCCCCTGATCTCACCTCTAACCACTCTCCTCTGGTCACTACACTCGGCTACACTGGCCTCCCTGCAGCTCTTCAAACAGACCAAGCACATCAGTGGTTCAGGGCCTTTGCACCTGCTATTCTTTTGCCTGCAACAGCCTTCTCCCACATATCCACCTGGCTTCCTCTACTTTTTTGAAGTCTCAACTCAGATGTCATTGAGGCCTTCCCTGACACATCTTTAAATCAGAACAACCAAACAGGACACTCCTTATCCCCTTTACTCTGATTTTTCTCCAGAGCACTTATTACTGCTTGACATAAGTACATAGTGTTTATTTGCTACACTTTGTGTCTTCATACTACAATGTAAATTCCAAGGCAGAGATTTTTTATCTCCTCAACTTTCTACTTCTTTTCTTTTTTATTGAAGTATAATTGACATACATTATATTAGTTTCAGGTATACAATATAATGATTCGATATTTGTATGTTACAAAATGATCACCACAATGTCTAGTTAACATCTGTCACTACACAGTTACAGAATTTTATTCTTCTTCTCACAAAAACTTATAAGCTTTACTCTCTTAGCAACTTTCAAATATGCAATACAGTATTAACTATAGTTGCCATGCTGCACATTACATCCCCGAAAACAAAAAGAGCTTTTGATTGTATCGTTCAGTGTATTTTCCCCAGCAACTGCTAGGTAAATATTTGTTGAGCAAGCAAATTAATTAATGTGAGAGAAAAAAATTGTCCTTTAGGATCTGTCAAAGGAATTGTCACGATTTATTATAACAATAATAACAATCAGAGAAAATATACATAAATATGACATAAGACATTCCATTATTTTTATCTTTTGATTTTTTTTAATCTAGGGAGTGAAGACTTTATAACTCAGCAGAAGGTCCAAAAGCAGGGGAGGGGGAAGGCTTAGAAAATTCTAAAACATTAAATCCAGGATGTATGATTATCAATTATCTTAATGAAGAAGAAAAACAGACAAACTGTTAAAGAAATCAATGTGGCTAAGGAGGGAGCCTGCTGATGCCCTCAGAAGTGTACATACCCCAACAGATGGGAGGAAGAGCACAGACAAGGACGGAAATAGAGCAGCAGCAGGAGCCTCTGAAGCGTCCCCAATCAACAAACCACCCAGACCAAGAAGAGGCTTAAGACCAACCGAAAGTATACTTTATAGTGGCATTCAAAGCATAACGCACAAGGAAGTATTAAGTACAATAATTATCATATGGTTAAAGGACAAAACAGGAGAACAATTCAGCTTCCCTACCAAGAAAGCAAATATTTCAACAGGAAGTACAATACAAACACAATCCCACTGCCTCTTCATGTCGATTAGAAAGAAGTCCAGAATTCTCATTTCTTTTTATTGATTGCTCATCTTTGAGAGAGTGAACATTTGACACAGGCAGGTCAAGATTTTATATGCTTACTTGTGGTTGGGAGGAAACTAAAACTCTCAATTAAGAACATAAGTAAAAGAGAGTTGAACATGTAATGAGTTTATTATTGTAATTTAAAATTATAAATTTTAAAACTTTAAAAAAGGATTAAGTAAATGTTATAAAACGTCTCAGTTTTTAAGAGCTTAAGGGCATCATAAGACCAAAAAGTTTGAGAACTACTGTCCTTAAGTAAAGACTACTTTATGCCCACCCTAACAAACAATAAAACAAGCCTCAACAGTATCATGCTGACCCAACAGTACCTTAACTGCCTGCCCAAACAAACCTCAACACTCTTTACAATTTAGGTCAGGAACGTTAGCAACTTTAGGACAAGGAATGTTATCAGAGATAGAGATTTCATGACAATAAAAGAAGCACTTCTTTAAAAAGACTTAACAATCCTAAGCATATTTGCAGATATTTGCATATAATCACAGAGCTTCAAATACATGAAGAAAATCTGACATAATTAAAGAGAAATCGACAAAACCGTAATTATAGTTGGAGATTTCAACAATCATCTCGCTGAGAAGACAAAAAAAAAAATCAGTAAACATACAGAAGACTTGAAACAGTCAACCAATTTGACCTGTCATTTATAGAATAATATTCCCCCAAATACAGAATATACAAGCTTTTCAAATGTAAAAGGATTACTTACCAAGACAGATCATAATGCTGGGCCATAAAACATTTAAAAGGATTGAAATTAGACTCAGTGAGTTCTCTAACCATAACAAAATTAGAAATCAACAACCAAAAGTTAACTGGAAAATCTCCAATATTTGGAAATTAACACATTTCTAGAAAAGTCATAGATCAAAACTAAATTATAAGGGAAATCTGAGAATATTTTGAACTAAATGTTAATGAAAACACACAGATCAAAATTTGTAAAATGCAGCTAAAACAGTGCTTAGAGAGAAGAAAAGTCTAAAATCAATAATCTGAACCACCTTTAAGAAGCTAGAAAAAAGGAAAATTAAACTCAAAGTAAATAGGAGGAGAGAAATAAAAGTAACTGCAGAAATCAATGAAAATGACCAAACAATAGAGAAAATCAGTGAAACCAAAAGTTGTTCCTTTAAATGGAACCCCCCAGCTAAACTGATCAACAAAAGGGAAGATAAAAATTACCAACATGAAGAACAAAAGAGGACAATATGACTATAGTTCTTGCAGACATTAAAAAGGTATCGAGGGAATACTGTGTATAAATTTATGCCAATAAATTCAACATTTAGACAAAATGGACAAATCCCTTGAAAGACACAAATTAACAAAAGTGAAACAAGAAGAAAATATGAATATTAAAGAAATTAAATTCATATTTCAAAACTTTCCCACAAAGAGAACTCCACAGCCACATGGCTTGCATCACACATTTAAGGGTAAGATGGTACCAATCTCCTACAGAAATTGGGTTAGTCAAAAATGGAAGACTGTTACAGGAAGTAGCACATTCCTAGTACTAGAAATATGCAGTAGAAAGCATTCCTCCACTGGGAGGGAAGCTTAACTTCACTTCCAAACCCGGACTGTAGATCCTTTTCACCAGACACACCACAAGTATAATGGCCTCAAGTCTCATCATCATCCTTCTTTTTCCAAACTGGAGCTGGGAATGTGTCAGCTCTGGGTCAGATTAACATCATGTCCATCCTCCCAGACTTATTTTAGACCCACCCATTAGAGTCATCCCATGAGCCAGAGGCACTTTCTGAACATTCAATGCCTGCAGGTCAATTACATTCCAGGTATAAAATTCATATTTTATTCCTATTGTATAACTGGAGCTTCATAATTCTCTTCAATCATTTTATAGCCCATAAGATTGGGTTACTGCTACATTTGTCATAAGGTAACCCTCAAAGCAAGATTTTAAAAATAATACCTACTTGACTTAGGAAATGATCCCAAAGACAGACTACTAAAGTACAAGTCTACCCATTACATCCTCTTTGTAATGAACTCCATAAGATATTTGTATTATTTTACAAAATTGGGAGTTTTAGCAAAAACACTGTAAGAAATTGTTTTCCCAGTCTTAATGAAATAAAATAAAGCCTATTCTAACTGGTCTAGTGTGGTGTTTCTCATTAGGCCACAGAATTGTTTTTGAAAACAGCGGAAAAGAGGCTGAACCTCTGAAACCAATAACTACTCTCTGTGATACTATAATGGTGGATACATGTCATTATACATTAGTCCAAACCCATAGAATGTACACCACCAAGAGTGAACCCTAATGTAAACTAGGGACTCTGGGTCATTATGATGTGCTAATGTAGGTTCATCAATTGTAACAAAGGTATCACTTGGTAGGAGATATTGATAATGAGGGAATGGCATGTGTGGGGATAGGAAGTATTTAGGAAATCTCTGTACCTTCTGCTCAATTTTCTGTGAATCTAAAACTGCTCAAAAAATGACATCTATTGAAAACAAACAAAAACAAACGAAAAACAGATAACAATAGAGTTACTCTGACTGAAGTATATAGAGTCTAGCTTACTTATTGTCTACCTCCCCCAACATATTGACATGGGCCCCCGATGATACTTCCTCACAATCTCTAGAGTTCTCTGGAACCATTTATAAACAATCTGTCTGGCTAATTAACAAAAGCCCTCTGTGGAGTTAATTCTACCGTCATGTAAATCAGCCCCAGAGGAAAATTTAACTCACCAATCGGGCTACAGACACCCTGAACGTCGGACATGCCATATGGAATCGGGGAATGGCGACATTAAAGATCTTGTCTTTAAAGTAAAGAAAATGGAAGGTATAATATCCTTCCATATATCCTGATGTTGTAGAAAATGTGGTACAACTTGTGTATTCATATACCCGACCTGGGCTGATGATTGGAAATTCACCTGCAGAGAAAACAGTGATAATAATCATAGTATAAAATTCAGTTCCTCACTATAGCAAATAAGATATGTCCTCTACGGGATTATGTAAACTATGTTAAAGTAAATGCACAATTAGAAAAAAATCTAAAAGGAAATATAACAAAACGTTAAAAGGTATGGTATTATAAGTGAGTATTTTATTCCTCTTGACTTTTCTTTTGTATTCCCCTAATTCTCTATAGTGTGTGTGGGGGATGGGGAAGAATATCTAGTAAAATAAAACAAAACAAAATAGGAATATTTTCTTTTTCAAAATGCTTTGAGGCATGGAAGACACCATCCTTAAGACATGAGTAATAAAAAGTGTCACAGTTGGACACTAGTTCAAACAGAGATAAGGGTAATCTAAATGTTTAAAAGTAGCAGGAGACTAAAACATAAAACTCTGACAATGCATCCTCAGCATTTAGGCCAGATGAGATGGCAGTCACAAGGGAGAGGTCTTACACCAATGGACCAAAGAGAAACAGAATTACAGCTTTCGTAAAATTCCTTAGCATTAGATCCTCAAATATATCCAGGAAAAGTTCCTTAAATAAACATGTAGAACATGAGTCTATTCGTGGCAATGAATTAGAACAACTTTAAACTGAAATCTGCATATACTTAGGATCGGCAACAGAAGTACATAGCTTAAATAATATGTTATTTTCCTGAAGCATACATACAAAAACTAAAGAATCTGAGGGTTGAGAAACTTAAGATAATCATAATCTCTTAAAAAGCTGAATGTCAATGGTAATCAGAGCTAAAGATGACTGAAATCCACAAATAAAAATCTGTGCTATTAATTTTAACATTTCCCCCCAAATTTCAAAAAGGTGACCAATATGAAATTTATTTTCTATTTTTGCCCTCTGCTTGTAACCCTACAGAATATGATAATAAATCTAGCTAAAAAAAAATAAAGAACTTAAGAAGGAAAAGCAAGGAACCCAGGTGATCCACAAAGTGGAAAATCAATCCCTAAATAATTGATTTTGCTATAATTTTAGACAAGTTCATGTTTAAGGTACCAAACTGACAGGATAATGACCTTTACACATTATATTTATGACACAAAGTATTGTAGTTAGAAGGCCAGAATCTATGATATCTTTCACGTTTGTAAACACAGCTACTGAAGATGCAGTCTTATCTACTAACTACATCATCCATTTTCCAAGCTGTGTGTCACATAAATGCTCTCCAAAATGTCACAGAGGTAACTGATGGATAAACCCAAAACTTGGGTTACATACCGACTACTCCAGGTCCTTGAACTTCTTCTACATCACCTTTAGCATTTGTTATTCTCCAATAGCGACTGTCCAACTGACAAGCCTTCTCTGGAAGCGCGTCCTTTGACATTTCAATCCTGGAGAAAGAATGGAATCTGTTTCTTTTGCTCAAGAGCTACAATGTTTGGTCTAAGACTATGAAAAGAATTTCCAAAGGAAATTAAGAAACCCAACCCAAAGTCTGTGTTACCCATCTATTTCTGTAAGTTCCCAAAGATTTTGGCCTGATTACTTGACTCCCCTACAGAAATGCTTTCATTCAACTGACACGCTTGCCTTTCAGTGAGAATCAACAGTGGAAAAGGCAACGTACAAATTCATAAACACAAGGGTGACAACAATCTTTTGCTATTCAAGTAAAGATGAGTGTGGGAAATGCTTTCTAGAATATAGTGCCGTGAAAAACTTCTGTTCTAAAACACTGATAAGTCTTTTTTCACAACAAGGCTATGCAACTCTTTTCTCTTTCTTCCATTAACTTCTAGAAAGTACAAAGCAAAATGTCACTAGTCAGTTACTGGGATTAGACTCTGACTCTGTGTCCCAATACTATTATTTCCTCTCTTTCTCTAAGAAACTTGTTGTCTCCTATTTTCATTTTAAGTACCCTATAAGCACATGTAGGTGTTATTATTTAAAGCATGTCTCAATCCTAGGCAGGATCTGAATTAAACAATTAAAACAACAAATACCTGTACATGTGTAACTGGATATATCAAAGGCTACACGTAATACCAAAATCCTAGGATGCTTCCTGGTAAGTATACATTACTAAAATACTTCCAGTATGTATATATGCACGTATATGTATTTTTAAAATATGTATAACATATAAAATATATAAAAAATATCTAAAAACAAAATATCCTGACTCCCTTAGAGCAATGAGTTATCTTTATGTCACAGCACAGAGTACTTCTAATTAAAGTGAATTCAGTATTTGCTTTTTATTTAACCACATGCAATGATTAACACCATGTCTGATATACAGGCAGTACTCAATAAACATTTATTAGACTTTTACCTGAATATAGAAAGACCAGGTGAAACTTAACATGCACGGTTTTATCTTGGGCAATTTGATAGCTTCTAGAATGCATTACAACTCTAACATAGAGCTTTCATGATGATTACAACTTAGTGGTCTACCTCGCAAAGTACCTGGCACAATACTTTAAACACAGTATATTTGCGAGAAATAACTTAGAGGTTAATATAAACTCGAGGTACTTTACAAACACTGTATCACAGAAAATTTTTCGTTATCCACCTTCTTCCAGACTTCAGCAAGAAGCTGCCATGTATCATGTCTGATGGGGCAATAACAACACATCCATAGGCTACATCCCACTGTTAACTGAAAGGCGACCCCATTTACAATTCTCACCTGATTCGGTATGTGAAGAAATAGTGGGGTGGATGGACAGAGCTAAGTTCTGGGAGAAACGATGTGGAAACAGAAACTGTAATATCCCCCGTTGTTGCTACACACTCTGGATCATGAACATATCTAGGTAATTTAAAAAATTAAACATTTTTTAATCAACTAACTTCAATTTTGTAAGATAAAAGATTTAAAGATACAATGCAAAATAGGTTATACTTTACTTTATGATCAGAAATTTAAATCATATTTGGGACCTTAAAGGTATAGTCCTATTAAGCTTAGGAAAAAACTAGAAATTACAATTAGAAAACCTTGAAGACTCTGGATCAGTAAGGACAGCAGTCAAGGTTCAATAATCAGTGGTTCAAATAACGATTCAGTAATTAACCTGGAAACTAACAAGAGCTTATCTCAGTTTTCAGAGCTAAGGAAACTTCTGGGACATCTTAAAACCCAGCTATACCCTATCAACAGTGGCTCCGACAATAAAATGTGTTAGTATGTTATTCCTAATGTATAACTGATCTACCATTTCTGCCAACCAGGCTACTGTGAACCAAAATATTACCTCTAATACTATCTATAATACCTGATGTTCTATTTAGAGATAATAAGTAATATCTGCCAGGAGTTAACAGCTACTGACTTGCTATTCATAATAAATCTATTAATCAGCAAACATCTGTTTTTTACCAAAAAGAAACTATACATAAAAAGAAACTAAGATACTATAAAGCCATAACTTCTAAATCAAAATCAGTTTTCTCTCTTGATTCTCTAAGGTAAGAAAAATACTGGCTGTTCAAGTGTTTGGATGTGGCTTTAAAGTGAGAATAAAATAGTGAGATTTAATTAAGAAAATGAGTGGTTCTGTTATTAACCTTCTTGGAAACTTCATGTCTATGATCTGTAACTGATGGTTTTTTCTAATTTATAATCATCTGAATCCAAAAAGTCCCAAGTGAAATACCTGAAAATTTGGTCTCTGATGATGGGGAAGCCACCTGACACAACATTGTTGACATAAGAAGTAAACCAGTCAGTAAAAGTAGCACCTATAAACCAGGAAGGGGGGAAAAAAAGAAAAGGACAAATAGTTTTTGTACAGTCTATACAGGAAACAAGGAAACCATAATTTAGGAGATACAGCCACGTCTGGCAGAAGCCAGGCTCAGTCTGGACATCTAAGAGCGAGTGGCACTGCAGACAGAGTTCTGGGCATCAGGCCAATTCCAAAGTAGTCTAGGTCCACCACTGCAGGTTCAAATGCATAGTGGTTCCCATATGCTCAGTGACCAGCTCCAAGGCCAGTCCAGACCAGACACCCATGATCTAGTGACTGGATCAATAATGCGTATTTACATGAATTATGTTTGCCCCGTCTAGGTGATACAACACAACTTTCGCAGACCCACATATCTACTGTTAATATATCTCAGTGCCTACACATATTAGTCCCTTAATCAATGTTATTCAATGAATTTCTTTGTAATCTTCTATTAACCCAGTTCCTGCACTCTGCCACACTGAATGTCAGATGCTAAATTTATAGTATTTACTTATCATTCTATTTAGGGAATGATAGTAGACAGGATTTGAGCTTGGGTCTGAGGGTATATGCTTTAAAATTTTAAAGGCATCAGCTGAGGGAAGGTAAACTACAGTAGTTGGTTCTTTTCTCAATGCCTATTAATGGCCCATTCTGACTCTTTATTTATTAAATGTTATTGTATTCAAATGATCACTGATCATCTATCCACTCTGAGCAAGATAGTAAGGAGCCACATGAATAATGTCATTAAAATTCACAGAAGGTCCAATTTTATGTTTTTAGAACTAGTTAATTTCCCTGTAGAGTTTAAAAAATCACTTTGTATATTTCATGGAATAAAATCTTATATAAGAAAAAAATAAATTTCTTATGGTTTATATAGAAAAGAATTTGGCATGGTGTATTTTAGTGTACCTTAATTTATTACAATACATACCAAAGTGTCTCCTTTAAAATGAGGACAGAATTTTCTATGCAATCTTCACTACTAAACTTATCTGACAATAGATTCCAGTTCTCTTAAATATCTATTAACAATGCACTGAACACCAGGAGATTCCACCTTGTGTCTTACCAAAAATCCAAGCAAGTCAAACCTAGCTGAATCAAGATGTAACTTACATGTTCTAAGGAAGTTTACCTTTTGAAGTGAGCCCATGTCTTGGAGTCTCTTGACAGTATTGGGGTTTTATCAAGGTAGCTTAAAGGAAGGTGCTTTCTTATCCTTCCTCCCAGCACTAACCTCCCACCTCATCCCTTCTCAGTGCATCTCAAATCTTTTGCTTTGCTCTCTCATGCTAGGAGCAATCCCAGCTACCAGAATAGTATTATTAGACCTTACTACTCTGCTGTAGTGGTGGGGTCTTCCCCACCATGTCAGACCAGCACTAAACTAGGAGTAAGAAACTCATAGAGCCTAGTGGGCTGCCTACCACAGAGCTCAGGCAGCCTTCAGTGTATGAACCACTAGCCCAAGAGCCAGGACGATCCTCTCTGAAAGCGTGCACCACGCAAAGGTGCCAAAGGGCAATGAGCAGGGCATAACCCCCAACGCATGCTCAATTTAGAGACCAGGGACCACATGGATCAGGGCGAGCTGAAAGCTAGGGGCTACATTTAAAAACTTCTTACAACCTCCTATGCAAGGGCGAGAGCTTCTTGATATGGTGAAGTATACTACAAATCTGGAATGTGCCATAGTATGGAACAAATGGAGGCTTATACTCTGCTCAAGGTTCCACTTAGGAGATATAATTAAAATGCAAGGCCCCTTCACTGTTTATTAGTATATTTATGGGGATCTTTAATATGTGCCAGAAAAGCCTTTAAAAACCAGAATGGAGAGTCAGGAAGCTTCTCTTAGGTGAGCAAAATCTAAGCAAAACAAGACTGGATGAATAGCAAAGGGGTGAGTTGCACTTGCATACATACTGAATTGTTCTCAAAATCCTACGAGAAATACCCTTTTAAGGCCAAGAAAAACGAGTTGTGCCAAGGAGTTTATGAAGCCCAGTTTACACTGGTTTCTGAAGACTGCTGCTTTGAGGTCTCTAGTGTGACTTACCCGTATTTTACTATAGCACTGGCACCAAGAGAAAAAGTTTAAAGTTGTTTTTATATCTATATTGCTCACTATGTATTAATATGATTGATGGAAAATGCATGTGCGTGTAAGGGAACTATATACAACCTCAGAGCAATTCTATACATTTCACTGTTCTACAGCAGAGTCCTAAGAGCACAAGATTGTATAGGGCATGGCTTTTTTCCAAATAGAAACCAAATTCACACAAAGTATAAGGGCTATTCTGATGAGAGCCTAGATGCATACTTATAAACCAGCAAGCCTTAAGAAATACAAGTATAAAATTGCCAACCGATTACGTAACTGAAAAGTTTTCACCAACTTAATTTTTTTGACCAGGAGGAAGAAGAGAAAAAGACTTTTTTTCTCCTACCTATGATAAACATGTCAATAGCAGCTGGATTCCGAGCCATTTGGTCCTAAGTGAGAAAAAGAATATTATAATTAAGAAAAATACATTTTACTTAATTTCTCATTGTTCATGGTCTGTATCCCTCCCCAGAGACAGGGCAAAAGAGGTAAAAATAACTTAAGTGCGGGGCTGGCCCAGCGTAGTGGTTAAGTTCGTGCATTCTGCTTTGGCGGCCTGGGGTTCCTGGGTTCGGATCCTGGGCGCGGACCTACTCATTGCTCATCAAGCCATGCTGAGGCGGCATCCCACACAGAAGAGCTACAACTCTACAATTATGATACACAACTATGTACTGGGGCTTTGGGGAGAAAAAAGAAAGAGAGGAAGATTGGCAACAGATGTTAGCACAGGGCCAATCTCCCTCAAAAAAAAAAAAAAAAACTTAAGTGCTCTAACCAATACTTGGACATTCCTCACACTTTTCAGTTCCTGTTCTTAAGACTTCTATATTTAGGCTCTCCTGCAAAGTCCTTAGAAGAATGCCAGGTACTTCTCAATGACAATTAAAACTTATATAATGCTATTACTATTACAATGAACTAAAAAATTATCCTTCAAGAAAACAATTAAGAAGTTAGTGAAAAGATATATGTCCTATTATCCTAGAAGAAAGGACTTTGGATTCAGAGTCAAGAGACCCGAACAATCCTAGGTTAGTGACTTCTCTTCGTAAACGGAGGAACCAAGCCAACATCCTACAACCTTACAGAGTTATCAAGTCAAAAATGAGATAAAAGATGTGAAAATGCTTAGAAAAACACTAAAAGCTATGAAAGCTCTTTAAACGGAGTCTTATGGAGTCTTATGTCCCAGATAACTCTGAAAAGTATTTGCTATTTTAAATTCCTCTTTTAAGTCAACAGTCCACATCCAGGCAAAAAGGAAAGCAGAAGCTCTATGACAAGGGATTACTGAGAACTGAAAAAATAAGTATGAAACCAAACAGCATGACATTTCCTGTGATCACATTAAAATCATAACAAAAGCCTCCTAAAAAGGATCTACATTTTTCGACAACTCAAATACTCACTGAAAAAAGAGTTTAAAAAGTTTCTACCGCACTCAGAACTCGAATCAAATGTTCCAAAGCTAAATGTTTTAAGATAGAAATGTATATTATAATTAATTACTTCAACTAAAAGTTTGTTAGTTTTCCTTAAACTTAAAATGCCTTAATGCAAGTCACAGCTTTCCCTCTGTAGGTACAATAGTTTGCACTGCCTGTCCACTGGTAAAATTTTCTTTGCACATTCCATGCCATCATATCAGAGTATCAGCCCTCTAGTTAGATGGGTCTATAATTAAATTGCATAATGTTCTGTCCCCACTCCACAACCCTGAGAATCCCTAACGCACACATTTACACGTTCACCACAGTACATCTTAAAGCACCATTACGCACACTCCTACTTACCGGACATTGGTAGAAGACTTCATGTTTGTTTCGGCCCTCTGCAGCTTCCACCGCTATGTACTGACTCAAACCAGTGTGTATGCAGAAAGTTAGAGGGAGACAGTACTTCAGCCCCTGCCTCTGCTGGAAGCCTCCAGCAGCCGTATCGACGTCTAACAAATCCTCAGAACGATAGTGATTAGACAGCGCCATGCTTCCCAACAACCTGAGGAGAACACAGACTCAAACACTGTATCGACTAGAGCGCCACACAGCTGCGCTTCACCTTTCTAATGAATAATAAGTTCACACTGACTTTAACAAAGACTGATTAACATGTCAATTCTAAAACAAGAATACCAAAAACACTACAATTTCTATATAATAAACTCAAACTCTTGACTGGAAAGATTCTGATTTAAATTAAAAGCCTAAATGCCTAAAATGTCTAAATGTCAGCCTTTTTATTTATTTATTTTTTTATTGATGCTTCAATAGTTTTTAACATTGTGAAATTTTGGGTTGTACATTTTTGTTTGTCCATCACCATATATATGTCTCCCTTCAACCCCTGTGCCCACCCCCTACCCCCACTGCCCCTGGTAACCACAATAGTTTTCTCTGTCCATGTGTTGGTTTATATTCCACATATGAGTGAGATTATACAGTGTTGGTCTTTCTCTTTCTGGCCTATTGCACTTAACATAATACCCTCCAGGCCCATCCATGTTGTTGCAAATGGGACGATGTTGTCTTTTTTTATGGCTGAGTAGTATTCCATTGTATATATATATACCACATTTTCTTGATCCAATCATCAGTCGAGGGACACTTAGGTTGCTTCCACTTCTTGGCTATAGTGAATAATGCTAAATGTCAGCCTTTTTAAAAGAAAAAGTTTTATTGCTTTCAAGAATCTATCTTGCCATGATTTACTGATTTGCCGGTGTTTTGCTATACATGTGTGTATGACTAATGTGATGTTTAAAGGGGTAAATTCTGATACCTTTACCTTGATACAACCTTTAGCTTACCCTGTCCTACCAGACAGTATAAATGGACATCAGCCTAAACCTTGTCCAGATTTTCATAAACTTGGAGTGTGGGGTCTAAATTCATCTCACTGCACACACACGGGAGCAACACAGGTGTCAGTCCTTGATGAGATTCCTGCCCTAAGCCTCACTGTTTGGGCTGTGGACATATAAAAACTCCTGGGGTGAAACTCATGACCTGTCTGTCATGTCAGTTCTGGGCAACTCTTTTAATAAAGTTGTCTTCTGTTTGCTCTTGAAATACGACAATTTTTCAATTTTGTCAAGTTTCAGTTTGACAGGAAAACAGACTAGAAAAAAACAGCCAATAACTTAGGCTTATCTAGTCCTAACTGCCCCACATTTGATTTCTGAATCCTACACCTTGTATCTCAGGATGATCACCTCCCAGACTTCCTGTTCTCACTCAGCCCTGACCTGAAATGCTAACAGAGCCTCATATGATTCTTCACAAAGGGACACCAGGTTCCAATAAGAACAATGCCAATTCTCCCTAAATTCTTATTTCAAAGCTCAATGTCTCAGAAATAGCTTAATTTCATAAAAGTACAAAAGGAGTAGACCCACTCAAAGCCTGTAGCTTTTAAAACTGAGTGAATTTGACAGCTACTGCATGGTCTGCTTTTACCAAAAGGTTCCACAATGAATACTTCATCTTTTAAAAGATTAAGTTTAAAATAGGCCATTCAACTGTAAGCTGAGCTTGAAAAAGACAAATCTATATTTTCTTTAGTTTAGTATATGTAGTGCTTAACAAATTATTGCGTTTTACATCTAAGGTAATAGAATCTGCATCAAGCTCTTCAAAACAATTTGCCCGGCCTGGACCACGATAAACACTTCAAGGGTCTGAAGAGTTTTAGTTAAAACATACTCACACACATCCACCCCATATCCTGCAGTCCCCATCCCAACCAGACCTCATTTCAACTACAAGGATGCGTGGATGGAAATGACGGTTTTATGAGACATATTTATTTTGGTAAAATCAAATTCAAGCAATGGATTTTGTCTAACAGACTCCTACAAGGAGGAAGAGGGAATTCCTATATTCCTTTAATTAGTTAAGAGTAACTACAAATACAGTTTATTTATTTTCATTCTAGAAAATAACTTGTATCATTAAAAATAACCCAAACAGTGACCATCTTACCCAGGAACCACCAACTTCTGCCCATTGTGGATCCGATACGAACATCGATAATCGTCAGGAAGCTTGCAACCAATCTGTGCTTCCACAGCATCTAAGTCTTCCTCTCGAGCACCTTCTGCAAATGCACAAACAAAGCAAATTATGAAGACACAATAAGATTTAAATCTAAGAATAAACACAATCTATCTGCTAACCAATGAAACAATCTTAGAGCAAGTGAATTCCATTCAAAATGTATTGCTGAAATATAGGGAAATGAACTGAAAATTCAGAGAAACATGACATGACTTTAGATTGGACTTGATATTTGAAGCACTGAGCAAGCAAATTCCTCAGTTTCCTCTCAACAGGGAAAACACTAGCACTAAGTAAAATATGGCAAGGTAGACACCCATGACATCCACAATAATTTTTTCATGTTACAATGCAAATTTTAGGGTATATCTTACTATTCTTAATCTAATATACTCACACTTCTTACTAAAAAAAACTCCCCAGAAGTTCTCAAAGCTGATGTTGTTCAAGAGTCTGAACGTAGTTTCTTAATGGGAAATACAGGACTTAGGTGTAGGTTCATGTTGTGAGGATGCCATTAACTTGAATTCAATTTTGCACATTTGTAAGCTTGCCATACATTCTAGCTTTAAAAAGCAGGAAGTAACTACAAATACCAAGAGAAGAGATCCACTTCCAGCAACGGCCCACCAGGTTGTTGGAGCAAACCTCTTGCTGCGAACAACTAGAAAAACTGAACAACAGAAAACTGGTTTCAAGGCTTTTGGAAAACCTCAAAGACAGTGAGAACTGGGGGTATCCAGAAGAACAGGGCAGCTGAGAGGTGAGCCAGGCCTTTGGAGCCACCTTGTCCTGAGGCACTTGCCAATTCTGAAAGGAAACATGAGGCTGAGAGGCCGAGAAGCTGAGCAAAGTTTTCAGCAGTACCACAAGGATGAGGGAATTTTCCAAAATTGATGAAAACTGTCAAACCATAGATTCAAGAAACACTATAGACTCCATGGAGAATAATTACAAAGAAAACCATATGTAGACACATCATTGGAAAGCTGCTGAAAACCAAGACGAAGAGAAATCTTAAAAGCAGCCAGAGAAGGGGCAAAGGCACACAATCACCTGCAAAGGAACAAGACTGACAGCTAAATTCTCAACAGAAACAACAGAAGCCAGAAGAATGGTATCTTCAAAGTGTTGAAAAACTGCTGACTAGGATTCTATATCTTGTGAATACATACTTTGAAAGTAAAGATGAAATAAATACATTTTTAGACCAAAAAAATTCAGTAGTAGTAGTCCCTCATTAAAAAAAGTACTAAAAGGAATTCTTCAGGCAGAAGAAAAGTGATCCCAGATGGAAGCATAAAGATACAAGAAGAAATGAAGAACAACCAGAAAAGATAAATCTAAGATAAAGTTGAATATATTAAATAATAATAATGTTTTCAGGGATATAAAATACGTTGAAAATTAATCACAACACTATAATAAAATTAATCACAAAAACTATTTAAAAAAGACAGGTTGGAGGTAATTAAAGTATTCTAAGGTTCTTTCATTGTCCAGGTAGAGGTAAAAATACTAATTTACAACAGACTTTAATTAAGTCAAAGATGCATGTTTTAATCCCTAGGGTAATCACTAAAAGAGAAATAAGAAAGGGGGGTATGGAGTAAAATATAATTTAGAAGAATGCAAAAAAGAAACACCTGCTCAGATGGGACAAATAAAAAACAAATAGAAACATGGTATATTTAAATTCAAATACATGAGTAATTACATTAAATACAAATAGACTAAATTTAATTAAAAGATAGACTGACAGACCAGATAAAAAACAAAACATCATCATATACAAGCATCACATCTTAAAGATGCAGATACAGAAAAGCTAGGACAGCACTACTAAAATCACCCAAAACAGACTTTAAGGCAAACAGCGTTATTAGGGGTAACGGAGAATCTTTCATAATGGCAAAAAATTCACTACACAGATACTATAATTCTAATTTTGTGCACTTAATAACACAGCTTCAAAAGATATTTTTTAAAATGACAGAACTAAAATGGAAAAAAGATAATCTACAGTCATGGGGTGTATTAGTTTTTGATTCCCCAATATTAGCAGTTTAAAACAATATTCATTTATTATTTCACAGTTTCTGTAGGTCAGAAGTCTGGGCATGACTGAATTGATCCTCTGCTCAGGTCCCACAAGGCTGAAATCATGGTGTCAACTGCGGTTCTATCTCATCTTATGCATCTCATGCTTGGGGTCCTCTTCCAAGCTCACTGGTTGTTCGCAGAATTCAGTTCCTAGCAGTAGCAGGACTGAGACCCTCAGCAACTAGAAGGCACCTGCTATTCCCTATCACTTGGCCCTCTCCACAACATGCCAGCTTGCTTATTCTAGGCCAACAGGAGAGACATCCATGCTTTAAATCTCTCTGACTTCTGGAATGGCCCGGTTCCTTTTAAGGGCCCACCTGATTAGGTCAGGCCTGCCCAGGATAATTTCCCTTTTGATTAATGATTAACTCAAATTCAACTAATTTGGGACCATAACTACACCTGAAAAGCCCCTTCAACTTTGTCATATAACATGACCTAATCCCAGGACTGAAATCAATTATATCCACAGTACCATGCATGCTCAAGGGGAGGCTATTATTATACCAGGCATGTACAGTGGGGGTGGGAATTTGGGGAGCTACCTCAGAATTCTGTGTACCATAGTGAGAAATTTTAATGTACCTCTCTCAGTAACTAATAGAACAAGTAGACAAAAAAATCAGTAAGACTGCTGAAGATTTGAACAAGATTAACAATTTTTGCCTAATTATACATATAGTACTGAATCCAACAACGGCAGAATATACATTCTTTTCATGTGTACATGAAACATTTACCAAGACAGATTATATGCTGGACCACCGGACAAATCATAAATTTTAAATGACTGAACTAACTAGAGTATATTCTCTGATCATAGCAGAATTAAAATATAGGCATACCTCATTTTACTGTGCTTCGCTTTATTGTGCATTTTACAAATGGAAAGTTTGTGGCAACCCTGTGTCAAGCAAGTCTATTGGCACCAATTTTCCAACAGCATTTGCTCACTTCGTGTCATTTTTGAGCAATGAAGTATTTTAAAATTAAGATATGCACATTGTTTCTTTAGACATAATGCTATTGCACACTTAACAGACTACAGTATAGTGTAGACATAACTATTATATGCACTGGGAAACCAAAAAATTTGTGTGACTCGCTTTATTGCCATATTTGCTTTATTGCAGTGGCCTGGAACTGAACCCTCAATATCTCCGAGTTATGCCTGTATAAATTATATAAAAAAGATTATAGAAAAGCCCCAAATGTTTGAAAATCAAGCAATACCCATGGGTCAAAGAAGAAACCAAAAGAAATCAGAAAATATTTTGAACTGCATGTTAATAAAAATACAACATATTAAAACTCGTGGGATGGAGCTAAACCTACATTTAGAGGGAAATTTATAGCCCTAAATGAATTTGAAGAAAACAAGAAAGGCTGAAAATTTATGATCTAAGTAATCAACTCAAGTCAGGAAAAAAGCCATAGTAAAGTAAATTCAAAGAGAAGAAATCAGAGAAATTAATGAACTAAGAAATGAATATAGAGAGGATTAACAAAGGCAAAAGTCAGTTCTTTGAAGAGACTAATAAAATTGATTAGCCCCTGCCTAGCAAGAATGATCAAGAATAACACAGAGAAACCAAAATATCAGAAATGGAAAGGTGAAATCACTACAGATCCAACAAGCTTTACAAAGATAAGAGGATATTATGAAAAACTTTATGGCAATAAATTGGAAAATGTAGATGAAGCGCATACTTCCTAGAAAAACACAACTTAACAAAATTGACATAAGAATAGGTAGAAAATTTGAATAGTCCTCTATCTAATAAAGAAATTGAATCCTTAATTTAAAACCTTCCCACAATGAAAACTCCAGGATTGAATGGCTTCACTGGTGCATTCTACTAACCATTTAAGCAAGAAATAAGATCAAGCTTACATAAACTCTTCCAGGGAACAGAAAAAGAGGCAACACTTCCCGACTTGTTTTACAAGGCCAGCATCATCTTGATACCAAAACCTGACAAGAACATTGCAAGAAAGGAGAATTACAGGCCAAACTCTCTCATGAACACAGATGTAAAAAGGCCAAATACTAGCAAATCAAATCCAATAATATATAAAAAGAATAATAGAGTGCAACCAAATTAAGTTTATTCCAGGAATGCAAAGTTATTTAACATTCAGAAAATCAATCAATGTAATTCAGTACATTAACAGAATGAAGTAGAAAAATCACATGATAATCATAAGGCTGGAAAGTCATTTGACAAAAATTCAATTATCCATTTAAAACACAAAAACAAAAACAAAAATCTTCCCAAACTAGGATCAGAAGGGATTTTCTTCAACCTGATAAAGAATATCTACAAAAAACCCACAGCAAACATCATCTTTAAAGGAGAAATGTTGAAAGCTTTCTCTCTGTAATCAGTAAGATAAGGATGCTAACTATCATCATTTCCATCCAACATTGTCTTGAAGGCCCTAGCCACTGCAATAAAGAAAAGAAATAAATGACATAAAAGGATTGGAAAGCTAGAAATAAAACTGTCATTATTCTATATCCTCAGGGAAATGCAAATTAAAACCACCATTACACATTAATTAGAAAGGCTAAAATAAAAAGAATAACAACATTAAAGTGCTGGTAGGAATGGAAAGTGGTTGAACCACTTTGGAAAATTAACAGTATCTTTTGAAATTTAATATAAGCATACTCTACAACCCAGCAAACTCAATCCTAGATATTTATCCAATAGAAATTGATGTACTCATATGTACATCAAAAATGATTTACAGGATTATTTGTAATAACCCAAAACTATAAATAACCCAAACATTCATCAACAATAGAATGAATCTATAAATTGTTGTCTATTCATATAATGAAAGTGTTACACACAACACAGTTGAATCTCACAAACAAAATAGAAATAATTCACACAAAATACATACTTAATCATGCAATTTATATAAAGTTCAAAAAGAGAGAAAACTACTCAGTGGCATTAGCAATCAGGATAGCGGTTACCTCTGAGAAAGACGGAGGGTTCTAGGTACAGATAATTACTTCTTGACTTGGAGGGTGTTATAATGGATGTGTTCACACTGTGATAATTCACTGAGTTACACACTTATGATCTGTGCACATTTATGTATGTTAGTGAACATGACTAGTGACAGCATGTGGATACCATGTACCCCCAGATATGATGTCATGAGAGGGGCACTTCACCTATGTGGTAATCTTTCTAAAAACTCATTACTCCAGTCTAATCATGAGTACCCCAGACAAAGTCTGTTTGAGGGACATTCTACAAAATACTTGACCAGTATTCCCTCAACTGTCAAGGTCATGAAAGACAAGGGACGACTGAGAACCTACCACAGACCAGAGGACAGTAAGGAGACATGAAACTCAATGCAATGTGGCATTCTGGACTGGATACAGGAATTGAAAAAGGACATTAATTGGAAAATCTGGTAAAATCCGAACAAAGTCTGGAGTTTAGTGAATGGTAATGCGCCAATGGAGACTTCAGTTTTGACAAATGTCTCGCAGGGAAATACACTGGAGGACAGTGAAACCGGGTGAGGGAGTACAGGAACTCTCTGCACTATCTGTGCAACTTTCCTGTAATCTAAAATTACTCAAAATAAAACGTTTGTTAAAAAAAAAGTTTAATACAAAAGAAATCAAGCTGAACAGCTGCCTGAACCAGAAGGTGGATACGGAAGGAAAGTAACATCTGTATGGTTAGTGCTACACGCTGGACATTTAGCATATAACACTAAGAAACCAAGAATTTCCTGGAGATAGCTAGACAGAACAAAAAGTAAAACAACAAACAAACAAACATAGCAAAAGAGAGATATAAGGCAATATGTATGTACAATACAGGAAAATCAAGGTGCAGACAGGCAACCTACTGTAGCAGAATTTGGGAGCCAGGCAGAGCGGGTTCAATCTCAGCTCTGCCACCTACTGGCTGTGTGATCTCTGGCAAGTTACTTCACCTCTAATCCTGCGCCCTCATTTGTGAAAAGGGGGCTAATATCACCTACCTGAGAGAATTAGAGTGAGGATTACATAAGCGTCATGTGCTTAATAAAGTGCTTTACTGGCACTCAAGAAATGTTCATTTCTTTTCCTTGCCCCCTGGCCTGCTTGTCTGAGGAAGCAGTGAAAATACTACTAGGAGCCAAGAAACCGAGATTAGAGCTCCATCTCTGTCACTTACTAGTTATGGAACCTTACATAAGTCACCTAAACTCTCGGAGCCCGTTGCTTCACCTGTAAAATGAGGGGGCGGGTATAAATCAGGGATCTGCAAACTAAAGCCCAAAGGCCCGATCCCAGCCTGCCGCCCGTTTCTGTAAATCAGGTGTTCTTGGAACAGTGGCACCCATTTGTTTATTATGTACTGCTGCTTTCTCACAACAACAGCAGAGTTGAAGAGCTATGACAGAGATCATCTGTCCCTGAAAGACAGAAACATGTACTATTTGATCATTTAAAGAAAAAGTTTGCCAACCCCTGGTCTAAATAATCTCTCAGGTCCCTTTCAGCTCTAAAATTCTGAATATCATGTAAATATGCAATTTGAAGCTACATGATATACACCATTAGATAGATTGTTAGAAGATATATTAATGTACCATAATTTCAAGATACTTCGTAAAAATTTCCCCAAGCCCAGTGCCTATCTGCTTTCCGAGTTTCCTTTCTATCTGCCATCTCTATAACCTTGAAATTGAGTCAGGGACTGTGGCCCCTAAGTGAGTAGCTAGGTTCCCAACTCAGTCCTAAAACTCACAGGTCTAGCGTTCCTAGATTCCCCAGACTTCTAGATCTCAAAGAGCCTCTATCCTATTCTAACTCATGGCCAAGCCCCCAGAGAACTGATAACTGGGAGTAAAACAGGGGCTATCAAGGAATTCTCTGACAACCTCACCTCCAACCACCTGGTGCAGGAGAGAGCAAGGAGCCTGGGAATACCAATCGAGTGCAATAAAAAAGAAGCTGCTACGTATCCTTAGTTTCCTCCTTTCTTAGTAGCTCTGTGCCTAAAAGGAGAACCACGTCTACATTCTCATATTCCAAATGTCCTAATATGGGACTAGCTCTCTGAGAATCCTAAGACACCCTAAACACAATAGGACAGGTCTTCTCTCCCTGCAACTGCTGGTAAGACCAAAGCTCTGGAGGCAGCCCTATATTTAAATCTTGGCTCTGCCTTTCACTTTGTGATGGCAAACAACTTACTTAGCTTTTTATGCCTTAGGCAGTTCACCTATAAAAGGAGCACAGTAATTACCAACCTAATAGGATTTTGGCAAATTAAATGGAATAATACAAAACACTTAGCTTAATGCCTAGCTTTGTGTTTAATAAATAATAGCTATTGTAAACCCTTACCTATTTACTTATCATCACAAAATACTTATTTTCAGAATATTTTCCTCTTGAAATTATTTAACCCCACATACCAAGTGGATGATATGATTCTTTTCTTCCAAGAACAAAAGCTATTAAAAATATTCTTCAGGGGCTGGCCCCGTGGCCTAGCAGTTAAGTTCAGCGTGCTCTGCTTCAGCAGCCTGAGTTTGTGGGTTCAGATCCCAGGTGCAGACCAACATGCCACTTGTCAGTCATGCTGTGGCACTGACCCACATACAAAAAAGAGGAAGACTGGCACAGATGTTAGCTTAGGGCTAATCTTTCTCAGGAAAAAAAAAAAAATTAATCAAGGGTAGTTTCTCTCAAAGCTCTACTCTCTGCCATTCTTTCCCACCTCCTAGCAATTGAGCTTTTTTGTGTGTGTGTGTGAGGAAGACTGGCCCTGAGCTAACATCTATTGTCAATCTTTCTCTTTTTGCTTGAGGAAGATTGTCTCTGAGCTAACATCTGTGCCAATCTTCCTCTATTTTGTGGGTGGGATGCCGCCACAGCATGGCTCAATGAGGGGTGCGCAGGTCTGCACCCAGGATCCAAACCTGCGAACCCCGGACTGCTGAAGCAGAGCGTGCAAACTTAACTACTATGCCACCAGGCCAGCCCCTAGCAATTCAGTTTTAAGTCATACAATCATGCTTTGTATGAAATTCATATTTGCATGGGAAGTTACAGTGCAAATACATAATGTAAAAGGAATGCTGTTTCAAAAAAGATCTTACTTCAAAAGGAACACATTTGAGAAGAAATGATCCCAATTTCAGCTTAGCAAAACCAAAACATGTAAAATTCCTTTTAGTAGAGAAATTTGAAAAAACTTGGAAGCTAAAGCAGATAAGTAGCAATATATCTGCAATCTACTCATGCACTCTCTTGGGCATAAATTAACAAACCAACTTAATGGGAAATACTTCTTGCCAAAATTGGACAATAATAGTGCAGGAGAAAGAGCAGATTCTGGGGTCAAATGTGAAAAGAGGGATGAAAGTTTTCCTTACTCTATTTTGCTGCTCTTACACTCTTAAAGACCTGGGTCTTTAATATCTGGTCTCCCCAAATATTAGACTGTCAAACAAACATTTACGTGTACTGAAAATAGGAAAGAGGGTGATACAGCAGGCAGTTTTTCTCAGTCAAAAAAAAAATCTTTTAAAAGAAATCACAATATTTATCCTCAAGCAATCTTAGCATTACTAGTTTCTTTATATAAAACAAACATAAGGATAAAAAGAGTTCCACTTTCTCTTCTAATAAATAATCACGTGGGTCCTGAGGTAGACAAAAAGAGGGCAAGCACCAGAGCAAGGGTGCTTTTAGCAATACATGCTTTCTACTTCCTTGGCCAAATGTGAATAGCGACTTACAGATAATGTGGGATTAGCACAGACTAGCACAGATGATTGAGACCCAAAATTATTTAACCTATTTATACTATAGTGTAATATAGTGTAAATATATAATTTACACTATATATTTATATTATTTATATATATTTATAATATAAATATATTATATATTATATTATATTATATTATATTATAATATAATATATTATATATTATAATATATTTATATTATTATATATAAATAATATATAATAATTCCCCCAAAATGGGGAAGGGAGACCCTGCACTCCCAGTACCTTTCAGAGATAAAACCATCCGAGGACATCTGGGCTCCAAATATTTCTTGAGATCATCCCAGGCCTTTTTGATAGCAGCATAGTGGTCAATGTATCTTCCTACATCAGAGTAAGTATCAATGAAGAGAGATTTCCAACACTGATTCTTTTGTGTTTTCTCTTCCCTAAATAGATTAAAACATTGAGATTAAACATCTTTTAAAATGAACATAGCATATATTTTTATAAAATATATTAGCCTATATTTTAGACACTTACCAACATACTTTACTGGGAATTTGTGGTTACTTTTGCCTTCCTTTTCATTTATTTTAGCCACAAATGAAGACTAGATAGCAAAAAGTAATACATACATCAAAAAATTTACCAAGAGTTATTGCTGGCATCGTGGGATTATAAGTGACTTATTTTCTTACTTTCTACTTATTTTCTTTCTAAGTTTTCTAATGTGAATAGTATATGGGGTATAAATTTCAACTTACTCCTAAAAACACACGAATTACAAAATTTTAAAACTTACATGTAGTTGTTCTGTTTTAGAGAATGTTTAGAATCTAATGATACGATAATATTAATCTTATTTATCTACACTGGATCAGCCAAAGAATCATATAGCATCAAAGTGATCACATGACTCAATATTTCTATTGGGTACAATTCCACATTTATTGAGTGTGTCTACTTAGCCGCTGAGGACATTAAAAATAAGGCACATTTTTTTGCCTTCAAAAAATGTATAGTCTAACCAGGGAGAAAGACTAAAGTGTACACTTAAGAGTCAGAAGTGGTACAGGATAAGGCAGCTACAAAGGGCCTTTAGGGAACATACTAATGAGCTTGGACCTTATCCTGTAGGAAATAGAGTCACGGAAGGGTTTTAACAGGGGAGTTAAAAGAGCAGAACTGTAGTTTTGGTTTGGGAGGGCTGTAAACTAGAGGCACAGAGATGAATTAGGAGGGTTTTATAGTAGTCTCAGTAAGAGATGATGAACTAAACTAATGTGGTAGCTAGATGAAATGAGGAGAAAGACTCAAGAATTCTACAGAGGCTAAAATCAGAAAGCCTTGGTAACTGAATGAACGTTGGGAGAGAAAGAGAGAGGAGATCTAGGATGATTTCTGTTCCTGGCTTGGACGCCTGGTGGATGGTACTGCCTTGAAAACTAGGAATGCAGGAGGATCAGGTTTAGGGATAGGGAAAAGAACAATTCAGGGTGGGTTTTTTTGGGGATTGGAAGGGAAGTATCTTTTTATTAATCTAAATAATACATAAACATATTATCAAAACCAAAAAGTACCAAAGATCTTATGATGAAAAACTAGTCTCCAATTCTAGCCCAATCCCTCAAAGGAAACTTTAGTTATTTCTGAAAGTTATCTCTATAATTCTAAATGTTTATGCCTCTAGTTTTGGATTTATCAATTTTACTTCTACCTACTGATACTCCAAAAGCAAAAGATCAGGATACAGGAATACTTAAAATTCCCTCTTCCCCATTCTTCCTCCTCCCAATGTTAGATAAGTCTGTTATTACTTTTAGTTCTATTGAGTAGCTTGTAGCTTTAGATAATATACTTAAACCTCTGCTTCTTACTACACCAACTTTAGTCACTACCTGACTCCTCTCAATCTAAGAAAAGGTTTTAGCAATCCTACCCTTTCTTTCACCTTTCCCAACTCCCACCTTCTGTCATCTACACTTTTATTCTGTCAAATGTATTAACATTTTCTGAGTTCAGTGAACCCTTGTGGGTCATCCAGTGGAAAGGTCCAGCAGACAGCAGTGCAAACACATCTGGAGCTCAGTGGGGACGTCAGGGGTGGACACTGAGGTTTAGGAGTTTGGAGCACACAAGCAGTCACTATAAACTGCAACAGCGCATGCAGGAGAATTCACAGAGGGACAAGAGCAGTGGGCCAAGGACAGAAGCTTGGAGACACCAGCACTTACAGGCAGGCAGGAGAAGAGCCGTCAAAGGAGACAGAGAGACAAGGGTCAGAGAGGAGACTCAGGACAGACTAGTGCTGTGGAAGTAAGCCAAGGGCTGAATTTCAAGAATACATAGTTCCCAAATACTCACTCAGATATCAGCCAGTATTTTTTGCAATGTCTTCTCCACAGTGGATCATGACTTGATAGCTGGCTAAGTCTTCGACTGACATAGCAACAACTGGCAGTAACCAGATTCACAGTTAGTATAAAAGAAAATAAGAAAACAATTTAAAAATAAAGATGAAAATATTCAATGTTAAGCTCTGTTTTATTCCTTTTGCTTTTCTTATTTTCTACTTTCTACCCTTATAACTGCAAAACGATATTTTCTAAAACCTGTTTAAAGTGTTAGCTAGTATAATTAACTTGTGAGTAGTGAAATCTTAACTGAGTTCACAAATAAACCCCCAAACCTCTAAAACTGCAATTTTCACATGAAAGTCTATAAAATATATAAACCACTGGAGTTAATTTCAAATCAAAGAGCTTTCCTACATTTATAACTGGGACAGTAATCGTTTCTACACATAGGAAGAAATGCTATTCAGGAATAAACAAAGTGGCTTTCCTTTCTTCTTTTTTTTTTTTTGAGGAAGATTAGCCCTAAGCTAACATCTGTTGCCAATCCTCCTCTTTTTGCTGAGGAAGATTGGCCCTGGGCTAACATCTGTGCCCATCCTCCTCTACTTTATATGGCACGCCGCCACAGCATGCTTGATAAGCAGTGCATTGGTGGGCGCCGGGGATCCAAACCTGCGAACCCCGGGCCGCCGAAGCAGAGCCTGCACATTTAACGGCTACGCCACCGGGCCAGCCCCATCTTTCGTTTTTTAAGATCTGTGAGACATCTGATATTAAATACACAGCCCTTTTGTCTTGTTCTAATTTTTTCTTAAGGAATGAAATATTGCAGCCAAAAACACTTTTTAACTATAGCAACTATTTGAGAGCCCACCTATAAAAGGTGTCAGATCCATAACAGTTCTGATTCAATATCCATAGCTATTCAAGTTAGCATCAACCGCTCAAAAACAGGGAATGTTAGAAACAAATACCCTCCTCATTATACAGAGATTTCTAATACAATAGTGCTCCCATCCCGTAAATCCTACCCTACATAATTCATTTCAAAAAGAACGAACCTAAAATTAGGAAAATGGATTTCTCTCCTTTCAGAAGAGGAATCACAGTTATAGAAAACAGGTATTCAGAGCTCTCACTTGGGCAACAGCTAATCAACAGAGAGAATCTTAAACACATGGGCTTTGTCAAGGCCATGAGTGGGGCATGTTAAAAGCCACCTGATGGTAAACAAAATAGCCTTTGTTCGATTTTCAGATTTTACACAAACATCATCCTCATCCTTTTCTGCCAAACTCAGAAGATGCCCAAACTAACATCTGCAAACATAGGAATCCCTCCAGTTTTGTGAATTCAGAGTCTATTCTCTCTTTTCTTGATCCCTCTCTCTCCACTGTCCCAAGAGTTAAACAACATAAAAGAATCCCTGGAATGAGCACCCACAGTGATTTTGATGCACTTTCAGCATGAGAACTACCGTTCTTAGAGACTGTGCTCAGTGGGCCTGGGGTGTAAGATCTGTACCGCAAGCAAGTGGATGTTTAAAAAGTGCCACATGTAATTCTGATACACTGTGAGGGTTAGGCATAAATGGAATACAATAAATCACCCTGGAATGCAGGAGATTCAAACTATGCAGCTGATATTACACAACGACCCCAACGGACGAATCCAATCCAATCCTATCCAGTTCAGCAAATATGTACCCAAAACTCCGGAGCTCAGCAATGGGCAGGGCACTTGGCAAAGTTGGGCTGTATAGTGCAGGAAAGAAGTTGCAGTACACTGGCAACTTTTCTGTGGATAAAATTCGATGGTATTTGTGATGGTTAATTCTATGTGTCAACTTGCCTGGGCCAAGGGATGCCCAGATAGCTAGTTCAACATTATTTCTGGGTGTGTCTGTGAGGATGTTTTTGGAAAAGATTAGCATTTGAATTGGTGGACTAAGTAAGCCAGGTGGCCCTCCCAAATGTGAGTGGGCCTAAACAGAACAAAAAGGCAGAGCAACGTTGAATTTGCTCTGCCTGACTATTGAGCTGAGATACTCATCTTCTCCTGCCCTTGGTGCTCCTGGTTCTCAGGCCTTCAGACCTAGACTGGCATCTACACCATTGGTTCTCCAGCTATCAGCCCTTCAAACTACACCACCAGCTTTTTTGTGTCTCCAGCTCGAAGATGGCAGATTGTAGGACTTCTCAGCCTCCATAATTCATGAGCCAATACCTTACAATAAATCATACACACACATATCCTATTGGTTGTTTCTCTCAAGAACCCTAATACAGTATTCAACTCAGTTCACTTTCACAAACATTTATGGAGGGATCATGTCATTTCTGTTTAAAACTTTGATTACAACCTAAAGCATTTAAAATAAAATCTGATCTCTTCATCTTGGCTCCAAGGTCCTGCATGATCTCACCAGTCTCTTCTCAAGGCACTCTGCCTGTGAGTCACTCCCTACCTCCTGGAACGCCAGTCTTCTAGCTCCTCCAAGAAGCCATGCTATTGTCCAATCAGCTTCTGAGCACATGGTTCCCTCTGCCAGGACTGCTCTATGCCATCCTTCATATACAGCAGCTCCTTCCAATTTTAATTGATGGTCCCTCCCTCCCATTCCTAAACAGAGCAGTAGGTCTATTTCCTTCATAGCACACAGCAACTCTTGTATAATCATGCACTTGTTTGTTTTCCATCTTGCCTACTAGACTGTAAGCTCCATGAGAGGGGCCTTATCTGTCTTGTTTACTATTGTATCCCCAACATTTAACAGGCTGGTACACAGCAGGTACTCAAAAAAAAAAAAAAAATCTGTTGAATAAATGACGAATACAAAGATAGACAGTCTTTACATTTAAAAAGTGCACAATCTATCTAGCATGGTAAATAAACTCTGCAGAGGAAGGAAGAAGGTAGAGGAATCAAGAGAGGGGGTCCTAAAGGAATTCCATCCTGCAAGGTTGAAAAGAGGGGGGAAAGGCATTCCAGGCAGGGTCAAGAGCTTATGCCACAGAACAAAAAACACAAGTGTGTGGCATGCTGGCAGAGGTCTCATTTGGCTAGAGTGGACCGTGCCAAATGATAAGAGCCTTAAATGCTCTCAGAAGTTAGGGTTATAGTCTGTACCCAACAAGAGGCATCGTAAGTTTTTAAGGAGAATAACAGCCAGTCTGTCTTAGAAAGATCTCTGCAGCAACGTAGCCCATAGATCAAAAGGATGTGTTTGTGTGTGTGTATGTCAGATCTATACGAGGCTACAGCAACAGAATATTTCAGATGAAAACAGTTTGCAGCTGGAATGGCCTTTTCCAAAGGAAAAATAAACTTTATTTCTCTGCTTTAGTACAAGCCTGAGTAGAGAAAAATTTATTTTCTAGAAAAATAAAAGTGTTACAGGTACTAACATAGCAGCCAGAAACTGGAGTTATCCCTCCACCGCCGCTTAGCTAGGCCGACCAACAGCTACCAAAAAGACTATTTCTAAAAGGATCCCTGATAACACAGGGCACAATCATCAAATGTCTAGAAGCCAATAGTTAATCCAAAAAACAAAACGATCTCGCCCACCCATCCTTAAGAGGGCGACTTCGCCTCCTCTGCAATTCTATACGGTGGCACAAGAAAGAGCCATGCCTCCAGCTGTCAGGGGTGTAAACAGCGTCATTTCTTCCACCATCCCGGACAGTCCCAAGCGCTGAAGGAACTGGGCATTTAACCACCCTTACCAGCAACCGGTGCTTATTTTTGGAACACATGCTGCTAATGTAGGAATCCCAAGGCGTACAGCAGAGAAGACGGTTCCCCGTATCGCGCCACCAGAAGTCAGCACCAAAACACAAAATGGAACACGCCGCCGAGCAGGAAGGCCGGGAGAAAACCCCCCGGCACAGCAGTCCGGAAGCGCGCCCTGCCCGACGTCCCGGGGCGGCGCAGTCGCGCCCAGGGTTCAGGGGGTCGTGGCTGCGCTGGCCCGGGGCCCCGCAGGAGGAGCCTCGACCGGACAGGGGCTTCTCCGCGGCGCCAGGCGGGGCCGGGTGGGGCGCGGCCGCGAGCCCGAGGGTGCGGGCGCGGGGGGCGGCGGGCGCGGTGCCTCCCCCTCGCAGCCGGGCCTTGCCGAGGCCTGGAGCGGGCCCTCGCGGCTCCGGACGCCTGGGCCCTGGACGGGAGGCAGACCTCGAGGTGGGCCCTTCCGCCCGGCTCGCACCGGCCGGGGCCCTGCAAGCTCAGGGCGGCCCGGCGTCACCTTCGGGCTAGGCGAGTCCGGATCCTGTCGGCGAGCCGGGCCTCCGTCCCCCGCCTCCCCGCCCCGAGGCCCCACCCCTGCCCCGCGCCGCGTCCCATTACTTGATGAGGTCCCGGTAGTCCAGGAAGGATAGGATGAGGAGCAGGGGGTCGGTGGGCAGCGATTCCAGGGTCAGCGGCGCCGACTCGGGCTCCACGGCCGCCATCTTGCCTGGCCCGGTGCAGGCCTGGCCCCGCCCCGGCCCCGCCCCCGCCGCCGCCCCGCCCCCGCCGCCGCCCGAGCCGCTCCCCGGCCGCGCCGCAGGTTTGTTCTGTGACCAACGGGCCGCCCCGCCCACAGGGCGGGCCGCGGGGCGGTCCCGGCGAGGCCCCTCGTCACTAGTCCCCGCTCCCCGCGCCGTGCGCCGCCGGCCGGCACCCTTCCCGCTCCTTTTCGGGTCTCCTGAGCTCGCTCCTCCCGTTGCGGCCCCTAAATTTGTCCAGCCCGGACCCCTTTCAGTCTTTGTTCCCAAATCTTCTGCGTGGGTCCTTCCAGCCCCTCATGGGAAATTTTACACCCTGTATCTTCGAAGCCTGGTCCCAAATCTCACACTGAGTCCTCTCCGCCCTTGGCCCCCAAATCCGACGCTTCTCTTGGTTTTCCGACCTAGAAACCCCACATTTCCCCCCTTAAGGGCCCCTCGCCCCGCGTGTCCCCTGAGCACAGCAGGGCGGCTCCGATCCTTGTGCACTCTGTAAGCGCAGAGTTGGGAATCGCAAGAGGAAGGCTCTGCTCCTAAACTGGGAGAATGATCGTGGAGGGCACAATTTTAACCCCCTCCCCAAGTAAAAGGTGCACAAGGACTGGATCTAAGGGTCAGCCGCTCTCACTCAATTTGGTCGTTACGGTTGTTTTTCAGCCCAGTAAGGCAATGCGAAGTGTATGGAAAATGGAATTTTTTTCCCCAAGGTTTAATCTCGGAGGATTAAGTACCCCGGGTGTGACGGGATGAGCTGAGAGCCCCTTCCCCCCAGTGGGCGTAACTGAGGCATGAGGCTGGCCGCTGTTCAGTTTTGCCAAAGTGGGATTAAAGTGAGGGTGGGAGATGTGTCATGGATTGCGAGCTAAGGCATACATCACTTACCTGATTTCTTCTTTTCCACTGCTTTTGCAGAGGCAGTATGGTGTACGGGGCTTTGGGGAGTCCCGTCAACCCGGACTTCACACATCTGCCATTGACTTGAGAGAAGTGAGATGGGGGACTAGTTAATTGTGCCTAAAATCGATGAGCCTCTTTACTCATCTCTAAAAGCCATCCTTCCCCTAGGTGGTTTATGGATGGTAATGGAGCTTTATTAACGTGTCTAGCTATTCAATAAATGTTAATTTCCCAAGCCTATACATGCACCCATCACTAAGTTTTCCAAACTTTTCCACACCCTGGAGAAAGTGTCCTCCCAACTATTTGGAAAAGTGGAAATGATACTCCTCTCCCCCGGAAAAAAACACCACTCCATTTCTTCAATTCATAATACCATTAATACTTTAAATTAATGGTTTTGTCTAATATTTATAATCCCTCTCCCATTGTATTAATCATGTATTTTATTTTCTGTATCTTATGATGTTTTGACATCCTAAAAATCTTGCTGGCAGGGGAGAGACTGCCCTCCCAGCTAGCTAATTCCTAAAGAGAGAAACAACTTTCTTGGGAGCACGCCTCTCATATGCAAGCCAACCACCCCCTTTATCTAACTCTCACACACCAAGCCCATATTTCCTCTGCCCGGAATCATCCCAGGGCCAGTTACCAGGTGGTAGAGAACACCCCTATAGTCTAAAGCCCACCATTTATTGTTCAAACTAGCCATTCCTAAGCTGTTTACTCTTCCCTGCCTTTCCTGTGGAAACCCCAGTAAAGGCTCAGGCCTAAACTTCCCCCTCGCTCCTACTTCTGCCTCCTGACCAAAACCAGATGCTTCCACTGTGGCATGGTGGACTCTCTTTAGGGAAATGTAAGTAATAAAAATCTTCTTTCAATGGCATTGGCTTTGCCATGTTGTCACTCACTCATCTCCATAAATTAAAACCCCACAGGTACAAATGAGACATTCACCCAGCAAAAACCAAAAACTAAAACAAAAAAATCTTCTGCTTATATCTCTGTACTTCCAAACTATTTATGCACATATTTAGGTCATTTCTCAAATTGGATTCAGGTCAGTTGTTCCCTGTCGGTCTTTCTCACCAGACTGTAAATTCTCAGTCTTGTTCATTTTTGTAACCTCAAGACCTAGCATGGCATTCAACAAATAGAAAATTTAAATTTAGCTTGAACGGATGAAGACAAAACAGTCATTTCTGTTTATAAGGGAAGCATAACTGTTTATATGAGTAAATGCTTATAAAGGCATTTGATCCTAATTTATGTTTGTGTCTGTTTCTCCTTCACATGGGCTACTTTATCGGTAGGAGTTTCAAATACACTGCGTTTGCTTCTGCTCTCCTACTGCATTTCCCTTCCATTGGACTTGGTCCAGTTATGACCTAATGAGACCAAAAGTATGAAGTTACCCTACTGTCATGGCCAGGTCAGGCAAGAGAGACACTCACCTAGGGCACAAAATTTAAGGGGGTGCCAAAAAAACTCAGTAATCAAGATAAATAATATTTTAATGCGATATTTTAGAAAATCAAAATTAATGAAAAAAAATCCATGATGAACAAAATACCAAAATCTTAAATAAAACAGGATCCTACAGTGCTGTGAGAGTCATATTGGAGCCTAAGGCAAAAAGAAAAAATGTGCACCCTAAATAAATGGTTTTATGTCTTTTTAAATGGTTATTTTTTTTTCCCCAGAAGGGGCACTCAGGTGGAGGACTTGCTTCTTCCATGTGACTGGGATCAGAGCTCCTGCCATCCTCCCCAGCCTCTCTTTCCCAGGCTGTCAGCCTCCGCCACTGCCCACCTTGGAGAATGCCATCAGGTTGCAGGCTCCTTCTGCAACAGCCCACAGCTCCCTGGGGAGATGATCTCAACCTAGGCTCCATTTTCCTCCCCAACATGATATGAAGCAGGTAGAAGAAGTTGGGGGAGCAACGCAGGTGGGCAGGACCCAGGATAGCCCTTTCCAGGGCTGTGGCTTCCTATTACCCCCACCCCCACACACACACCCCCAATAATGGCTGGAAAGGGGTAGGAAGAGGAGGCCCACGACTTGGCTATTTGGGTCCCCTGGGCTAAGGCTGAGGGTGAGGGCCCCAGAGCCTGTGCGCCTGGGTGGGAGAAACATCCCTCCAAGTCTGCTAATTGATTTGGAAGCTAGTCTCCAAAGGGCAGAGAATCATTTCACTAAAATAGTGTTTGCTTGCCATTAATATGCCTATGGTAGAACAGAAAGAACAAGGTTTGAAAGAAGAGTTCATATGTGGCATTTTAACAACAGGTTTCTCTATTCTTTCAGGAATAAAGATGGATAATATATATATTATCCATCTTTATAGAAATGGATAATATAAATATATTTACCTGTCTTCTTTAGAACCCCAGTGTCACCTGGTCTATGGCCAGTAGTTCTTAGCACACACGCCCCACCTCTAGGTAATTACATCGTAGCTTCATCAGCTTCAACAGCTTCCCATTGGCTGTTCCGGTAAATTCCTCATTCATTCATTCCATCTTCTCAGGTGCGAGGGTCTGGGCTCTGGACTTTGAGGGATCAAGAGGAACACAGTGTATTCCTGCTTTGATGCAATTACTCTTCAGAAGGTGAGAGGTCCACTCCCTAAGGGTTTGGTTGGGGAGAGACAAATCCACATGGCCTTGGAGTCTCACTTTCTCCCTGTTTTCATGGTTTGGCGGCTAGCTGCCTCAGCAGATCTGAGTTTGCTGGGAGGCAGGTGGGGCAGTCACCAGATACTGAGCTCTGGAGGCTCCTGCTCAGTGGTGGCCTAGCTGTGCTCCTCCCCCCATATGTAAACCGCCGTAGGTTAGGGTCACTCTCTATGGAGCACTTTCTGGGAGGTGTCCAGTCTTCTTCTGCCCAGCCTACGTGCACCTCTAAGTGGGGCAGTGAAAGCTGAGAGCTGTGACGGGGAGTGAGATGGGGCGACGGGCTCGAGTGCAGGCTCCTTCTCTGCCTGCAGCCACCCCCCGCCCCAGCATTTTGTATTTATACCACGTGGCATTGGTGGTGTGTGTCCTAGGCCCCTGAAGGGTGGACACGTGAAGGTCACACTCCACTTTGTCTCATGCTGAGTGTTTTTGGAAATGGCCTTGTCCACTTGGGCCTCCCAGGGCAGGAAACATTCTCAGGAGATTCTCAGGGGGTCAGGTCTCCTAGCTGTGGTGACGGAGCCCCGGCATCCTGCATCCGGGAGCCGAGGAGATGAGGGGGTGGGAGGACCAGGGTGGAACTGCCAGACACCAACTCCCCTGGCCAAGTGCGTCATCCAAAGAAAAACCCTGGGCCGAAAGGCCCCTGGTGATTGGTCAAAAGGAGGCCTGCCTCAGCAGAGCCCAGGAAAATTCAGGAGTATGCGCCTGCTTTACTGCTGAAAGCAGGGAGAAGGATACAATTACCGGGATGTGTGGAGATTAAGGGCTGCCACAGCAGCTCAGAAAGGCAGCCTGCCTGATGGGTTGATGCAAAAATCTGGACTGGATTCGGCTGCTCCTGTGGGGCAAAAACACAGACAAATTTGTGGCTGATGAGAAGCCTGGAAGGGCTGAAGAGATGGAAAGACACAGTGCCAGCAGTCATACAAACTAGGTTCTGGGACCTGGCCCCTGCTCCTCTCTTAGGCGAGCCTTTAAATATTCCTGAATTTGGTAAACAGATGTTTGTTTGTCTGTTGTGTTTTGTCTGGAACACGCTTTTTATTTTCTTGCAGCCTGTATAATTGATATGAACCTTCTGGATGCATGGTGAGTGGACCTGCTCATTGGATACATTTGAAGTGTCCTCTACTGGTGGCTTCTAAAATAGTGAATACTGAGGGTGTGGCCAAGAATGGCCTGTAATCACAGAGCTTGCCAAGATTGCATGGTTGAAGCAATAACTCCTACCAGGGGCAGAGAAAGTGCAGTATTTTCATACAAGATGTAAAACAGACCAGGGTGCCAAATAATACCATTCACCAATTCAGTGGCCTGTAGGGGTGGGGAAACCGTTAGTGTTTGGAGTCTTACTGTGTCCTTTTGAGGCTTAAACAGGTCAGTTTGTCCACCGTTGTTCCAGTGCCTGACAGACATCACAAGAGTGGCTGAACCAGTGACACTGGAATGCAGGCTCAGTTGGGCTAATGCTTTTTTCTTTTTGGGGGGTCTGGGGGATGCTCTCCAGGAAGAAGGGGAAAATCAGCCTCTGACCTATGCTCTGCTCTGTGCCCCAGGAGGCTGATCTTATGAACTCCTTCACCTAGGCTCCCTTGTCATCTGGTTTCTGGTTGGGTTCAGTGAGAAGCATTGGCAGGAGATTGGGAAGAGGGAAGAAAAGAGGTATTAGGGTACTTATCTCCACCAGCTGGGATTTGGCCATGCTGTGTTTCTCTATGGAGACCGCTCCCTTTGGGGCCCTCTTTCATATCTTTGGCTTGTCCAGCTGCAGGTAACACTGTTCCCCTCTGTTGCTCTTTCAGGGTTGGAAACAGCTCCCCTCTATTACTAATTCCTGGGCACCTCATCATCCCTTATTGGTCCCTCATTCTGCTCAGATCTCTGTAAGTAATCTCCTCACTGAATTCTGTTCACTTGTGTCCCTTTGAAAGTTTTGTCAGCTTCCTTATAGGACCTTGACTGATGTCACTTGCCTTCACCTACCTGGGCAAGCAGTATACTGTCACACGCACCCAGTGGGACGTTATCAGTGAGTTGAACTAACGCTAAAACAGTGAGAACTGCTGCTCGGGGCCAAACCTTCCACCATACTGATGACACAAGCACTGGGTGTACTACATGCATTCCATTGCGCCCCATCTTGGAAAAGTTGACCAAAGATGGATTGGCTTGGAAACTTTTGGAGGTGATGGATATATTTACTACCTTGATTGTGGTGATGGTATTACAGAAGTATGTGTATGTCCAAACTCATCAAAATGATACATTAAATATGTGCAATTTTTTGTATACAATTATACCTCAATAAGCTGTAAAATAGAAAAGAAGAAATGATTCTGCTACTCATGTGACCTTCTTTGGGGTTTCTTATGTGGCTACCAGCTAGTGATAGTAATTGAGACCCAATCTCTGATTGGCCTATTTCGGACAAAACACTTCATACCTAGGAATTTTACTACAGCCTTTATACACCAGATAAGCAACCACATTTGAAGAGGGCACTTGTGGCAAGAAGCCTTGAAAGCAATGTGGTCCTCGAGAGCAAACCTTGTCCTGGAGTCTCCTGTCTCCTCAGACCCATGGAATTACAGGTATCAGCGTTCAATCTCACAGAGGATTGGAGACTTTGGAAGTGAGACTCCACTTTCTTGTCAGCCAAGCCTACAAGGGCTTCCTTCTATTGCCAGCCCATTCTGGAAGAACATTTTCCTTGTTACTGCAAGGAAAATGACCCTGCCACCTGGCACTCTCACCTTACAGTGGGTCCTGAACTGTCTGCACTGAACTACCTAGAAGGTTCTGTAGCAATGTGGAAATGGTACTTCCAGCCAAGGCCCACGCCTAGTGTCTGATACCTTAGCAACTTCAGACGTTAGACACCGAGAGAACCACCCACTGTTAAACCTAAGCTGTTAGCTCGCTGGGGGCCTCTTTGACAAGACTTACTTGTGACAAAAAAGCATGGTTCACCCGTGAAATAGCTTGCTTCTGAGATGGACAAACCCCATGGAATGCCATAGGCATAAATTGCTGAGGCCCACAGCACTAGACATGCTATACAATTGGCTACGCTTCCTTGGCTGTAGGGCCCACTGCTCCAAGACTGATAGAAACCAACCTTGACACAGTGTGTCAGTTAAGATCCTCCAAGAAACAAATGCTGTGAGAGACATATTAGATGTACTAGGTGTGGTGGGTGGGGCCTGTGAGGGATAAAAGGGAAGGAGTGAGAGTAGGTGAAGAGAGTTTGGACTGTGATGCAGATCTAATGCTTGGGAAAAGAGAAGGTGAAGGAAGGAGAATCCGGCAGGAAGAATCTCAGACTGGATTGCAGCTCTGAGAATGTCTCGGCCAAGCTAATGGAGAATTCTCAAGCCAAAGCTGCCCATTAGAGTAGTCCAGAGACCCACAGCACTGGCCTGCACTAATACCCCATAATGGTCACTTATGGGCTGGGAGTAACCAGAGGAAGTGTGACTGATGCAGAAGCATGGTGCGTGGCAAACTGGCATTATCAGTCAGTTATGCTACCTGCAGCAGGAGATCTGAGCAGGAAATATGAGATATTTCTATAGCTGACACACACACAGAAACATCACTAATGGCTAGCAATTTGGTCAGGCCATTGGGCCCCCAAAGGCTACATTAATAATGCAGCCAATATGGGGCACCCCCTGTGGAAATAGTTATGAAGTGACAAAATCTAGAGGAAAACCACTAATATAGGCTTTGTGTCTATCTATGACAGCCCACTGAATCTACACTTGAACCCAGCACATTAAAGGAACCACCAAAAGGATGGGGATGCCCAGCTGGAAATTATTTCCACGCATATAGCAGCCACTGTTGCTGAAAAGCTCATGCTCTCAGCCCAGTCTGTCCAATGATGACCTGATGGCCTCTATAAGCCTCGCTGGTTCAGCTGTCTTCAGCTTTTTATCAGTTGCATGCTGCCATATTACCCTCTGCCTTGGCCGAGCAACTAGGCCCCCAGAAGTCAAGGAGCAGGCACAGAGGAAAATGCAAGCAGGAAGAGGACACTCTTCTCCCACCCACTCCCATCTGTTGGAATAACACAGAGTTGAGGAATGTATCAGAGTACTTTGGGGAAACAGAAACCATGCTACACATTTCAAAAGATGAGATTTAATAAAGGAATTGTTAGACATATGTGAGAAGGCCGAAAGAGCAAAGAAAGAATACTGAGGTAATCCAGAAATGAGGACTGCCACAAGCAGCTACCACTCTAGGGCTCTGGAAGCAAAATGGAAAAGAGGTTATAGAATGGAGGAGCTGGAAGGAAGGGCCACCACTGGCTGGTGCTCTGATGGCCCCCCTGAGAGTCACGTGCTCAGATGTCTGAGGTCAAGATCTCTGAGAGGGGACACCTCACAGCTGGTGATCAGATCTCAGAACAGTTGACTCACAGCAGATGCTCAGAGCCTTGAAGGTAGTGTTGCCAGATTTAGCACCCATATACATCTACCACCACCATTAATACTATCACCACCACCACCACCACCATCATCACTACCGTCACCATCACCGCCACCATCACCACCACACCACTACCACCATCACCATTACCACCACCATCACCATCACCAGCACCAGCACCATCACCACCACCACCACCACCACCATCACCATTACCACCACCATCACCATCACCATCACCAGCACTACCACCAGCACCATCAACACCAACACCACCATACTACCACCACCACCACCATCATCACTATAATCACCACCACCTCCACCACCATCACTACCACCATCAACACCACTATCCCCACCAGCAACAACAACAAAAAATAAAGAAGCAAAAAAGAAAAAGGCCAACAAACAGGAAACCCAGTTAAATTTGAAAGATTTATAACTAGTTATGTATATATACATTAAAATAAGGTGGCATAGTGGTTAAGTTCATGTGGTCTGCTTCAGCGGTCTGGGGTTCACCAGTTCAGATCCTGGGAGCAGACCTATACACCACTCATCAAGCCATGCTGTGGCGATGTCCCACATACAAAATAGAGGAAAACTGGCACAGATGTTAGCTCAGCAACAATCTTCCACACCAAAAAAAAAAAAAAAAACACACAAAAATATCACATAGGACATATTTATACTAAAAAATTATTTATTCTTTATGTGAAATAAATGATAAATATGTAAATTACCTACATCTTTCTTTAATTATACTTCCCTGGTGATTTGGCTCTCCCTAATGTTTCCTTGTTTTGCAGAATTTGGTTATAAAAGTCCTTGCATTTATAATCTATTTACATTGTATCATAGTTTCTACAGTGGTCACATACAGCTTATTTTATTCTTTTATCCACTAAACATTCATTAATGAAAAAACACGCTCGACAATTGCATCGTGAGCTGGTACACTGATGTGTGCCAGCTGTCACTGATTGGCTCAACTTCAGAATTGGGGCTATCAGTCATTGGCTAACTTTCAGAAGTGTGGTTATTGGAGTGAGGCTGTCACCGATCAGATGATTTCCAGAGCACAAGTTATCTCTGATTAATGATAGTTACTTGTTCATAACTTGGGACTCTGACCAAAGAACAGTCTTTTTTTTCGTGATGATATGAAATCAGTACCTTAATTCTTAGTCCTCCCTTTTTGTCTACCCTCAATCAAACCTGCAGGAGAGACCATGGGTATTGTCCATAACTTTATTTTATGATTTTCAGCTATGTTGCATTTAAGTGACTTAAGCTTCAATTACTATGGCAGGAAAAATAGCTCAAACTGCTGATATTTTGTAATTTATTGGGAAAAGAAAAGCTGAATAGAGGGCATTGAGGACGTTGTGACAAAGTCAGTACAGGACGCAGGACACAATCATTACAGGACTCCTGGCAACGCTACTTGAAGGGGTGCCTCTTGGTTGGTATTGGACCTCAGACGTGGGGCAACCTCACAGCTAGTGCTTTGGGTCCTGACAGGCCACCATGGGGCTGGGGTTCAGAGTGCCTAAAACCCTCTGGAGGAAGCCCTGCAGAGGCTGGAAAACAGCAAGAGAATCTCTGTCCCCTCCTGCCTTCCAGTCTCCTGCCAGTGCTCCCCAATTGACAGTGTCCAAGCCTGCACAAGCATCAGGGAGATGTCGTTTCCAGCCTTCCAGGCCCTGCATTGCTGAACAGAATGTGTAAGGGCAGGCCCAAGCTAAGAGATTAGAGATAGATAATTAACACAAGCAATAATTAGGCAAGAAAAAGGAACAAAAGGCATCCAAATCATAAAGGAAGAAGTAAAATTGTCTCTGTTTGCTGGTGACATGGTATTATATACAGGAAACTCTAAAGACTCCACCAAAAAACTGTTAAAGTGAATATGTGACTTCAGTAAGGTTTCAGGATATAAAATCAATATACAAAAATCATTTGCATTTCTATGCACTAACAGAGAACTATCGGAAAGAGACATTAAGAAAACAATCCCATTTACAATAGCATCCAAAAGAAGGAGATACTTAGGAATAAATTTAACGAAGGAGGTGAAAGATTTGTACACTGAAAGTTATAAAACGTTAGTGAAAGAAGTTGAAGACGACACAAATAAATGGAAAGATATTCCACCTTCATGGATTGAAAGAATTAATATTGTTAAAAAGTCCGTACTACCCAAAGTGATCTACAGATTCAATGCATTCCCTATCAAAATTCCAATAGCATTTTTCATAAAAATGAAAAAAAACACTCCCAAAATTTTATGGAACCCTAGCCAAAGCAATCTTGAGAAAGAAGAACAAAACTGGAGGCATCACACTTCCTGATTTCAAATTATACTACAAAGCTATACTAATCAAAACATTATGGTATTGGCATAAGAACAGACACAAAAATCAATGGAATGGAATAGAGAGCACAGAAATGAACCCATGCATATACAGTCAACTAATTTTTGAAAAATGCACCAAGAATACACAATGGGGAAAGGACAGTCTCTTCAACAAATGGTGTTGGAAAAACTGGACGGCCACATGCAAAAGAATGAAACTAGACCCCTATTTTACAGCATACACAAAAATCAACTCAAAACGGATTAAAGACTTAAATGTAAGACCTGAAACCATAAAACTCCAAGAAGAAGACATAGGGGGTAAGCTCCTTGACATCCATCTTGGTGATGATTTTTGACATCAAATCAAAGGCAACAAAAGCAAAAATAAACGGTGAGACTACATCAAACTGAAAAGCTTTTGCACAGCAAAGGAAATCAACAAGAAAATGAAAAGGCAACCTGTGAAATGGGAGAAAACATTTGCAAACCACATGACCCATAAGGGGTTAATATCCAAAATATACAAGGAATTCATACAACTCAATAGCAAAAAACCAATTAACCCAATTAAAAAATGGGCAAAGACCTGAATAGACATTTTTCCAAAGAAGATATACAAATGGCCAATAGGTACATGAAAAAGAGCTCAACATCACTAATCATCAAGGAAATGCAAATCAAAACCACAATGAGATATCACCTCACACCTCTCCGAATGGCTATTATCAAAAAGACAAGAGACAACAAATGCAGGCAAAGATGTGGAGAAAAGGGAACCCTCGTGCACTGTTGGTGGGAATGTAAACTGGTACAGCCACTATGGAAAACAGTATGGAGGTTCCTCAAGAAATTAAAAATAGAACTACCATATGATCTAGCAATCTCATTTTTGGATATAAATCCAAAGGGAATGAAATCATTATCTCAAAGAGATATCTGTACTCCCATGTTCACTGTGGCATTATTCATAATAGCCAAAGTATGGAAACAACCTAAGTGTCTGTTGATAGATGAATCGATAAAAAAAAAAAGTAGCATGTATATGCAATGGAATATTATTCAGCCTTAAAGAAAGATATCCTGCTTTTTGTGACAACATAGATCAACCTTGAGGGCATTATGCTAAGTGAAATAAGCCAGACAGAGAAAAACAAACACTGTATGGTATCACTTATATGTGAAATCTGGAAAAAAAAAAAAAGAAAGCAAATTCATAGAAACAGAGAGTAGAATGGTGGTTGCCAGGGGCTGGGGGGTGGGGAAATTGGGAAGCGGCTGTTAAAAGGGTACAAACTTTCAATTATAAAATGAATAAGGTCTGAGGATCTAATGTATAACATGATGACTATAGTTGATAACTCTGTATTGTATAATTGAAATTTGCTAAGAAAATAGAACTTAAGTGTTCTTACCCCCCCCAAAAAAGAAAAAAGTAAATATGTAAGGTGACAGATGTGTTAACTAACTCAATTAAGTAAGTTAATTTGGAATCCTTTCACAGTATATATGTATACCAAATTATCATGTTATACACTTTAAATGTATTACAATTTATTTGTCAGTTATACCTGAGTAAAGCTGAAAAAATAAAAGTAAAGGAACAAAAATGAGAGATAATAAAAAATAAGGATACAAATACAAAAACAAAAGAAGCGCATAAACATTTTTAAAAGGATTATACTTATATTGTTGTATAACTTGCATTTCTTGAACAAATTGTAACTCTTTTCCTTCTTAGCAAATATTCATCTACGTTATCATTATTAATAACTACATGTATGTTCCTTAATATGAATGCATCATACTTTATTTAATCAGTCTCCTATTGTGAGATATTTAGAAAATTTCCAATTTTATTATAATAAAGAGCATTGTGATAAATATCCTTGTACATTCATTTTTGTGAATTGTTTCAGTTACGTTCACACCTAAATTTTAGGTGTGGAATTGCTGGATCAAATTTACGAACTTTTTTTCTTTTTAAGGAAGATTTGCTCTGAGCTAATATCTGTTGCCAATCCTCCTCTTTTTGCTGAGGAAGATTGGCCCTGGGCTAACATCTGTGCCCATCCTCCTCTACTTTATATGGGACGCCGCCACAGCATGGCTTGACAAGCCGTGCGTCGGTGCGCACCCAGGATCCGAACCTGCGAACCCCAGGCCGCTGATGCAGAGCACGAGAACTTAACCGATATGCCACTGGGCCAGCCTCCCAAATTTACAAACTTTTTACAGTTTGTCACCTATTTCTAAATGGCTCTCAAAATAGGCTACAGACAAAACATTGAGTTCCAGATGTAGAAGTAGTACAGACCACATTCTCTGACTCAAATATAGTAAAATCAGAAATGAGTAATAACTGTATAATCTCAAAAGCCACACCATTTTGACCTCAAAAAGCAAATAATTAAAAATATCCTCTTCTCTGACCTTTTTGGACAAAGAAGAATTAAAACTGATATTACAGAATTGTTTGACAGTAATGACAACCAGAATGGCATATAATAAATTTTTTTAATTTTTCTGTCAAAACTTTACCTAGAAGCAAGTTTAAAACCTTAAATATTTTCTGTATTAAACAAGGAAGAAAAATAGATATACAATGCATTCCACTCAAGTTATAAAAGAACAAATACACTCAAGGGAAGCACATATATATAAATTCAGGGAAAAGCACAATGGAAAGAATTGAAGATAGAAAATATTGGGATTGACAGATAAGTTCCATATCTTGCCCCATGTGTGTTTAAGTGTTTGTGCATATTTGTGTATGTGTGTGTATTCACATGTGATCACAGAAGCAGGGACAAGCATGGAACCTTCCCACATTTTGCTGACAGTTCAGAAGACGAGAGAAACTCGAACCTAACTGACACAGCGGGATTAGCTGGGTTAATGTCAGCCTCAGTAGAGTGTCAAGAAAGCACAATGTGGAAGTGACTAATTTAGTGGTGGGCGGACCGGTGAAGGAAAGCATCCCACAGAATGTGACAGCTGAGTTTAGCATCGTGGATGGGTAGGATTTTGCCAAGTGAAATGCTTGTAGAGTGAAGTCTGGGTGTGAGGGATTGTTTTCAAAGTGTAAGATTTTTTTTTCCTTGCCTAATTAGTTCTAGACATCTATAGGGCTATGTTACAATACAGCCTTATCATTTTTAATTATATGTTTTCTTTTAGAGCTGGAATTCTTTTGATTCAGGTAGTCTATTTTTAGAGCCTGCTTTATATTGTTAGTACTTATGGCAGAAAATGAACTTAATAGAAATTAAACAGGTTTTTAAATTTCTTATCTGTCATTAGCTGATGATGTTAGCATGCAAAGATGCATTCAAAATCTACTTTATTCTATGGAAAGGTTACGTTGCACGGATCTAAGCGTGGTGAAGGAATGGAGAGTCTGTAAAACCAGACAGAAATCTTTTCAGTATTTTTAAATTTTTATGAATTTATCCGTTGCGTGACCTATAACTAAGTTATAGTATTTTACATACTAAGAATGTAATAGGAAAAATGAGGTAGGTCAAACTTCTTTTTCCAGAAAGATATACTTTTTATTGTCCTTGTTGTTATGAGTGTTTCCATAGTGCAAACTTCTAAATTCAGTATGATTTCTTTTTGGGGGGAAAGAAACAATGTTATCCTGTGTGTAAGTGTGCGTGTGTGCGTGTGTGTGTGTGTGAGAGTGAGAGACAGAGAGAAATGCGTGTTTCTAAACACACAGAGAAATGTGTGGAAAGATATTTTTTAAAAAGTAGCTGTTAACACTGGTTCCCTGGGATGGAGAGGACAAGGAGGTGAGTGAGGAAAATAAGAGGAAATGAAGGAAGATGATTAGTTTGTTTCTTTCTATACATTTGTATTGTTTTGTTGTTACTAATTTTGTATATCAACTTGACTGGACCATGGAGTGCCCAGACATTTGGTCAAACATTATTCTGGATGTGTCTGTAAGGGTGTTTCTGGATGGGATTAACATTTGAATCAGTAGACTGAGGCATCTATGAAAATCCCACAGCTAATATCACACTTAACAGTGAAAGACTGAAAGCTTTCACCCCTAGATCAGGAACAAGACAAAGATGTCTCTGTCATGACTTCTATTCAGTATTCTACTGGAGATTCCAGTTAGGGCAATTAAACAAGAAAAGGAAGGAAAGGCATCTAGATTGAAAAGGAAGAAGTAAAACTATGTTTGCATATGACATGATCTTGTATATAGAAAATCCTAAGGAATCCACACACACACACAAAGACATCAGCAAAGTGGCAGGATACAAGATCAATATACAAAAATCAGTTGTACTCCTATACATTAGCAATGGACAATCCAAAAATGAAAAATAAGAATTCCGTTTACAATAGCATCAAAAATAATAAAATACTTGGGAATAAATTTAACAAAAGTAGTGCACTGAAAACTATACAACGTCATCGAAAGATGTTAAAGAAGACCTTAATAAATGGAAAGACATACCATATTAGTGAATTGGAAGACTTATGGTTAAGACAGCAATACTTCCCACGTTGATCTACAGATTCAGTTTAATCCCTATCAAAATCCCAGATCGCTTCTTTGGAGGAATTGACAAGCTCATCCTAAAATTCATATGAAAATGCAAGGGACTCAGAATTCCAAAACAATCTTGAAAAAGAAGAATAAAGTTGGAGGACCTACTTGTCCTGATTTCAAAACTTACTAGAAAGCTACAGCAATCAAGAAAGTGTGGTATTGCCATAGGGAGAGTTGTATAGATCAATGGAATAAAATTGAGAGTCTAGAAATAAATCCATACCTTTTAAGTCAATTAATTTTCAACAAGGACATTAAGACAATTCAATGAAGAAAAAATAATATTTACAACAAATAGTGCTGGGACAACTGGACAGTTACTGGCAAAAGAATGAAGCTGGAGTCTTACTTCACACTATATACAAAAACCAGTTCAGAATGGGTCAATGACCTAAATATTAGAGCTAAAGCCATAAAACTCTTAGAAAAAAATATAGAAGTAAATCTTCATCACCTTGGCAATGGATTCTTAGATATGACACCAAAACCATGAGCAACAAGAGAAAGAGTAGGTAAATTAAACTTTACCAAAATTAATTACTTTTGTGTTTTAATGGAGCCTGTCAAGAAAGTGAAAAGACAACCCATATAATGGGAGATAATATTTGCAAAATATATATCTGATAAGGGACTTGTATATATATATATGTATATATACTATATAATATATATTTATATATAATTAATATTAATAAATAATAAATATGTAATTCTATAACTATATACATATAAATATAGATAATGACTGATTTATATAATGTAATAGCAAGAGTTCCCTCAAAATAGTGGGTCCTTGTTCCATTGTAAGACCTCTCAAACAGTTTGCAGTTCCTCAAAAAGTTAAGTACAGTTATTGTATGGCCCAGCAATCCCACGCTTAAGTATATCCCCAAAAGAACTGAAAATGTATGCTCATACAAAAACTTATACATGAATGTTCACAGCAGCATTTTCATAACAGCCAAAAAGTAGAAATGTCCAGCAACTGAGGAATAAATAAATAAAATGTGGTACATCCATACAATAGAATATTATTTGGTAAAAAAAAGAGAAAGTTAAATGAAGGACTATGCTACAATGTGGATGAACCTTGAAAACATTATCTAAGTGAAAGACACCAATCACAAAAGGCCCCGTAGTATATGATTCCATTCATGTGGAATGTCCAGTGGAGGCAAATCTGTGGAGGCAGAGAGGAGGCTGGTGGTTGCCAGAGGACGCGGGAGGAGCTATTGGAGAGTGATTGCTAACAGGTACAGGGTTTCTTTCGGGGTGATAAAATATTCTGGACTTAGACAGTGGTTATGATTGTACAACTCTGTGACTATACTAAAAACCACTGAACTGTACACTTTAAAAACAAAGTTTATCACTTTTCATTTACTGCATTTTCTCAGGAAAACAGTTGGATAATGTTTGAGAAATGAATATACTCACTTAGTATAATGGAAACTGCCTGTCTCTGTATAACTGCACCATATCGTCACCTATTTCACAGTCCATACTGACTGTTGAACGAATCCATCCAAAGTCTCTCATTACATGCAAGTCTCTGTGCTTGGTGCTGTCACGGCCTCATCAGCCTAAGACCACTAGGGACAAAGCTGTGGTTTGACAAAGTCAGGTTTATTGGCTCAGTGCAATGAGTAAAACCACACAGTAGAGTTGCTATGGAGCGTCTCAACAAAGGGAAAAGCAGAATTACTACAGAATTTTGAGGAAGGATGGAATCTGGGTGAAATTCAAATGAAGTAGTGTTTTAAAGTGCATAAAGCAATGCAGGGTGAGCATAAAAGGGTCATCATTAGGTCTGGGCTGCGAAATGGCCACAGGGTCACATCTCTTTGGAAACCACTAAGTTAGGATAAATAGTGTCCAGGCGCCTTTATCTGAACCTCTGCCCCTGGGTTGTGATCAAGGTTGCTTCTCTGTGTCAGTGTCTTCGTTCCTCCCGGCAAGGCTAGAGGTTTCCTTCTTACTGAAATAATTTAAACAGCAAAGTTTCTGACAATTTGATTTTAGCAGAAGTTTTCTCAGTGAGTAAGAAAGCAGTAAGAAAGTAAGAAAGCTCCTCACTCTGAGGAGTGGTTGCACGGCCCTTTTCAGCCGCAGCGTGTCCTTGGAGAAATGCTGTGCACTGTGCACTCTGCAGCTGTCTCTATCTGGGTCTGTTATCCCACCCCGATGATGGTAGGGCTGGGTTTTACTTCCTCGTGTTGAGAGGGCTCCAAAGATGAATGCAATGTTGTTTGTGCTCTAAGACCCTAGAGGTGAGAAAGGCGATTCTTTGATCAAGGAGGGACCAACGCAGGTAGCCCTAGAGGCTTGCCTACTCTGCCTTCTCAGAGGAAGGACTGGCTGGACTCCAGAGGCGCCTCCTTTCCAGCAAGGCCATTTCCTCAGTTAGGAAGCTCTGTTACATGGACTCCCGAATGTCCCCCTTCCCCAGTCCCGGGGAAGAGAGAGAGCGAGACAGGCCAGGCCCTACCGCAGTGCCCTCCTGGACACTCTCTGTGTCCTGAGCTGAGGGGCAGGAGTAGGTTCTGCTCCTCTGCTCCTCGGTGTTCCCGTGAACTCTGTTGGCACTTGTGTGGGGCCCAAGTGGGGTGTGACCTTGTTCTCTTCATGAAGGTTCTGACCACAAAGGCACACATCTACACTGTCTCTAATTTTTGGTCATTTTAAGCTGGGCCACCTTAGGTGTGGGAAACCCCTCTTCTTAGGGGTTGTGTCAGGTCTCAGGAAGGGCCGGAGACTGGGTGACCAGGACCTCAGGCGTCTGCAAGCCCAGGAGCGGGCGAGGTGGCCTCAGAGTTCAGGCAACTAGCTGCTTGGGGTCTGCTCTGAGATCTGGGAGGGCAGTGGAGGGGCAGCAGGGACTCTGCCAGCCCCGGAAGTCCACAAGCAAGTGGGCCATTTGAAGAAGAGGTGGATTTGTCGCAGAAGGAAAAACTGGAAGCGACGCTGCTCCCCGCCCTCAAAAAGGAGGCGGCGCTGAAGCAAAGAGGACGGAGAGCAGCGGCCCACCGCAGAGCCCAGGGCTGCGGGCTCACAGGAAAACCTGCCGTAGATTCCGCTATTCCTGGAGGCAAGAACACTGACAGGCTTCCAGTCCAACAGGAAAACCTGGACTGGCTCTAGGAAAATTACAGACTGGACCAGCGGAACCAGGACTAGGTCTGGGATTTAGTCCCTAATCCCTCCCTCTCCGTAAAAGGAGGCTCCAAATTTCCTGAGTGTGCCGGAGACCAGAGCTCACAAGGCTATGGTTAGTGTCAGTGTCTGTTCTCTTGTCTGTCAGCATCACTGGCATGCATGATCTTGGGTCCTCGAACATCCTGATCAGATGCATCCTACCGGTGACTTCTATAAACAGTGGGCCATAGGTATGGCTGATAATGATCTGTACTCTTAAAACTTGACTAGATTGAATTATTAATTTTATTCCTCTAAGAAAAGGGGAAAAAACCACACCTCGGTTTGTAGGAATCCTGCATGAGGGAGGTTCTGCAGCTCCTGGCAGCTCTGCCTCCTCTCAGTGGCATCATAACCTCCTCCTTCCTGGGGAGAGCTGACCCCCATCTCTTGTCTCACACCCCTCCTCACCTCAGCGCAGAGTTTGGTCTGATCTCGTGGCAGTCCACGGACCCCTTAGTTTCCCCTTTTCTCCCAGGAGACTGAATGCCCACTTTTGTCTTCTTATTTTCAAAGGTAGGGGCTAACCTTAGACAAGCCTTTCTTAAAATGGGGTTCAAGGTATCGTATCAGGTCTCATTATCAACCTCGAGGTCAGTCACTAGTGTTTATTCAAAATTAGTGTGAATGTTTCTCTGTGGAGAGGGTTGATGACTTTCGTAAATGACCCTAAAATGGTCCACAGGCTTCACTCGGGAGCTGAGAGATGTTCCTCAGGACAGGTTGGCTTTGCTGGTTTGGCCCCTCTGGAGCCAGGATCAGGGCAGCCTGCTCTGGGGTCTGCAGCAGATATACTCCTTCTCTCCCTTCATGTCTGTCTCTTGCCCTAGCCTCCAAGAGACGTGCTGACTTGTTAGTATTGTATTATTTGTAGTAATATTTATTAGTATTGTATTCATATCAGGTCTCATATGCTGTTGATTTTTTTTTTTTAACATTTTACATTAGTCTTAGAAGAAAAACCTGAAAATCATTCTTGGTAATTTGACTAGACAGGAAGAGACCGAGCAGGTCCTTTATAATCTAGATGAGAAGTTTAGTGCTGAAGCACAGAAGTTCAGAAGTGACTTCTTGCCCACCTAGGGAGAAGCAGTCAATGTGGTAGAGCCACATGGATCCGTGTGGATCCAGGGAAAACTATCAAAGATGGAGCAGGAGGCCTGGAACCACCATCGCAGTGGTAACGTGGAGAGACCGGCAGTGCTGATGGTAACAGCTGGTATTGATGTGGCGTCCGCCACGGCGGGTCCACTCTAAGTAGCAGTGAGTTCTGTCTTGCTCCATATCACCTACTCTTTCACTTAAGCCTCTGGCAGGCAGAGGGCTTCAACAGTAAACATGAATCTTCAGGCTAAAGCAGGAGATGTACGTGGCAGGAGTTTGTCTACATTTCTTCCCTAGGACAGGCCTGAGCTACAGTGGAAGACCGTCCTCTCCCGAAGGGGCTATTTTTGAAGGATGTTGATCAGGCAGCTTCAGCACAGATCCTTAGACATAACTGCCATTCTTTTCTACGTCTTCCAAATCATTTCTTCCTATGTTCACATAACTCTAGATTGTTCAACGCAAACAAAGAAAAATAAGGGACGGATAAGCGCCATCTCCTGAGGAAGAGTGAAAAGCTAACCATGGAAATACCCATGGACAGGGTGCCTTCACTTCCTGCCTGTAATTGTGACCAATTTCTCTGGGAATTGCATCAGCTGGGCAAAATTCAGAGATCAGTATTTATCCTCTGAAAATATACTCAGGAAAAAAAGACAATTGTTTATAAACTCCAGAAATGGCCAATTTTCAAGTTATCTCTAAGGTGAACCCTTCTTTCTGCAGGTTCCAAGAAATACTATCCACCCATTTCTACCGCCCTTTTTTTTTTCTCTCCCAAATGAGAGAAAATAACGGCCTCTATCTTTACCTTATGTGGAAACTGGATACAACTCTGATAATAACAGTAATGGTGGTGATAGTAGAGTAGTATAAAATGAAGCTAGTGATGTAAACGTCCCCATATGCTGGGAGGTCACTCAGCAAGTATGCATTAAATTGTAAGCTGTTGCGAGTCATTCAACAAATATTTCCTGAGTGCTAGGAAGCACAGGATTTTACGCTATGCTGGATAAGGCGATGAGCAGGCGCGGGCCCTGCCCACATGTGTTTGTGTCGTTGCTGCTGTTCTTGCTCCACAAGGAGATGCACTACGTTTCCCACGCAGACTGGTATAGATGCTAACACTTGACTCCACATCAGAGGATCCAGATGCTAGTCTTTGCTTTGATAGGAACAAGAAGTGTGATCTCGGACAAGTCACTTAATGTCATAGTATCATATGAACCAATAAGATGGTTCAACTCAAGTGTTACATTGTTTAGAGCTCTGCCAACTGTAACATTTCCTTAGTCGTTTGGAGTCTGTAACGTTCGGTGTTGGGAGGGCAGTGAGGCCGGCTCGACATGAAAGGGTGGCCTTCAGATTTTGCTTATATGTCTGCATTACAGGATTAGATCTATAAAGTCTTTTTCATCTTCTTTAATAGTAGTCAAGTCTTCAAAACCTGGTTTTTGATACCTAAACTTATCTGAAAATGATAAGGATAAGAAACACAAGTTAGTTATTCACTTTTTTCCTAGGAGTGGAAACTATCAACAACAACCATAAAAAATTCACATGGTTTCTTGTTAGGAAGGAATCAGAACTTCGCAAGTGGCTGATTCCAGCCACCAGCTGTCCTCACACGAGAAGCTCTTGTGAGCTGATCGCCCATGTAAGAGATGTTATCTTCACTAAGCTACATCTGTAGGGTGTGCTAGTGCTTACTCATCCTTAGCCTTTATCCAGTTTTCCGTGGCTTCATGGAATGTGTTAGCCAGAAAGGTCAAGGTTTAAAGGTGTTTTTTTCCGTGAAAGTTAATTGTTAATTGAAAGTAACTGATTTTTCTAGAATGAGCCTCCGTCGTGGCCACAGCTCAGTGACTCTGACCGACCAGACACCCCTTTGCTGAACTGATGTAAATGTGAAGCAGATAACGAGAAGCAAGGATGCAACATTCATCAGAGGAAAGGGCCAATGCAAATTTTGTGAGCAGTATGCGTTTGTTAGTCATAATGACTTGGAAAATGATTGACAAACTTTTTTAGCCTTTTCAAATTCAGTTAAGATTTAATTTCATGAAGAGTTGTGGGAGAAAGGCTCTACCAGATGGAGATCAATGAGTACGCAATACTGTTCATGGGGTCCACAACCTTTGAACAGCTTGGTCATCCCACAGTCTGGAAGAGCAGTTCTGGGACTTTTACATGCGTGTGTACCACCAGAGGAGCTTATTAGAACACACATTCTAATTCTTTGGTCTGGGGTGAGGGCTGAGAGTCCACATCTCTAACAAGCTCCGAGGTGATGCCACTGTTGCTGGTCTTGGGACCGTATTCTGAGCAGACGGTCCTGTTCACCCAGCCTGTGGAAGGCAAATGAACACAACTCCTACCCGTGGGCTTTGACCAGGATTTCTACGGCCGGGCATGGAATTTCATGAAGCTAGACATTACCTTTGGCCTGCTTAGTGAGTGCACTACGATTCAGGGGGTGGGGTGGGCATATGTGTTTGCTCCTAAGAACAAAGCTGGCAAGCTAGTGGGCACATGGCAGCAAGCAGCAGCAGATTAGACTAGAGACTTCTGGAAGAAGACGGAGATCAATAATATGCTAGGGTATCAAGTTTGTTGCTCTTTCTAATGTATGGATATCTGTTCTCAATTTAGCTTAAGATGTCAATGTCTTCTTTTTGATATAAATAAAATGTAGCTATGCTGACCACGTTGAAATGAGTTACTTTTACTTAAATTAACGGTAGGAAAATTTGAGATGACAGATCTGGAACAACAAGAAAAGACAGTGTTTATTTTCGGGATGGACTCACTCCCTCAACAATGTCCTGCACCCGTTGTGATGGGCCAGGCGCTGTGCTGGGCTCTGCAGTCCCTCCATCAAGTCTCATTTCCAATATTCATTGGATATTGACGCAAAACAATTCTTCTTAAAATGAATGAAAATTGTGACCCCTCAAGGAGAAATGGAGCATGCTTTGAGAGCATTTAAACTGGGGCCTCTGACCCGATCTGGGTGTGAAGGCAGGCTTCCCTAAGAAGGCCATGTTTGAGGTGAGACCTGAAGGATGAGGTGGATTTAACTAGGTTTGGCCGTTGGTGTTGGAAGGCACCAGAGGTAGGAAGGAGCTTGGTCACATGTGAGATCATCCAGTGTCCAATACATAGTGTCTCCCTGTCTGGGGCCTGATGCCAAAGACCCCCAGAATTTTTGTACTGAGCCCAGCCAGGTCTCATCCACAGAAGCACCCCACCCGCCATGTGATCCTCTGGGCCTCCAGGCACTGGGGGCTGTGCAGCCCATCTCTTTGCTTCTACCCCCCAAGCTTATTAAGCTGGAGCCTTCAAGATGTACTGGCTTTTTAAATTGCTTTTTTTTTTGTTAAATATATATATATATATATATATATATAATGTAGATTACATTGTGATGATTAAGTAATAAAATTTTTTAAAATTTTATGTTTAAAAAAAACTCCCTAGATTTTTCATACTCACAAGCACATTTGGGAAGCCTCAGTCCATGTCAAATGGGCCTGGAGTTTGGACAGTCTGGAGCCTGTTAAAGTTCCGGGGCCATCGGCAGAATCCTGTGTCATTTGGTGTTCAGAAGAGTGCTGTGAGGTGGGCAGTGGTCACCGAGGCCCAGAGAAACCATCTTACCCAAAGTTAAGAGACTGGGAAGTAGATGAAGTGAACACCAGGCCCTTTGCATACATTATCTCGTCATCTCAAGTCTCTTGCTTGGCTTTGTGGTCTCAGGGGCTCCTGTGAAGCTTTCCTTCCGAATTCTTCTTCGCCTTGCACCCAACCTGTGGACCCCGAGGGAGATTTTTCACGCATAAGGCAGATATGACTGCCCCCAGGACTCAGTCTCCAGGGTACTTCATTTGTTGTAGGGGAAAGTGGGAAGGGAAGGTCGTAGAGAAGCCAGGTCTTCTCCTTCTCCTCCTTTCTCTTCCTCTCCTCTTCTCTTTATCCTGCCTCTTCCTTTTCTCCTTAATTATGTTTTCCTGCCCCAGGGTGAAACACTTTGATGTAGAAACCTGCCTGTAGTGAGCGATCTGACCACCAGGGGGCAGCACGAGACCATAGCTTTGTCTGAACATAACCAGGTCCTTCTAAACAGCGGCTACTCTTCAAACGTGTGGCTCTCAGACCTCCAGTCCTGTCTGCACATTAGCATCATCTGCGGAACTTTGATAGCATCACGGGTGCCTGGGCTCCACCTCAAGGCAGTTGCATCTTGTATCTCTGGGAAAGGGGCACAGGTATTGTGAGTCTTTAAGTTTCTCAGGTGATTCTGATACACAAAGGGCGTTAAGAACCATTAATGAGAACATGGAATCCTGAGGACCCTAAAGGACTCGCCCAGCCCTTCTGCTCCCATTTCACAGCTTCAGAAACTGAGGCCCAGAGATAGAAAGAATAGGCTCAGGGATCACTGCGAGATAGAACGAGAACCCAGGCTCTCGTTCCTCCATAGCACACGCTCTTCCGTGTTTAAGCTGGGCCTGGCATCAGAGGACACCCAGGAACGACTCCTCCCCTCCTCTCTGATCTCGGGGCTGTGTGGTCCCTGGTTCAAGGAGTTCCTCCTTGGTGGAAGAATTCAGGACTGACCTGCAGAAATTTAGTGGAGAGCAATCCCAACCTTGTGTGTGCTGAGGCTCAGGGCTCCTGTGCTCCAGGAATCCAGAGGAGTGAGAGAGGTGGTGAGGGCAGCTGCAGTCAAGGAGGGCTTCCTGGAGATGAGGCAGGAGCAGAGGATTGGTTGGATTTCAATGGCCCATGGATGGTGGGGGCCACATTTCAAACCAGAGGAGCAGGATAAAGAATGAGATCGATGCGGCCACATGAGCCAGTATGAGTGGGGCCAAGGTGAGGCCTGGCGAGCAGCGGGAGCTAACACTGCAGAGAGAGAAGGGAGCACAGCCCACGGATACAGACCTTGATGTCCAGATAGAGAAACCAAGGAACCGAGGCCTTTCATGAATGTTCTGGATTTCAGCCTGGATGTGGTGAAGAAACATGGACAGTGTTTGAGCCCGGGAGGGACACAAGTGAGCTGGGCCTTGGAGGGATGTCGCTCAGGGCAGGATGGACTAGAGGACCAGAGATGGAGGCAGAATGTGTAGGGGCCCCATCCAGGGAACTCCCTTAGGGTCAGCCTTTCGAGGTCAGAACTTAGAAAAGATGTGACTTTTGGAAAGTGTCCTGGAAGTATCTGCCGACTGGAATGGAAGTTTAGATGGAAGAACGGCCTCAGCAGTGGCCTGTGGCCGAGGGCGGGTGGTAGGAAAGGTGCGGAGTGTCGGGGGCGCAGCTTGGTGAGCAGCAGGGGCTCTTCTAAGTCGACCAGTTTACGGGCGTGTCTGAGCTGTCATAACCCCAGAGGGGCAGGACAGTGGGGTTCAGAGTGAGGCACCTCCTCTCTCCCCTCCTCTTTCCCCTCTAGTCAGGAGATCCTTGCGGATCCCCAGAAACCCCATCTCCAGAAAGCTCCAGAAGTCCGGCATTAACCCTCCACTCCCTCCTCTTATGTCTTTGGCGATTTATGAGATGAGGGCCCGGCTTTCTCTAGTGTTTCCCGTGGTTTGTCCAGTCCAGTTCTGCCCGGCCTGGCCCACCTCTCTGAGGGACAACAGGAGCTCAGGAGCCGTGTACCCTTCTCTGCTCGTGGGATTCCGCCCCCCGTAAACCCTCTTCTGTATTTACACCATAAGGCACGGTGGTGTGTGACCTTGTCCTTCCATGACATCTGGTCACCACTTAGGTACACGCTCCATTTCTCCCAGTGCTGGGTGGTTTTGGAAGAGACCTTGTTCAACCGGGCCTCCCGAGGAGTAGGGGGCTAATAACTCTCTCCTAAGCGTCCTAACAGGTCACACATTCTTATATGGGGTGGGGGATACAAGGAAAGGAGCCAAACGATACTGTCCTTTATTTGTAATGAATACACACTTTTCAAAACATCATGTCTGCTATCTCGTTCATTGTTCACTGGAACCTTCCAAGGCAAAGAGCTGCCTTATTAGGAAACCGCTGCCCAGCAATGACCCCGTCTGCACTGCCCAGCCAACCCGACAGAGAAGGGGGTCCTTTCCCCCAAGGCAGCGCCCAGAAGGTAAGCTGTTTTCTCCCGCTGGAACGTGGGCTGTGGGGTGAGGACATGGGAACACCAGAGCCATAAAGCATGCGGGAGTGACTCCGATAAAGGACCCATCTTGATGATCGTACACGGGTTTAAGGCTGTACTGACACCGACAGCCTTTGTGCGCCCCGGGACGCTGTCACAGTCAGCTGGTGCATTCCCACGTTCCAGATATTTCCCTTTGGTGTCTGCCCTCTTGTTAATTAGGAAGATTTGGCGGCTCTTGAAAACGTCATCTTCTCAAGGTGGCATCATCGCTGTCTCCTTCCTTAGGGAAGATCTAGTCCCCTGGTCTTTCAGTTACACTCGTCCTCAACTCGGCCCGGGGCCCCACGCCCTGCCATCTTCATAGAAAGGGGTGCAGGCGTCCACTGCACTGGACTGGTGCTCAGGGGGTTTGGTCATAACTGTCAGTGGTCGAGGGATCCCCTTTGTTTTCCGTTTCTCTCAAAGCAGCTAAAAGTCCACTTTTACCTTCCTCTTATTTCTGTAGGTAGGGGCTGATCTTAGTCAAGGATTATCCAATTGAGGTCCACGGAATCAAATAAGGTACACATATGGCCTCCAAGAGGGTCAACCAACTGAAATGTAAGCAAAATTTTGTGTGTATGTGCATGTTTCTATGAGGGGAAATGATTAAGAACGCTTGATTGAGACTTAGCAGCTACTGAATAATCCTCAGGAAAGGCTGGCGTTTCTCCTAGGTAATGGAAACTAGAGTGGAAACGGGTGATGGAAGTTGGTCTCCCCGGTTTTATTTAACATTGTGCTGGAGGTCTCAGCTGGTGCAAAAGGCATACAGATTGGAAAGGAAGGACCAACACTTTATTTGCAGAAGATATGATCATGTATATAGAAAATCCTAAGGAAGCTTTAAAAATTATCTACTAGACTATTAAGTAAATTTAGCTAAGTCACAAAATACAGCGTCAATATACAAAAATCAATTATACTTCTATACTCTAGCAATGAACAATTGGAAAAGGAGATTTAAAAATATCATTTACAATAGCATCTAAAAATATAATATACACTCAGGGAAATTTGAATGAAATATGTGAAAAACACGTACCCTGAAAACTATCAAACAATGCCGAGGAAAATAAGTGGAGATATATACTAGGTTTACGGGTCAGAAGACTCCGTATTGTCAGATGGCATTTCCCCAAGTTGAGTTACACTTTTGACGCATTCCCAATCAAAATCCCAGCAGGCTTACTTTTGGTGTTTTTTACAAGTTGACAAGCTGATGTTAAAATTTATATAGAAATTCAAAGGTCATAGAAAAGCCAAAAAAATTTTGGAGAAGAACAAAACTAAAGGATGTAATCTGCCTAATTTTAAGACTTAATTAAGTCTTAAGTCTTAATTAAGTAATCAAGTAGATTACTGCAGATTTAAGTATAGACATTGAAATCAATGGACTAATAGTCTAGAAATATATTATATAACTAATTATTTATTATAATTATTATATATAAGTAAAATAAATTTAAATATTATTTAAAATAAATAAATAATAATAAATATAAATAAAATATATATAATAAATAACAATTATATTATATATTAATTATAATAATTAATATATTATCAATTATATATTTTATAAATAATATATGATAAATAATTATATTACATATTAATTATAATACTTAATATATTATTAATTATATAATTATAATTTTTATATTATTTAAGAATTACGATTATATAATTAATTAATTATAATTATACAATTATATAATTAATATATGTTAATTATATTAATAATTGTATATTATTATATATATATAATAAAATATATTAATTATAATTAATATACAATATAATAATATTATATATAATCAATTGGTTTTCAATTAAAGTGCCAAGGTAATTCAAGGGGGGAAGTGATAGTAAAGCTGGGTGCCTGAGGGGTTCTGTAGATATTAAACCAATTTGCTATTTTTCTGTTTAACTTGAGGGGTGACTCAGGGGTCTCAAAGATTTGTGAGCTTGTTTTGCAGGAGAAAGAGCACGCCTTCAGGGAGGTTGCTATCACCAGATGGCGAGATGGCCGATCACGGGGCGGAAGGCCGGCCCTCAGCAGCTGTGGAAGCCCAGAAGTCAGACTGCCCAGGGGCTTATCGGGAGTGACCCCTTTGTTTCCCTGAAGCCCCTCCTGCTAAACCCTTAGCTCTATAAACCCCCCAGCTTTCTGTTCTGGGGGAGGTGGATTTGAGCGAACCCAGGCTCCCACCTACTTGTTTTGGCCAATTCAAATAAATCTTTCTCATCTCCAAGCACCAATGTCTCAGTGTGTGGCTTGCTGGGCATCGGGCATAACAGAATGGCTCAAGTCAGGGAGGAAAAACCAACACTACTCAGTGCAGCACCGGGAACTTCCATAGGCCGCTGGGGGAATGTACAACGGTACAACCACTTTGGAAAACAGTTTGGAAGTTTCTAATAAAATGAAACATAGGTTATCACATGGCCCAGCTATTCCACTCACGAGAAACGATAACACACGTCCACAGCAAGACTTATACATGAACGTTCATGGCACTTCTTAGTCACAATAGCCAAAAAGCAGCAATAGGCCCGACGTACATCCACAGGCGCACGCACAAATCGCGCTGTATCCATACAAGGGACCTCTTCCGGCAGCGGCACACCTTGGGGGCCGACGGGAGCATTCTCTAACTGGACATCGGGGTGGTGATTACACGGGTGTACACACTTGTCAAAACCCATTTAACTTTACACTTACAACAGGTGCATTTTATATCCAAATTGTCCGTCAACAGTTCCCTCTCCCAGCAGGACTTCATTTGCTCGAAAACGATCCCCTCGAGAGGGAAACACTCACGATGCAGGTGGAAGGAGGCCAAGAGCAGGAGGCATGTGCTTGAGGAGGGAGTGGGTGGGGTCCAGGGTTTACGTGGAGTAGCCGCCTAGGACAAAATCAGGGGTGGTCTCTGCTTCCCGGTTACGCAGGAAGTGATGTAGCAGCTGAGAGGGAGGAGAGGCAGGGCTGTTGGCGGTGTGAGCAGCGAGAGAGGTGTGAAGATCATCTCAGAGCGTGAGCAAAAAAATGGACCTCAGATCTGCGGCGCCCCCTTCCCACCCCCACCCCCACCTCCTGCCCCCTTCACCTGGGAAGGCTCCTCCCACATTCCTCGTCCTCAGCACTGTCTTATTTGAGCAGGCGGAGAGGCAGCAGTCTCAGCGGAGAGCCAGGCTTGCTACCATCATCCTGGAAACTCCAGGCCAGGTGGCCTGAGGAGACTTGGCAGGGGCGGGCCAGGAGTCTGCAGGGTGGGCTCCGGTCTCTGGCCCCTGCAGTGCTCATGGTATCTCGAGAAGCCTTCTGCTTCGTTTCCCAGGTCCCTGAAGCTCCAGGACTCTGGGGCTTTGGGAAAGCAGCGGGATCTCCGAAAGCAGGGTGCTTGGGAGGCTCACGAGAGAGGCTTCCATGAGTGGAGTGACGAGGGCGGCAGCGGGGGGAGTGCAAGGGCCCCTTGGGACAGGAAGTAAGTGGGGCATTGGCCTGGCAGGGACAGGGCAGAGGGCCAAGCAGCTAGGGTCTGAGACCTCAGAGAGAAAAGTCTCGGTGCTGAGACACGGCTCTCCCCTTGTTCCTTCCGGGCCCTTCCCAGCACCTTCAACAGTGACTCTGCTGAGGAGGCCGCTTTAACCTGGGTGCTGTGTCCTAGCTCTCAGAAACAAATTCAGGGTGTGGTCTTCCTGCACATCTCCGTTCCTCCACCATCCCCCACCCAGGCCTACCAGCTCCTGCACCAGCGTCTTCCTGCAGACCTCCTGGGGCTCGGGGCCTGTGGACTGGGGTTTCCCAGAGCTGCCAAGCAGACAGGTACCAGGGGATCCAACAGGCTCACTTCCAGCAAAATACCCAGCCTGGTCTTCCTGTTAGAAGGACGCCAACTCCAACATCGTCCATTTGGACCAACTCCTCCACTGAGGGCCTTATGGACATCTGTCACTTCTTCAACTCTGATTCCGGGTGGGTCTCACCCTTAAAGGACTCTTGTTTGGGGTAAGAGACGTGTCATCCCCATGCCTAGCATCTGTGTGGACACTCAACCTGCCAGAGTCAACTCTGAGATTTGTGGTTTTAAAAAACAATATGCACCACTAAACAAGGTCACCTCAACCTGTGGCCTAAGGGGGCAATGCCCAGCTGCTTCCACAGCCATTTAGGTGGTTATGGAGCTAGAATGCTATTAGAAGTCTTTTTCTAAAACATTATAATGCTTTTGAATAATTTTTTTCTAATACTTTTTTAAGTTCCTTAAATAACTATTGGTTTACCAAGAGGCTTGTGAACCAGGGCCCAAGACCATGGGGGAGGGAGAGACCGGAGCCCTGTTGGACTTCTCTGCCCTGTGACCTTGACAGGGCTGGGCCGAGCCCTGAGGCTCAGACGAGTTACCACATGTCTCCTGGGCGCCAGGCGCTCTTGGCAGAGGGGTGCGTGAGAACCGGGAGGAGCAGACAGCAGCTCCGCTGGCCCGCAGTGTCCACGACAAGTCGCAGTCACAGAGCCTCTCCCCACGTGGCCCCAGTCACCTCGCCCCTCCCAGGGGAGACGCGGCCAGGTTGCGCACTTGGAGCCAGAGGCAGCTCTGAGTCTTCTCCTCCGATGCAGACAGACAGGGCAGGGCAGGGCACCACTGGCTTCCTCGTGGAGGGCGGCTGTCATGGTTCCCAAACCCTGCACATTCAGAGAAAAATGCGGTATTAAGGGGACATCTGTTCAAAATACCATCACTCCCAAGAGCATATTAATTACGTGGACTAGTGTCAGAGGAGCTACCGTCAAACTGGAGAGTCTGCTCACTCAGTTGATCCTTCTGGACTGGGCTGGGGAGTGGTCAGTGCAGGTACCGGGCCCAGCCCTGAATGGACTCAGTGGGCGGGGAGCTGCCCTCTGCGCTGGCATGGGACCTCAGTCTCCTGGTTAGAGATGGGTCTTTCCCACCATAAACCACCGAGCAGGCTGGGGCCCTGGATGTTCTCAGGAGGTGCGAGGTCAGAGCAGAAGGTATCAATTAGTCATCAGGGACAGTGGGAGAGTGGTGGACCAGACAGCACCAAGGCCCCCAGGCCTACCTGAGGTTAAAGGTCAGGGCGGGGAGGTTTCCTCCAGCCGTCTCCAGCTGTGCTCCCGAAGGCACTGCCCCTGACTTGGGTTGCCGCTTGCCAGGTAAGCCCAAGGTGGGAAGCTGCGGGTATATGTGAGCAAGCACTCTGGATAGGAAGTGAGATGAGGATGAACCAAGAGTGGATTCCACCACACATGAGCTGCGTGAGCTTAGAAAAAAATCACTTAGCCTCTGCAATCCGCTCTTCCCTCATTTAAAAAATGGGTGTCAAGGCGCCCCATCCATGAGGTTGTGAGCATTAACAGAGGGGCTTTGTGGGCAATACTTCCGGTCCATAAGGAGCCCCTCGTATGGTGGGTATTGCTCGGGGGTGTGAGTGTTGAGTCGAAGGTGACCGTGGGCACAGATGTTGACAGAACACACCAGGCAGCACCAGCGGGGGTGCAGCGGAGCCAGCACCGCGGTCACTCCACGTCCCCAGCTCCTCTGCTCCTGCAAAGGCACCTGGAGCCCCTGCTCCCCCGGGCACCCCACGAGCATCTCAGGAGTTCTCACAAATCCGCTCTCGCTGAGCTTGGCTGCTGCCCTGTGGGACCCTCCGGGTACTCCTCTGCTCTTCTAGTCAAAAGGCCGGTGATCAGAACCCGGCCTTGTTGCCCCTCGGGATGAGTCTCTCCCAGGAGGCTCCTCACATCCCCATGAGAGGGCCGCCAGAGCCCCTCAGCCCCAGGGGGCATCTGCCAGGCTGTCCCACCACTCCTCCAGGCACACCTCTCTGTCCACCCAGGGCGGATGTCACGGCCCTCCCTTGGTATGGGACGGGCCAGCCCTCAGTTTCCTGTCGATTTCCTTCCCTGCACCTAAGCTGCAGGGTTCAGTGGACAAAATCTGCCCCCCCAGGTGACAGAGTGACCCAGTGCCGCTCTCCAAGCCCAGCGCAGCCATGGCGCTGCCTGGCGCTCCCTCCCAGTTTCTCTGCTCAGGTCGCTCGCCTTTAGAACAGCCGTGTAAACCTGTCTCCTCTTTCCTGGAATCTTCAGCCCTTGCCCCTCCCCTCCTCTCCTGCAGGGAGGGGGGACGATGACAGGGGACGGGACGGGACATGTCACCCTGCGCTCCACTCTAGTCTCCTCGGACACCTCCATCCACTAACTGTCCCCCACATAGGGATCCCGCTCGCCCTCTCTACTGGCTCCTTCTCATCAGTGTCTACATAAGCTCGAGTCTCATCCGCCTTAAAAAACAAAACAAAACTTCGGCCTTCTCATTTTCCAGGGCTGAGCAGCCTTCCCGTTCCCGGGGCTGAGGAGACTCTGCACACAGTCCCCAGACTTGGGACTTCGTTTTTGTGCTGACAGCTCCCAAGTCATCAGCTCTTTTCCAGACCTCTTCCAAACCACCATCACGTGCTGGGCGTGACCTCCCAGCCGTCCCACGTGGGCACCAAAACCCACTTTCAAAACAGCTTCTCCCCCTCCATCACACAAACACCAGCAGGCCCCTCGCACTGAAGGATACGCCAGCGTCCTCACAAGTGCCAAGCCTCCCAAGTCCTTCTTGGGACTATTCCTGAGCCTGCACTCTGCTCTGCTCCGTGACCACCGCCGGGCACCTCTCCCCGGCGTGCTGGCCGCAGTCTTCACTGGGTCTCCTACCTCAATCACGTGCCCAGTCCACCGAGGAAACAGGCAGCTTTCAGAATAAATTCCATCCCGGCTCTCCCTGCTCAGGGACACCCATGACCCAATGGCCTCATTAAAATAAAGTGCGGCTTCGCCCGCCCCACAGTCTGTGCTCCAGCGGCTGTGAACTTAGTTTCTGGAATGTACGGTATCGCTCTCCTTCCGTCACTTGCAGAAGCTGCTGCCCTGCCCACGGCTTCTCGCTTTCTTCACCCTCCGCCTGGCCTTCCTTCCGCTCTTAGCCCTGTCCTCACTTGGCGCTGTGACCGCTCGGTGCCCCCCAGCATCGTGCGCTTCCCCATAAGTACCGCACCTCTCGGTCTCCCCCGACAGACTGAGCCGCTGCAGTGGAGACAGAACCTCTGTTGTGTTAAATCTTGACTCTCCAGGTAGTTCTAACAATTCGTGGAGAGCCCGGACGGACGAGGTGTGGATGGGCAGAGCACGGGCTGGTCTGAGCCCCGCGGGGACCCAGCGTGCTCTCTCTCCCCAGAACCCCAGCCCCACTGCGAGCCCTGGCTCCGATGCTGAGGTTCCCCGTCGGGTGTGTCCTACCAGCTCCGAGACCTGTGTCTCAAGGCGGGGTTCAGCTTGTCCCCTGACTGGGCGTGCCCCCACAGGTGCCGCCCCTGGCTCTTCTGGCACAGCCATAAACTCCTTTTCTTCCTTTTGTCCTTCAGCGGTGGCCCTGGTTTTGGCCCTTCCCACACCCCAAAGGGCCCTTCTCATCAACCACACCTCACAGCCTCTTCAGCAGCTCCTGCGTTTCCTCCCGACTTGAAAACACGTCCTGTGTCCCTGCTCTGAAGAAACCCCTCATGACCCTTTCATGCCCCCAAGCTGCCGCCTCTTTCCTCAGTTCATTCTTGGGCCAAGTTCTCAGAGGGGTGCCCTACCCCCACCACTTCCACTCCTCTCCCAGCTCTGCTCAACGCCTTGCTCCTTCCCCTCATGACACCCAGGGCCCCTCCTGTCTTCAGTCTCCCTGCCCTCTCTGGAGGCTCCTGAGGGCAGCGTGGGCACACGGGCCGTAGGGCTGTCAGACGTGGACTCAGATTCCACCCCCACGTCTGTCCGGTCTGTGACCTTGAACCACGCATTTCCCATCTCTCTGAGCCTTGGTTTCCTCATCTGTAAACTTGAACTGATAACTGTTCCCCACACAAAGGTGCATGAACATTAATGAAATAATGTCCTCACGTGCTCAGGGTGTTCCCTGTTGTCATCCTGACCCCATTCTCCCTAACCACCCCCCACGGAACTTCAGTGATGTGGCACCATCTCAGCGCTGCTTCCAGCCCCTCCAACGACTCTTTTCACCTCAGTCTGCCTCCCCCCCACCCCGAGCTTGCCCAACACCTCCTCCTGATGGCTGCCTTCACCCCAAGATCAGAGCCCCAAGCTTGCTTCAGACCCCTTTCTCCGGCAGTGAGCAATGTGATTTTCAGCTTTACTAGTGAATTCCTTCCAGCCTTGCAGGCCGGCGTCTTGCGAGCTTGCCCGTCTCCTTTACCAGGCCATGTGCTACCAGGTGGCAGGGCCTGGCCCTTGTGGTGCCTCTCTCTGCCTCAGATACATGAAAGGCAGATTAAACTCTCTCTCAGATCATATCCCCTCCCAATTTCCCAATTTCCCAATTTCTGCTCAGGGAACTGTTATTTATCCCTTCTCCCTGCCTGTGAAGTCTTGCTCTCGCCTCATCCCCAGCCTCTACCCCACACCCCACCACGCTGGTCAGGGCTCCTTCCAACTGTCTCTCAGATTCTTCACAGCCTCCTCGTTCCAACTGCAACTGTCGTCCAGCACCTGCCCTTCACTCCCTGACCATCACAGTGGCTTCCTACCTTTCCCCTTATTTTTAAATGCTGACTCTAATCACCTAAAACATGGTAATGGTTTCTTTAAAACACCTATGTGCCCCACGTGTAGCTGCAGGTCACACGTTTGCTAAGCGTGGGTTGCAGACGAAGAGTTGCAGCTGGGAGGACAAAGTTCTCAATAAAAGGAAGGCTGTGTCCAGCCTCCCAGGCGGCCCCCAGGACCACAGCCTTGTGGTGTTTGTGCCCTTGGCTAGCGTCCTTCCACACTGTCTCAAGGCTGGGCTGTGTGACCAGAGAGGATAGCAGAAGTGATGGTCTGTCGCTTTTGAGGTTAGGTTATAAAAGACCTTGAGGCTTTTCTCTCTCTCTCTCTCCTGGCTCTGAGAGAAGTAGGGACACTCAGACAGCCCAAGACGCAAGGAGCAGAGGTCTTCTGCCCACAGCCACACCATGGGAGTCATCCATCCTGGAAGCAAATCCTTCAGCCCCGGTCAAGCCTTCGGATGACTGCAGCCCTGCCTGACCACTTGACTGCCCCCTCATGAGAGACTCGGAGCCAGAATGATCCGCTGGGCTGCTCTCAGGTTCTTGGCCCTCAGAAACTGTGTGAGATAATAACTGTTCTTTATTTTAAGCAACTATATTTTGGGGTAATTTGTTACACAGCAATAGTTACTAACACAGAAAATGGGGTCCATTCCTTCACTTCATCATTCAACACACTTCTGAGCTGCTGCTGCAGGCCAGGCACTCTCCCGGCACTGGGAACGCAGCAGTGAACAAAATGCACAGTCTCTACTCTCACAGAGTTTCTACTCTAGTCAGGGAGGGCGCTAATTAAGGCAGAGAAAGAGATATGCCAGATGGTGATAAATGCTATGGAGAAAAACCAGTCTAAGGAGGAAACGGAGGGTACATATAGGCACAACCTTGCTATTTTGTACAGGTAGATCCAGAGAGGCCTCTCCGGTTAGCTGCTATGTGAGCAGAGACCTGAATAAGACGAGCCAACAGATATACAGGGAAAAGCACTCAAGGCAAAGGGAACAGCAGGTACAACGGCTCAGCCTCCACCACTTCTTACCCTTCCGTTGCTCATCCCCAGCTCAGGCCACCTCGTGTCTGGCACACATGCTAGGCTAACCTCCCAACTGTCTCCAGCTTATGCCCTACCCCACTCTGGTTTCTTCTTGACACAGCTGCCAAAGTGACCACATTAAAACCTAAGTGCGATCAAGTCACTCCTCTGTTGGAACCCTATGAGGATTCTCCATTTCACTCAGAATAAAAACTGAAGTCCTTATCAAGACCCACAGGGCCCTACGAGATCTGGCCCTCGGTTACATCTTTGACCCCTCTCCTCCCATTCACTCGCTCCCTCACTGGGGCACTCCGCTGCAGCCACACTGGCCTCCTTGCTGCTCCTACAGCTCCTGCCTCAGGGCCTTTGCTCTGGCTGGACTTTCTGCCTGGAATATTCTTCTCTCTTCCTCACTTTCTTAAAGTCTTTGCTTAGATCTCACCATCTCCATGAAGCCTACCCCGACCATGCTGCTTAATTCTGCAACCTGTCCCCTCCACTGACAGGCCACACTCCCTGAACTTGATCTCCTTTTTCTTTTCTCCATAGCATTTACCCCTTCTAACATCAAGTGATTTACTATATTTTTGGTTTATTGTGTATTTCTGCCCACTAGAATGAAAGTGAAAAAGAATAGGAATAGCCTTCTTTCAATTCCTGAGGTTTTCAGGTACCTGTGTTCCTGGCACACAGTGGACACTCTATAAAATATTTCTTGTGTGAATGATTAATGAATGATTGGATGAGTGTTCCTGTTTTCCCACAGGCTGATTTGTGACCTTGAGCAAGAAACTTCTCCTCCCTGGGCCTGTTCTTCTCTACCAAAGAGTGAGGCTGGTCCCTTCTAGGCTCTTCGGGTTGCACAGCATCCCACAAGGGCCCCCTGGACTATGGACAATGAGATCTCAATCTCAGATTTTCTGTCACTCAAACTGCACTTGGGGCACAAAAATCATGGAAAAAAAATTTTTGCTGTAGGAACAGTGACTGCATTTACCACACCCTTCCCTGACGTCTACCTTTGCAAAACTTTAGGCATAGATTCCAGACAAATAAAGGCGCCTAGGGCCTCAGTAAGAAGCTCTGAAAGGGATATGCCTAGTGTGATGCCCTTTATGAGAATGAAATCTCAGAAAGTCCTGTGATACATCTGTCGGCTTCCTGTCTGTAGAGTAACGGATAACCCCATGGGATCACTCAGCAGCTCCAGTAAAGTGTTTCCTCTCAGGGACGGACACGGCCGGAGCCGTATCTGCAGTGCGTCACTTCTGAGAAAGCAAGAGGGAGAACTCTGAGGCAAACGTTTCCAAATGTCAACGGGTGTTGGATCCAACTGACTACGGTGTCGTGCTAGTTCTCTATTCTTAAACAACTGCAACAGAAAAGTTCCCCCAATTCCTCAGATCATAGCTCGGCACAGGCTCCACAAAGCGGGGGCAGCATGCTCCGTCGTTCCCAGTTTGCAGAATCCTGCGATCCCGTGGGAATTAGGATCATCGGAAAACCAAGAAGGGCTGAACTCTGGCACTGGTGTCCTGTCCTGCGCTGCCCTCAGCTGCCCACGTCCCCTGGGTTACGAGCACACTGAGGGGAGTGTGAGCTCGGCACTGCTCACCATCCATCCCAGCAAATGATGACAGAACAGCCAGAAAACCCAGGGTCTGCAAATCTCGTCTCACCAGCTCGCACACCCCGCCTCTGCCTGCTGAGATACCCGACTAGCGGAGGCATTGATGACCCATTGCCCTGAGCACACATCCACGACCAGCATTCCTGCTGGTTCCAGGCTGACTTGTCTGCTTTGGTGGAGCAGATAACAGACTCCACAGGCTGTGAGGGCTCAACCCGCCTGCTTCCCCCAGGAAAGGTGGGATGACTTGGGCTGAATCCTGGAGAGATGCATTTTAACTTCCAGGTTCTCCAGGAACACCTCTGGCCAATCTAGCTACCCTTGGCTGCCAGCCCGGTCTTATCTAACACTTCTGATTACAGAGCGCCTGACATCAAAGAGAAACAAGAATTTGCCACAGTCCCTGCCATGGCTGACCAATGCCTTCCCCTTGTTTGTCTTTGCCTTCCCCTTCTCCCAGGGCAGGGGAAGTGAGACAGTGCGTGTCCAGCAAGGGGAAGGAGTGCAAACAGGCTGGGTGCTGCTGGCAGTTACAGCCCTGTGGCTGCAGTTGATGGTGTGTAGCCAGAGTCAGAGCCTGAGGCCTGCCATTGGTTCCCAGCTCGCCCCGGTACAGCCAGGTGACCTTGGGCAAGCTACTTCCAACTGATGCTTCGGTTTCCCCCTCTGTGCTACTAAGACTACACCCCTCATGAGAAAAAACTTCACGAAAACGGCTTACAATAATGCCTGATCGGGGAGGGTCGCCTGAGGCTGCTGCTGTGGCAGCTAGAGGATCCACCAGCCACAGATAAGAAAAGATAAGATAAATACAAATATCTTCCTCCCAGCTTCCAGTCTCCCTGAGCACTTCAAACACCATTGATCTCTATTTCTGGTTTCCTCTGGTCTGGGACTAACCCAAGAGACCCACCTGTAATTCAGAGGCAAGTAGGCACCGCCAGGGTCTCCTCCCCCAAAACGGAGGCAGCGTGGACTGGAGGGTCACGAGCTGCCCTGCCAGTTTTCTCCGCATGAGTTCTGCTTCCCCTACTGACTATGGCGTGGAGAGGGTGTCCCGCGATCATCCGGCATTGCCAGTGACCGCAGCCCGGGCCTGGGCCTCAGCTGCGTGCCGGGTGGGCAGTCAGACCACAGGCAGTTGAGGGGGACACATTAGTCTTCCCATGGCAGGGGTTTCCTTTAGCACGTGTGGGACGCCTGGCAAACGCTGGCCTTGAACGGGACACGACGCATCCCAGCTCTGGAACAGATGGCCCCTCCCACTGACCCCGCTCCGCGTTCTGGACAGGGACTCGCACCGGAGCCGGCTGAGTTCCAGCGGGAAGGAAGGCGTCCTTAGCCCCTCGTTAACACTGCGGAGGGAATGCAGGAAGGAGGGGGATTCTTGTGGTTCTCTTAAACAGATGACACCTTCTCAAGCCTAACGACCTGAGGACCTTCCAGCGAGGACGTTCTGTGAGGCCCTGACCCTGTTTGGTCACGTGGGGTCAGGCGGTCCACTTCTTTCTCCCCGTCTGAAGCCGCCCCCGGCTTGCCATGCCAACACACGGGTCTTCGGGTCCGCTGGCCGCCTCCTTTCCTCTGCAGCACAGGGAAGCTGAATTATTTCACCCACTGCTGCTGCTAATCCTGGGTGTTCTCTGAGCACGGTGTCTTTTTCACCACAGATTCCCACGGAGTGAGTTCCTTCCTGCGGCTCAGGAAGGGCCAGCGGGACCCTCACCGGCGACCGCCCGGCGGCACCGCGGCAGCGGCGGGCTGCCCTCCTCTCTGCGGAGCAGGGGCTCGGCAGCCGCCCCGCACCACGTTGCCACCCCCACCCGAGCGGGGGCAGCAGGGGAGCGGAGGGCGGGGGGCGGGAGATCCCAGAGACGGTGCCGGCCCAGCTGCCTCCTCTTCGGGTTGAGGGTGAGGCATGACAGGAGGGACCCGCGAGGACAGGGACAGGGGCGTCTTTTCTCCATGCGCTCTGGCTGTGGGGCCTGGCACCCCAGCCTCGTGCCCCGCCCCCGCCCCTGGCCTCAGCCCCGCCCCTAAACGCCAGTCATCTGTTTATGACCTGAATTCAGTCAGGACAAGTCCTCATTTTATTTACTTTATTTTTATTTTGTCATTTGTAAGAAAGAGATATGTTTTTATATGTTGACTTGGAGAATGTACAAATATATTGTTAACTGAAAAGAACTGGTTACCTGAATTATATCATGTTTGTTAAAAAGAAAAAAAATTATATGATTCAATAAGCAAAGGAAAATATGGAAGGACATTACCTAATTTATCAAGGCCTCCCAAGACTTCCCTGCTCCTGATTCCAGTGGTTAATTCTCAGGCCTCAACTTCCCTGACTTAGCAGATTTGACATGCCGATCACTCTCTCTTCCTTGAAACGCTTCCTTTGCTGGCTTCTCCCAGATGATGTTCTCTTGGTTGTCTCCTCCTCTGGCCTCTCCTCAAGTCTCTGTTGCTGCTTCCTCCTCCTTTCCTGGACCTTCAAACCCTGCAGCACCCCAGGGCATCGTCCTTGGACCTCTTGTCCTCTCACGCCCTGTCTCAGGCTTTAAATTCCAACTACGTGTAGATTCCCAGACGGACATCACCAGCCCCGGCCTCTTCCCCGACAGCAAGCTCATCCAGCTGCTGGCTGCTGGCCTGCTCCACTGGGACGCCCAACACGTGTTTCTAACCCTGCTGTTACCCGTCACACCGCGTCCGCCAGTCTTCTCTGTCCAAGCCATGGCAAATTCCTCTCATCTGGTTCAAGATCAAAACCTTGTTATTGACTCCTCTCTCTACTTCACACCCCGTACGTAAATCCTGTTGATTCTACCTCCAGAATATAATCAGTCTGAGCGCTCTCCACCCTCTCCAGTGCTACCACCCGGGGCCAGACCCGTACAAGCTCGGGCCTGAATTACCGCAACAGCCTCCTGTCTTGTTTCCACGATTGTGTCCAAGGACCTAACAGAAAAAAGGTCAAAAGATATGAACAGACTGTTGATGGAAAAAGAAGCCCATAAACATATGAAAAGATGCTCAGTCTTTTTTTTTTTTTTGCCCTTTTTTTAAATAATTTTATTTATTTATTTTTTCCCCCAAAGCCCCAGTAGATAGTTGTCTGTCATAGTTGCATATCCTTCTAGTTGCTGTATGTGGGACGCGGCCTCAGCATGGCCAGAGAAGCGGTGCGTCGGTGCGCGCCTGGGATCCGAACCCGGGCCGCCAGCAGCGGAGCGCGCGCACTTAACCACTAAGCCACGGGGCCGGCCCAAGATGCTCAATCTTATTCATAGTCAGAGAAATGCAAATTAAAACTACACTGAGATACAATTTCACATCTATCAGCTTGACAACATACTCTCTTGTCAAGGCTTGGGAAACAGGCATCTCATTCACAACTAATAGGAATTCAAAGTGGTCCAATACCTAGGAAGGGATGTTTCCCACTGCTTAGCAAAACTACCTATGCAGCTGCCCTTTAGACTCATTTCTAGGAATTCTATCCCAAAGATACACATGCACAAATACATGTTAGATAAATACAACAGGGACTTTTGTCTCCATTATCTATTGTTGCATTCTCAGTACCTAGAACACTGCCTGGTACTGTTCTAATAGGTACTCAAGAAATACAGCATACCTTGGAGATGTTGCGGGTTCAGTTCTAGACCATTGCAATAAAGCGAATATTGCAATAAAGGGAGTCACACAAATTTTTTGGTTTCCTGGTGCATATAAAAGTTATGTTTACACTATACTGTAGTCTATTAAGTGTGCAATAGCATTATGTCTAAAAATATAATGTAATACCTCAGTTAAAAAATACTTCATTGCTAAAAAATGCTAACCATCATCTGAGCAAGTTGTAATCTTTTTGTTGGTGGAGGGTCTTATAAAAAATGTGATAAAGCGAAGCACAATAAAACGAGGCATGCCCGTTTTTGTTGAGTGAAGCAACCAACTCAGTTCCCCTACCACTTGTGACCCTGACTCATGTTACATTGACAGCAGATTTCCCCACTGCTTGAAGTGTAGCCAATATCAGACTTTATTTGCCCAGTTTGCATTGTTAGCAAACAGTGAAACAATTGTATTATCTCTACACTCCACAGAATTCCAACTCTCCAAATTCTAAACCCTTTCTCCATGGAGCCCTGATTCACTTTAGTGGAGGAAGGTATTAAAGACCACAAGTTAACACACTGTGTCTCTCTCTGGATGCTTTGCTGAGGAGAGACTGAGGGCTCTGAGCCCCTTTCCTCCCCATTCCCAGCATGGTATGCTTCCCCCTCTACCTTCTGCATTTGCCTTTTGTTCTGCTCAACTCGAATCATCAGACAAACCAGCAGCAACATCTACAGCAACAAGGACAGCACTGTTCTTGGGGTCACCCTGAAATGGGACTTGACTTTACACTGAACCCACAAGACTCCTATCCTGACACCCGCCTTGCCCCTGATCCTACCAGGGGAGAGCCAACTTCAGGACCCCCTACTTCCTCACAGAAGATCATAGCGTCCCTGTAGCAGGTTTGTCTCCACTTCTCCCCATGGGGGATCTGGCACTCCCACCCGCTGGGCAGAGTGGCCCCAGATTCCTGCAGTGCTCTGGCTCCTCAGCCCAAAGCTGGGGCAGTGACATGCTCTGCTCTGGAGATAGAAACTGAAAGCCCAGCACTTCAAGGGGGCTTGCCCTCCAGGACCTCTCTGCTGGTCAGTCACTGATGGAAGCCCTGGGGGGACAGAAGGGCAGATCCAGTTATCGGGAGGACAGGACTTCTCTCCCCATCTTGGGGACACAGAGCAGAACATGACTAGGCCAGCACCTGGCCCTCAGCCTCACTGCTGGGGCAAGGGAGTCTGTGGGGAAGGGTGTGAACCTGCCGCATAGAAGACAGAGGACAGTGAGCCCCCACTCCATACAACCCACCTGCTCTTGGGCACCTGCAGCTCTGAGAGCCTTTTTCCAGATCCTCTGGGGTTAGGGTCAGGGTGGGGGAGGGGGTACCCGGTCCCCAAACGCTACCTCTTGCAGAGAACAAGTCCCTCTCTGCGTTCCACCTGGAAACGCAGCTCTCCCGCTGCGCTGCGGGGCTGGCTGGATCCCGTGCTCCCCCCCGGGGTTGGAGGATTCCCGAGCAGCCACCTGGCGAAACCCGGCCCCCGGGCCCGGCGAGGTCCTGGAGAGGCGCCCCCCGGGCACCATCCAATATCACCACCCCTCTCCCCGAGTCTCTCCCAGATATCAAGCCAGGCTCTCTTGTTGCTGCAACCCCTGCGCCCTCCTGTCCCTCTTTCCTCACCTTCGCCCGTGACAAAGTGACCGGCGACATCCCGACGGTGGCGCTGGACGCACTCGGAGACCCGGCGCCGTTTGGGCGCGTTCCGGCCCCGCTCTGCCTGCCCAGTGCCGCCCGGCTCGCCTGCCGCGCCACGCCGTGGGGACCCCGCAGCTCCCCCTCTGCGCCCCCCAAGAGCCGGGCGCATACAGTCGTCCATCCTTGTGCCCCCGGGCGAGGTTACGGCCTCGGTGTTCCCTCGGAAAGGGGGGCTCACAGTGGGGACCCCGTAAGCCGGCAGTCTTACAGGGTGGGAGGGGGCTGGTGGGCCCGGAGCGACGTCCCCAGCACCTCTCTTCGGGGCGGCCTCGACACCTGTACCCGCGGACACCTGGCGGAAACCCAGCCGCAGAGAGCAAACTGTGCCTTGGAAATTGGATTACATGTATTTTGGTTTTCTCCACATTCGTTTCCCTTAGCTTTCCCGAGCTGTCCAAGAGTCCGGCCCTTCTTAGCGGCGCCGCGGGTTAACGGGGAGGTTCAGGAGCAGGGTCGCACAGGAACATTGACAGGGAAGGAGCACGACCTGGCGGTTAGCGCGAAGGTCGTCAGAAAAGACCTCAAAAGAAGAGGAAGGACCATCCTCTCCCACCGGAAGACCCCTCCCTTCCACAAGGACACCCCGCCCCCCCAGCTCCATCCAGCACCCTAAGGGGCCCCCAAAGCGCAAGTGTGGACACTTCAGCCCCCCGTTAAAGGTCTGTCCACCCCCTCTTGCAGACAGCTACCCCTTGGCCACCGCTGCCCCTCGGAGTGTGCTCACCTGGGAAGTCTGTACCTTTGGGATGGTGCGGCCACAAGAGGGCAGCGCCCTGCAGTGGGGTTCCTGCGGTTTGGACAGGAAATTCCAGAGTCCTAAGCAGCCAGAAGGGGGACACACACGGGAGACTAGGGAGCACATCCCTTGGCGCCCAGGGTTTCTTACCCAGTGGGAAGGATGGTGAGTCTAGAAGGGAGCCAGAGCCAGGCTCTGGAAAGTGCAGTCTCTTGCTGGTGTGTAAAGGCCGCATTGCCTCTTTTCCTGTCTCACTTACCTGGAAGTCTCCTCCGCCCCACCCCGTCCCACCCCATGTTTCATTTTTCTCTCATTTCTCCATTCTTCTCGCGCGTCCATCTCCTGGGTCTGGTGCTTGTCCCCCATCTCATCCCTGCCTCCTTGCCTGATCTCCCAGGTGGGCTCCATCTCGTCTCTCCCTTTAGTCACATTGACATGTCCTTAATAATAGTAACAAAAGTCAAAGCTTACCTAAACACCTGCCATGAGCCAAAGACTGTTGTAAGAGCTTTATGTAGGTGAATTTGCCTAATCCCGGTCAGAACCCTACACTGTGGGCACCAAGTGTTTATGATTTAAAACATAAAACATGATTTTTATGTTTTATGAACTGCAGCCCCCAAGATTAGATCTTTGCCAAAGGTCACACAGCTGTCAGAACTGGGGCATGAACCCAGGCAGGCTGGCCCACAATGCCTGCTGCTTCCCTGCTGGGTTTCTTTTGGGCTGGACCAAGGTAGCAGAAACTTCCTATGGATTTCAGGGATCTTGAATCAAGTTTACCTCCTGTGTGGATCCTATGATCTCTGTAACTTCACACCCCCTTTATAACCCATGTTGCTTTAGGTGTATATTTCACTCCAGCCTTTGCTAAGGTCCTCTTTGAATTTACAGGGAATTAAGTGAATAGTAAGAGTCAGCAGTGCCGCTGTGAAGCCAGAATGTCGACGACAGGAAAACCAGTGAGAGGTCGGTTACCCAGAAAAGGCCAATCCACAGCCCCAGGGTGCTGGTTCCTGGGAGCTCCTGGGTGAGCTCCAGATCTCCATCCTCCTGGTGGTTCACGATAGTGCCACTGACTGTACGTCCCTCCTCATCCTGCCCAGAGTGAAGATGAGTCCACCGGCTATCTAAGTGAGCCTGCAGGGTGCGCACCCTCCAGGCAGCCAAGATGGAGAAGCTGACGGAGTCGATGATCCCAGCCTTCCCAGGTAGAAACATCTGCAATGTCCCCACCTTCATGTTCGACTACTCAGCCTTCAACACATCCCAAAAGGTCCTGGACCAGCTGTTCACTAGGTGAGTGCCCGTGCCCTCCTCAGCACAGTGGACACTCTGCCCACTGCCAGCTGAGTGTCTTGAGAATACCACCACATCTCTCTGAGCCTCAGTTTGCTCCTCTGAAAAGTGGGGCGGGAGAGGACCAACTTCATAGGGTTCTCTTAGGGACTAAGAGGATCAGCCATGGCAGGTGCTTCCCTGGTACCTGGCTCTACAGAAAGGGCTACTGGATGTGCTGTGGTTGTTCACCGTTATCATTTCTCTGTCCCCCATGAAAAGTAGTCTTCCTCTCCCATCACGCGCTTGTGACTTTTCCGAGTTTGGAAAAGCACATGGGGAGCACCCTGTCAAGGAGCTTGAGATTCCGTCCAGCTGGTCCTGCTCCTTGTCCTTGTGTGGCCATTAGGGCTCTCTGGGGCAGCAGAGGGGCCCAGGCCTACTCAGGTATTTGGGATGGTTCTGGTTGGAGTTCATTCAACAATGTCTGTTAAGCACCTACTCCATGCGGGACTTTGGGAGACACTTAGCATAACTCAGTGAATGAAGCAGACACCATCCCTGGGCCTCAGTTCTAGTCTGAGAGTCAGACCGTCACACTTGACGTCATTTGCAGGTCCTGTCCACCAGACATCTGGTGTGATGCTCTCATACCCTCTTGGACATCTGGAGGCATCTTCCCACATTGTGAGCGGGATGATGGACCACAGGGCCACCTAAAAAAGTGAGTGGTCTTTGTGTCCAGAAGGAGGGCCTCCTGTCTCTAGAGAACAAGGTGGAGGGAGAGTATGGGGGCTGTGGCTGGAGCGGGCCTGGGAGAACCCTCCATCTCACTTATCTTTTGATTCCCATGGGAAGGCTAAGGTCTGGTGGCTTCAACTCCAGGAGGACAGAAGTCAGAGAGAGCTGTGGATGGGTCCCTGGCCCCCTGGGAACCAGAGGGGAGGCTGGGCTAAGTTGTCCCCTAGAAACCATCCCCACAGAGTCCCATCTCACTCTGCCTCCCTTTCTCCACATCCACCCCTTTTGACCACCACCACCAGGTCCAGAACAGGAGATGCATGAGCAAGCTGCTCACAAATCTGCCGCAGTCCTCAGTCCAGTTGCCCACGTGCATGGAGGGCTGGTGTGGGCTGTGTCCAGGCCCTTTGGGAGAAGAGTGTCAGTGGGAACAAGAAACTCACACAGACTCTGTTCAACCTGCTGGATGAGCAGGCCTGCCACTGCCAGGACAGCCTCACAGGGTTTAGGGCTGGGATGGGGCTCTCCCCTGGATGGGAAGGGGCAGGCACAAGGGCCCAGATCCAACCAAATTCCCTTGGGAGGGCAGTGTGGAAGGAAAAGCTGGGCCTCTGACTCTGCGGCCCATCTGCCTCCTCCCAGTGCTGTCTCTTCTATAGTGGGAACCTGGCTGGACCGAGGGCAGGATTTCTGGGAGTCTTTCCTGTCTTTGGAAAGGCACAGGGCAAGTCGGGTATGTGGGTGAAACGTCTTCTTTATCCAGCTCCAGAGCTCTTGCCACTTCCAGAGCCAGAGCAAGGGTGAGCTCCTGGGCTAGAGCCAGCTCTAGCTCAAGTTCCACCAGATGCTGTAGAGCTGGAGACAACCTCACCTCCGTCAGCCCCTCCAGGGCCGGAGCAAGCACCACCGTTAACTTCAGCCCCAGTGCCAGCTCCTATGCTGGAGCCAGCTGGACCACGGGCTCTGGTGAGATTTCCAGCTTCATCTGCACGAATAACGAGCACACCAGATCCAGCCCCAGAGCCCGCCTGCCCCTGGGCTGTGACCACCAGGACCCTGCTGAGGGAGGAGAAGCTAAGCCTCTTGGAGTTCCCTCTCCAGCTGGTGGCAGAGCAGCTGAGTGATAGATGCGGTGAGCAGCGGGGCTCTCAGGGCGGGTGGGGCCAGCCTTCCCTGTGCCATCAGCTCCCCAGGCCTGCCACTCCCTGATAGGAATCTGATGATCTGGGTCCACATCCCGGCTCCCCCACTTACCAAGACTATGACCTGGGCAACTTTCTTAACCCCCAAGGCTTTGCTGTCCCCACGTGGACAGTAGAGATGGACGCTAAGAGCACCCACTGAGTAGTGTCTGTACAGATGAATGAGGTGGAACAGAGAGGAAATTGGGCAGAGTCTGCCTTTTGGTGGGGGAGGGGAGCTCACTGAAGTGCGGCCAGGTCCTTGGGTCCATCCCCCGTCTGCCCAGGTGGCCTTGACAGCCTCAGCAGTTATTGGGCACCCTATGTGTATTGACTACAGGGGAGACAAACAAGGCCGGTGGTCGTCCCTGCCTCGGGGGAATGTGCATCGAAATGGGTTGTGGGACCCGAAGGTGATCAGAATGGGTGGAAGGTGCTCCTTGAGATGGGCAGGTGTGAGCTGCGTTCTGGTGCTTGGAGGAAGTGAGGCTGGACTGGGAGCAAGTGCCACCTCCCTTGCCCACAGCATTGTGTCCTACGTCATCCTGTGCTGGGTGCCCCCAGTGGACATAGACAAGCCCCAGGGACTCCCACGAGCCTCAGACCACATGCTCTGCTTCCTGAGCTCCAGCTCTCGCCACTGACCCTGCTTGGGACTGTGGGGGACTGTGGACACCGAGTTGGGGTGTGGCAGGGCCGGGTCACACTCCTTTCCCACACTTCCTGAGGAGCTGTTCAAGAAGTTGATGCCCGACCACTGCCTTGGTTCCATCTGGTCCCAATGTGACGACAGGGACCACGAGTACCTGGCACCCGCCGTCCATGACACTGTGACACACACCATCACTGAGGCCAACTGTGTCATCGCCACCTGCCTCGGGGACCCAAGCATGACAGCCCAGGACAGGGCAAGGTGGGTGGAGCTCTGGATCCAGGTGGCCGAGGTGAGTCGTGGGGGCCCAGGGAGGCCCTCTCTGTATCCGTGGGAACTGCCTCTCCTTTCTCAGCTCTCAGGATTGAAGTCTGTGCTCTGATCCCCTGCACTGTCCCTAGGGCCCTCCTGCCAGGCCCACTCTGACCTTGACTTGAGGTCCCAGTGGTAGCAAGTTCACTTCCTTCCTGGGCTCCTTCCTTGTGTTGCTAAAAATCCTTGTACCTGACAGTGTTACTTACCGGGTCCCAGGTGTGCCCTCCCTGGGTTCCCTGGGCATCTGTCCCATCCAGGACAGGAGAAGTCCATGAGGGGACAGAAGCCAGAGGAAGCAGGGCTCCAGCTCCCCCTCACAGCTCACTCTCTTCCCTTCCCCAGGAGTGCTGAGGCCTAGGAAGCTTCTCTTCCCTCCATGCCGTCCTTTCTGCTCTGTAAAGCCCCACAATTCACTGTCTGAAAAAGACATGGGGACACTTTTCCAGGTGGGTAGGCTGCTCTCCATCCAAGCACCATGAGGGTGGACCAGGCAGCCTGCATAGGGCTAGCATGTCCCCTCAGTCAGCTGGGACCACCTGGAAGACAGCGAACCCCAGAGACATGGACTGATCTGGTTGCTGGGTCTCTGAGTCTCTCTGGGTCCTTAGGCCAGCAGTTCTGCTTCAAGAATTCATTTCCTTAAATATCAGATCCTGGCTTGAGCCCAGTTGGAGATTTTCAAGTGTTTCCTTTGCAGCAGCAGAACTCTCTATCCAGTTGAAGCCAACACTGTTCAAATCAGATCTGCTCAGTAGATATGGGAATGGAGGCCCCAAGTGACAACAGGAGAGCCCCTCCCCAGTCCCCGGGGGACCTCAGGTCTGAGAGGAACCCAGTGAAAACCCTCATCCAGGCCACAGGCTGTTTGGACCTTCTGGGTTCTCAAACAAAAGGGATTTGCCCTTCAATCACCCCACAGTTTTTCTTTCTTACTTTCCCCTCTCCTCAGGGAGAGTTCCCAAACTCTACTCGTGAAGGTAACATGGAGGCTGGAGATCTGGATGGAGGGGAGAGGGAGAGGAGAGGGGAACATCCTGAGGGGATCCTAGGAGGTGAGGCCTATGGCAAGGCCACAGGCCCAGCCTGGGGTCAGAGACCCCTGTGAGGGTGGGGCAGGCAGGAGCCACTCCGCCAGGCGCCCCCAGACACCCTGTCCCTTTCCCTCCATGTCTCAGCCTGGCTGGGGGCCTGGATGCACTCTGAGAGTCCAGAGGCCGGGACCTTGTTCAGTGGTGGGGCTGGGGGTGGGGTAAAGGCTGGGGGACAGGGTGGGTCTGGCTGGGAGGGGGAGCAGCCTCTCCTTGGTGGGTCCCTGAGCAAGTCACTGCCCCTCTGTGGGCCTCGGTCTCCTCCTCTGGGAAATGGAGGGAGATGATCTGTGGTGCGGGCCTCACAGGGGGTGATGCGGTTCAAGGCAGGAGAGGAATGTGCGGGAGATGTGTGCCGGCTCCTCCTGGAGAGGTGAGGGGAGAGCAGTGATGACAGTCAGATGACACTGAGTCCTCAGGAGACCCTGGAGGCCGGTGAAGTTCTCCTCACACTTTCCAGACGAGGAAAGAGGCTCAGAGAGGCCTGGACAGGCGTGAGGTCTCACAGGAGGGAGAGTGGAAGCTGGGAGTGATCTAGAATCAGAGCACCCTGGAGGTGGGAGCAGGATAGGCACCAGGTGATGGAGCCAGATGTCCAGCCTGAGGTCAGGGGCCTTGGGGGACACATAGAGGGAGTGTGGCCTCACTGATGCTGTCCTCGGCACCAACAGGAGGCGACCTCTGTGTTGGCCACCCTGCAGATAGATCCCCCAGGGAGCACAGGAGAGGCAGCAGCAGCAGGTGAGGGTGCCTGTGGCGGAGGGGCCCAGGAGTCAGAGAAGAGGGGGCTCCCCCCTCCCAGCTGGAGGCCTCCACCAGGAGAGGGGCCTTCTTCCTCCAGCCCAGCTCCTGGGGCCACAGAGCCTGAAGTGTCTACATTGGGAGTGAGCAGAGGCAGGCCTGGAAGTGCTGGGAGCAGGATGGGTTTGGGGTGGGGGGGGAGCAGACACCACACACCCTGGGGATGGCTGAAAGCCAGCCCTGGGAAGTGGCTGGTGGAGTTTGGTGTTCCTAAGGGGAGGGGAGGAGGGAGTTGTGTGTGGTGGGGGCCCCTAAGGGTCCTAGGTTGACTTATGTGGGAGCCTGGGGTGGGCAGGATGCTGGGGTGAGGGGTGTCAGGGGAGGGTGTTTGGGGGCACCTGAGAGCAGGAGCTCATCACCACCCCTTCCTTGATGGCACAGGGTGTCATCTCCTTCCTTGGCACCTACTTCAGTTACCTGCAGCTGCTGGACACTGCACTGGAGGATTATCTGGAGGTGAGTGAGCCTGGATGTGAGGCCAGGGGATCAGGATCCTGAGGTTTGGGAGAAGAGAGCCCCACGCTGAGCCCTGAGCTCTCAGCACTGGGCAAATCTCCTCTCGGGAGAACCTCCCAGTCTCCCCTGGGAGCCGGGGCGTCAGGCCCATCTCAGTGATGAGTGCACGGAGGCTCTGCATAAGCTGCCGTCCAGGTACCCTGGGCTGGTGAGGCTCAGCGCTGCCTGACTGCAGAGCTGCAGGAGGTTGTGTCTGCGCTGGCCTGAGCCTCTCCCTCAGGCCCTGCCCATGGCGGGAGAGAAGCCAGGCCCCTCCAAGTCAGGAAGCACTTCAGAGGCTGAGCTGTCCCTTCCTGCCTGAGGCCTCAGTCTCCCCATCTGTCATCAGAGGGCTGGGCTACAAGGTCTCTGGCCTCAGCTCCTCTGTCCCCCTACTCTGGAGCCCAGAGCCTGGCCCAGGTCCAAGTCTTGTTTCTAGAAGTGCCTGCCCGCTGGTGGTAGTGCAACATGAGAAGGGGTGGGGATGGGGGCTAGTTATGGGTTAAAGGGGCTGTTTCTGATGGACTTTGGCTGTCTGCCTTCCGGGGGAATGTGGTCAACTTTTGGAAATGGAATGAGGTAAGCAGCAGCGGCCCCACTGTGGTTAGGGTGGGGGTGTGGGAATCAGAGACCCCCCCGCCAGGCAAAATCCCCTCTAGCCCAATCCCTTGGGTCTTACAATTATTTGGAAAGTTTGATACACGGAGTTGGGGATCCCATCACATTGGCGGGTGGGGGAAGGGCTGGCATCAAGGACACCTCCCTGGAGGAGGAGCTATTTCAACCCAAGTGTGAGAGCAGGCAAGTCCTGACTGGAATTGGAGGGAAGGGGGGTTCCCAAGTGGGCAAAGACCCCAGACCGGCTCCTTCCTCCTCTCCTCACCCCCTACAAGACCCCTGCAGGATCCCCCACCCAGGCCCTGTCTGCATCCTGTCCTTCCTCTGTCCCAGGAATTCAGACTAATGGAGGAGACCAAGCTGCTCCAGGAGGCTGCAAATCCGTACAACCTGCAGCGTTTGAGGCCTGGTTCCAGGCCATGGAGCCCCTTAGCGAGGATGAGCGGTGAGGCGGAGCAGGAGTTGGGTGAGGGCAGGGCAGACTCTCTCTGATGGCCAGTCCAGAGCCCGTGGCTGTGGCTCCATGGTCAGCCCCAGGTCTTGCTGCATGGTGACTGCTTGGGCACTGGGACTCCAGCTGCTGGCAGGCTCTGGGAGGGACACCTGAGGAGTGGCTCCTGGTGGCTCACAGCTCCACTCTCTCCTGTAGCTACAGCCTGTCCTGCCAGCTGAGCCCCGGTTCCGGGGGGCCAGATAGATTCAGCTCTTCTTCAAGGACGAGAAGAACTGGTCATCTTCCCGCTCAGGGCTGGGTGAGTGTCCGGACCAGCAGTGGCTGAATCCAGGGGTTCAGTAAAGATTCAGGCAAAGTGTGGGCCTGGGGAGTCGGACAGCTGGTGCTGGGGTCCCAGCTCCACTGCTGAGCAGTCCTGTCATGGGCGATTCCCCTCACCTTTCTGGGACTGGTTTCCTCCTCTGTGAAGTGGGTGATACTAAGTGACAGCTCCCATGTCAGGGACAAATGGGGTGCTGTTGGCTGACTGAGCACTCAGCACAGGGACTGGAGCACAGAGTGCAGTGGGGGCAGGGAGGGGAGGGTGGGCTGTGATTCTGGGGGAGGCCCCCAAGGTAATGCCTCTGTTTATCCAGACACGAGGCCCCCAACAAGGAGCCCAGTGGCAGTGGCAGATGACCCTCCTGGAACCAGTGGAACTACAGCCTCTTCCTCAGCAGTGGGGACGCAGCTGGGACACTCAGGGTCCACTGGGCCACCTCCTCCCATTCTGATGACAAGGAGAACTTCGTGATCATTTTCCTGGGGTCCTCTGAAGAGAGGGGACGACCGCCCCATCTCCCTCACACCTTTTCCCCGGCACCTATTTGGAGGGAACATATTTTTTGTTGTCAATGGTAAATGCTACATTTGAATATTATGTTAAATTCCTGTTTCTTTCACGGCCTGGGTGTGGTGGTGTGCTTCCTTCACTCCCTGTGCTCATGGAAATGAGACACAGAGTCTCACATTTCCTCCTTGAATTTAGAGACCTCGCAGAGTCATCAGCTCAGTGTATATGGAGAAGGGAGAAGGGCCAGTCCCCTCCTTGGCTGCTGAAGGACACCCCTGAGTTCCCCTCACTCAGAGGACAGGTTCATTGCAGTGTGGTTCCCCCGGTCCGGGGGCAGAGACGGGCCCTCAGATCTCTCGGGATTGAGAGGTTGGAGGGACTTTCTCAGGCAGAGCAACAGCCACTGAGACGGGGGTGTCTTTAAAACTAGCACTTGCCAGGACCATGTCCTGCCCAGGACAGTGGCTGCCTTTCTATTCTCTGGAGGAAGAGGGAACATTTTCCAGGTTTCTCTTGAGCAAAGATTAGTTTTCTGATTCAGTCTCTGGAATTGCATCAGCTCTAACTGGGGCCAATCAAGTAAAAAGCTCAAAATGTGCGTGTGGAGAGGACAAGGCCCAAGGAAGGTCCTGTGCAGGTGGACTAAGGGCAGGCAGGACTTTCCCTCCTCAGACTCCTCTAGGGGCTCCGTGTTCACCCCTGACCTAGACTTGAATCCTCCTGGGATTCCGGTCCATGACTTGGGAGTCCTTTTCCTGCTTGTTTTCTATCCAAAGGGAAAGATTGGTGCTGCAGCTTTTAAGGCCACAGCTGGGCCTCCCTCCATAAACACGATGCTCCCTGTGAACTAGGATTTCCAGCACCTTGCGCTTCTTCACACAATTCTTTCTTAGGGTAGAAGTTCCCTAGATGCCCCCCGCCTCTCTGTCAGGTACGTCGTGGCCGCTCCTCCCTGGCTGGCCCTGATGGATCCCAGGTGAGCTCTGGTTTGCCAGGATAACAGACCAGAATCCTGACCAGCAAATGACCCCACAGGCTCCCTTGCTGCCCAGGGTGACATCTGGGCCTGTGTGGTTCTGAGGTCCATGGTCTCGGACAATCAGAGTTTACACATTCTGTTGTATTTTTACTGAATTTTCCTAAAGTGGTAGCTGGGCCCGAGCTCATGAAGCATGGAGCCCCTGGGATGGCTGTGTTCTTTTCCACAATCTTGTGCTATGGTTATATCATGGAAGTGTGAACCTTTGCTTTTGGGAGCTTTGAAAGATGAGGCATAAGAAGGGTGTGGGGAGGGTCCCACAGGGAATTCCACCAAACTTATGATCCATGGATGTGCATAGACACAGCCTTACCAAGTAAAATACTGAAATGCTTCCCATCTGGCTGGTAAACAGACACTGCTCTGAGCTCAAGCTGAGAACCTGCCCCATAACCAGGAGCTAAGGGGTTACCACCCAGCCTTTTGAACCTCATCCCCTGGAAACATCCTGTGAGACAAGGGCCAGATGAACTGCTGACACTTCTGAGTTATCCCCTCCTTTCTGATGGCTGCAAGTGTCACCCAGACACACAGGCTGGACTCTGTCAGGGAGGCCTTCTCAGGACAGCCAGCAGCTGAGGACAAATCCTGGTTCCCGGCAGCCCAGGCCCTTCCTGACACTACGCAGCCATCCAGGAAAGTGACTTGCCAATGGAAGGTTGGGAAGGCTGTACTTTCCCTCCAAAAAGAAAGAGAAATGGCAGGTCCCAGGGCTAGTCCAGGGCTGGGACAAAGGCACAGGAGTCCGAAGAGTGTCTCCTGCAGGACTGTGATGCTCCTGAGAGCTGACCCAGCGTGTAGCAACATTGAATAAGGCCTGTGGGTACAGCTGTGGCAGAGAAGGGACAATCTATTGCACCTTTGGGTTTCCAAACTGGAAACAGTTTGCTGAAGTCCATGAGTAAAGAAATTAGAAAGTCTGGATGAAATGTTTATTTTTCAAGGAAAATAGAAGTTACCAAAACTGGCTTCCTAAGAGCTGACTAATTAGAGGAGAAAATAATAGTGTAAGTCCCTTGAAATGCCTCAGGCGAATATGGCGTCAGGAAGAAATCCTAAAAGTGTGTGAGGAGCTGAGAAGTCAGGTGCTTTTAAACCACTCGGGCTGAGGGGGACAGACGCTTGCGCCTTGGCTTCCAGCGCAAGTGGAAACAAGATCGCGTTGGGATTCAATTGAGTCTTTCCCAATGGTTTATGAGGTGGCGTTTGCACTCCTTACTCACTCAGAGAGTGTCCTGCCATTTGGTCCAGACATTGATGCATCTTCCATTTCTAGGGGCTAACAAAAAATCTGTCCAGCTGACAGCTATACCACCAGCTAAATGCCACCTCACCCCGTTCACAGAGCCCTGCAAACCTCTCTTGGTGATCTGGACACAATTTGCCTCGTCACAGTGAGAGAGCCACGCCAGGGTCTTCCAGAGCCCTGGGAACCATATTCACACCACCTCTATATGCCAAGAGAGGAGAATCTCTGACTAGGAAACCAGAGTCTAAAACCCTGCCTTTCCGTTGGCTTGGCTTAGGATTTGTCCCTGAGTTACATGACTTGACCATTCTCCCAAATGCTGTCCCCTCGCTTTAGGTGGCTCTTGAAGAAGTACCAAGATGTACTGCCTTGCCTTCACCATTGAGGAGACCAACAAGAGCCCCCCTCGACTCCCCATCCTGTCCTTGGGTTTCAGTCTCTAAGTGCCTGTCCCAGTGTCCACAAGACCTCGGAGAGCACCCTGTTTTGGCTCTCTGGGGCAATCAGACTGTCCCTAACTACAACCGCCAGACTCTGAGCAAATCTGTGGCCACTGTTACAGGAACAACTTTAGCATTTTCACCCGAGATTGGAACACTTCTGGAGCTCTACAAAAGCCCCCAGGTAAGAGGGTCTGAGTTCTGGAGAGAGATCTGGTCTTCCTCAAAGCCTTTCTCTTACCCAATCATAGGGAAAGGCAGAAGCTGGACATACGCCATCCCAGACTTCCTCAGATTGTGAGATTATTACCTGGGGCGAGAAGGAAGACGATGGTGAAGGAGAAGTGCAGTTGAAACATTGAAGCTCAGGCCAGAGTCATGCTTGAGGCCAATGCCTCCATCCCACAGCTACAGGGAATAGTGGCTGATGACAACTCACAGCTCTTTACCTCACAGGGCATGCCCACAGCATAGGGAACCGCCTACCCCGAGGATACAGCCCTCTCAAGGGACAGCCAGAGGCCCATGTCTGCCAGATAAGGGAATAAGAAGCCTGGTTCCCTTGTCCCAATTTGGGATGACACCGGAGGGCCATCCCAGCTCCAGAGACGCCGACGGTGGCCGAGACTCCATGGCGACTGCTTTGTGGGTCAGCTTCTCCTACAACCATCCCTGCCTTGCTAACCTCCCACAGGCACATGTCTCCAGAACACTCCCACAGACTTGCCACATGGAACACTCCCCCTCCGAGTCTCTTTCCAGGGACCCGATCTGTGAAAAGCAGCAATCAGGAGACATTACTTCCGAGCATAGCAACCTGAGATTAGGCAAATTCTGTTCTGGAAGAATTATCTTTTAGACAATCTGAGAGGGTAGGTCATGGTAATCTCTAGGATAACTTAGGTAATGCTCTGGTAATAAATTAAATGCAATAATTAAGAATTTCTTGAGTAAAGATGTATTTCTTCTCAGATTTACATCAAACATTGATCACTGGGGTGAAGGGAACATTGCTTAACAAGTCACATGGGGCAAGGCTGATGGAGACCCCATGATCTTGTTGGTACACCATCTGAAACTCATGCCTCCTTCAGTTGCCACCGGAGGACATAAAGAGTGCCTAGGATCTTACACATCATCTTTTATTCTTTGGCTTAAAAGTGAGGCAATTGGATCATACACCTTGATCAAGTAGGATTTATGCCAGGGATGCAGGGATGGTTCAATCAATCAACGTGGTATACCACATTAACAAAATGAAGAATAAAAATTACATGATCATCTCAATAGATGCAGAGAAAGCGTTTGACAAGATACAGCATCCATTTATGATAAAAAGTCTGAATAAAATGGGTATAGAAGGAAAGTACCTCAACATAATAAAGGCCATGTATGACAAACCCACAGCTAATATCATTCTCAATGGAGAAAACCTGAAAGCTATCCCCCTAAGAACAGGAACCAGACAAGGATGCCCACTTTTTTAACATAGTATTGGAAGTCCTAGCCAGAGAAATCAGGCAAGAAAAAGAAATAAAAGAGATCTAAATTGGAAAGGAAGAAGTGAAACTGTCACTATTTGCAGATGACATGATTTTATGTAGAGAAAACCCTAAAGAATCCACCAAAAAACTTTTAGAAGTAATAAACGAATACGCTAAATTTGCAGGATACAAAATCAACATACAAAAATCAGTTGCGTTTCTATACACTAACAGCGAAGTAGCAGAAAGAGAAATTAAGAATACAATCCCATTTACAATTACAACAAAAAGAAAAAAATACCTAGGAATAAACCTAACCAAAGAGGTGAAAGACCTGTACACTGAAAACTGTAAAACAGTGTTGAAAGAAATAGAAGACACAAAGGAATGGAGAGATAGTCCATGCTCTTGGATTGGAAGAATTAACATAGTTAATATGTCCATACTACCTAAAGCAATCTATAGATTCAATGCAATCCCTATCAAAGTTCCAACAACATTTTAAACAGAAATAGAACAAAGAATTGCAAAATTTATATGCAACAACAAAAGACCCAAATACCCACAGAAATCCTGAGAAAAAAGAACAAAGCTGGAGGTATCACACTCCCTGATTTCAAAATATACTACAAAGCTATAGTAATCGAAACAGCATGGCACTGGCACAAAAACAGACACACAGATCAATAGAACAAAATCGAGAGCCCAGAAATAAACCCACAGGTCTATGGACAGGTAATTTTTGACAAAGGAGCCAAGAACGTACCATGGAGAAAGGAAAGTCTCTTCAATAAATGGTGTTGGGAAAACTGGACAGCTGCATGCAAAAGAACGAAAGTAGACCATTATCATACACCATGCACAAAGATTAACTCAAAGTGGATTAAAGACTTGAATGTAAAACCTGAAACCATGAAACTTCTAGAAGAAAACATAGGCAGTACGCTTTTTGACATCAGTCTTAGCAGCATATTTTCGAGCACCATGTCTGACTGGGCAAGGGAAACAATAGAAAAAATAAATAAATGGGACCACATCAAACTAAAAAGCTTCTGCCCAGCAAAGGAAACCATCAACAAAAGGAAAAGACAACCTAACAATTGGGAGAAGATATTTGCAAACCATACATCTGATAAGGGGTTAATATCCAAGATATACAAAGAACTCATACATCTCAAAAACAAAAAAACTAACAGCCCAATTAAAAAATGGGCAAAAAATCTGAACAGACACTTCTCCAAAGAAGATATACAGATGGCCAACAGGCACATGAAAAGATGTTCAACATCACTAATTATCAGGGAAATGCAAATCAAAACTACAATGAGATATCACTTTACTCCCATCAGAATGGCTATAAGTAACAAGACAGGAAACAAGTGTTGGAGAGGATGTGGTGAGAAGGGAACTCTCATACACTGCTGGTGGGAGTGCCACTATGGAAAACAATAAGGAGATTCCTTAATTAAAAAATTAAGAATAGAACTACCATACAATCCAGGTATTCCACTGCTGGGTATTTATCCAAAGAACATGAAAATACGAATGCGTAAAGATACATGCACCCCTATATTGATAGCAGCATTATTCACAATAGCCAAGACTTGGAAGCAACCTAGGTGCCTATCAAGGGAAGAATAGAAAAAAAAAAAGTGATATATACACACAATGGAATACTACTCAGCCATAAAAAAGGATAAAATATGGCCATTTGTGACAACATGGATGGATGTTGAGGGCATTATGCTAAGCAAAATAAGTCAGAAGGAGAAAGTCAAATACTGTAAGATCTCACTCATAAGTAGACAACAACAACAACAAACAAACACAGAGACAGAGATTGGATTGGTGGTTACCAGAGGGGAAGGGGGGAGGGAGGAAGGCAAAAGGGGTGATTAGGCACATGTGTGTGGTGATGGATTGTAATTAGTCTTAGGGTGGTGAACATGATGTAATGTATGCAGAAATAGAAGTATAATGATGTTCACCTGAAATTTATACAATGTTAGAAACCAATGTCACCACAATAAAAATATAAAATATTTTTTAAAAAGTGATGCCATTGGTTAGAAGTAGCCACATGTCCTTTCTAAAAGCAAGAGGTCTAGGAAACGTAGTCTTCTGTGTGCCAGAATGAAAGGAGAGCTGGATGGTGGCCGCCACACTCTCTTTCTTTTCAGCAAAGAATATGGTCGCTCTCCCTCTCACATGGAGAATTTACTTCCCCTCTTCCCAAGGAGGACATCCCAAGATCCACTACACTCAGAATCACTAGCTGATCACTAGGCTAATGGAACAAAGACTCCAGTGGCCACACATGAGAAAGAATACAGAATTTACAGGATTGGATCAGAAAATACCCTAAAGAAACTAATAACAACTTATTGCTATAAGCAGCAACAAGAAATGCTGGGGAGGGGGAGAAGCTAATTTCCAAAGTTGTCACATCATAATATTCCAAATATCAGGTTTTCTACAGAAAATTACAAGGCATACAAAGAGACAAAGAAGGATGGTTCATACGTAGGAAAAATAAATTAATACAAGCGGCCCCTGAGGAAGCACCCAGGGGTGACTGCTCACTTTATCTGGTTGTTGCTGTTCACATTCCCGTGTTGAGCCTACGTCTTCATAAGCCCAGCAGGGATATGTTGAACATCTCTGCTTCCCAGTCAAGACAGAGTCAGAGGCCATTTTGTCCATTTTCTTCTCTCTTTGTCCACAGCTATATCTACTGCCTCATGTTGATTTATGAGCAAAATGTGGGAAACCTATGAAAACAAGTGTTTTGTGGTTTATCTAGGAATAATACAGAAAATATTGCTGTTATTGTTCGTGAAGAAACTCAATTTTGTGGAGTTTACTTCTACCTTAATGTGAATTTTATTTAAAAAAAATTAAACATAGAATTATCATATGACCCGGCACTGCCACTCCTAGATATTTACCCCCCAAAATTGAACACAGGTGTTCAACCCAAAATTTCTATACAAATAGTCACAGCAGCCCTGTGCATAACAGCCTAACGTGGAAACGACCCAAATGCCCATCAACTGACGAAGGGAGAAACAAAAAGTGGTATATCTGTGCCATGGAATGCGATTCAGCCATTAAAGGAAGTGAATTACTGATCCATGTATAATTGTTAAAAACATTATGCTTAGTGAAAGAAGCCAGGCACAAAAGGAGAAATATTGTATGATTCTACTGATATGAAATGTCCAGAATAGGCAGATCTATGGATAGAAAGTACATTCGTGGTTGCTAGAGGCTGGGTTTAGGCTGGAACGGGGAGGGACTGCTTAATCAGTACGGGGTTTCCTTTGGGATGATGAAATGCTCCGGCATAGACAGTGGTGATGATTGACAGCACTGCAAATGTCCTAAACCCACTGAATTGTGCCCTTCAATGTGGTGGATTCCATGTGATGTGAATTTTACCTTAATTTTAAAAAACAACGAAGAGTTAATTATCTCCCTCAACAGAGTGCCCGGAGCCCCTGTGGCTCAAGGATGGAAAGGCTGTATCAACAGCCCCATTACTACTCCAGGAGCTGTAGATTTTAATTTTCTCTCATAGTGAGAGTGTTCCCTCCATTGTCACAATTCAATCATATGCTTGGCCAAAAATGTCCAAATACAGTAAGAGAAAACATGCCCTGTTGTACCACTTTTACAATGCAGGCCTTTCTTTCCAGAAGCCCCAAGCAAACTTTCTGGGTCAGGGTGCAACAAAGCACGTGACTAAGCCACACTCTGGGCCGGGACATGATTGTATTCATTCTTTCCCCATTTTCTTACTGTTCAAACACAAATGAGATTCCCCCCAGACCCTAACAGGGCTATCCCACCTGAGTGTCCCACAGTCCCACTCCCAAAAGAATCTGGACTTCCCCTCCTGCCCACCAGCTATGTAGGAGGGTAGAAAGTCCCTCTTTGCATATTCCTAGGAATATTAAAGAAAACATTGATGTTGTTTCACTTCACAGTAGGCTATGAATATCTTTGAATTCTGCCTTTTTCTGAACCTGGAATCCCCATGATGAGCGTTGCGAATCTCCCTTTAATGGAAAAGAAAGAACCATCAATGTGTTTTTGAAGTCAATAGGATTCTCCTAGGGTGTCTCTGCCCTGCACACTGTCTCCAAACCGGGGAACGGTGAGGTCCGCGCAGAACACCTCCGTCCACGTCAGGGGCAGGTGAAGCCTCGAGCAGTTTAGGGGGATGCCAGGCAGCCCCATCTCGGGGCGCTCCTCAGATCTGGCCCGCGTGAGCTTGAGCAGCCACTCGGCATGCCTCAGCCTCTGTGTCTCACGTCTACAGTGGGGTGTTGGTTGAGGGTTCACTGGAATGGTGCTCTTCATACAGGGAGGTCTGCTGTTCCTCAGCTAACAAATGGCCATGAGGGAACTCACTGTAGAATCCTCCCCCTGCCCCCAAATTCAGATTGTACCTTGAAAGCCTAGAACATTGTGCAGTGTGGGAACTCCTGAACCTGCTGTTGCACACGGCCCTGAGGCTCCAGACTGCCTTGGCTTTGGAATATCTTGGAATTCCAGAGGCTGGCACAATGTTTCCCCTGAGGCCGAGGGTACCGTGAAGTGGGCTTTCCTCTGGAAAGGTTAGAGGGCAGGTAAGGGTCAGGACAGAAGCCTAGTGGGCTCAGTTGAGCCCAGTTTAAAATCAGGTCCCATTTCAGGGTGATCGCTGGTATACTGGACTCCGACAAGAGTCACTGCTGTTTCTGCTGCTGTTGCATCAGTATCATGATGGGTCAAGTTCAGAAAAGGGGGCAGCCAGAGTAAGCGTTAAGTGTCTATGTAAGTGGCAGATCTGCAATGGAACCCAGGACGTCTGACCCCAGGGCCATACACCCAGCCACTTCCCCACACTCATCTCCCTGCTTCGGTCCTGCTACCCCAGGGTGAAGCTTCTCTCTATTTTTTATATCAACCTCATCCATGACCTCGAACCTGTTGGTTTCACGTGCATTAGCACTCTCCATCAATTTCCCTCTTCCTCTTAGATGTTCCCTCTCTCCCTCTTAACTGGCTCCCCTTGGCATAAGAACAGTGCTCCTTTAACTAAAAATTCCTTTCCGTGGACCCTACCACTCAAGCTACCATCCCATTTCTCTCCTTTTACCGTCTCCTTTTACTTCTTTAAGGGAAAAGTAGCTGTAAGAACTAATGTGTGCTGTTAGGGGTCAGGAAAGCGATTATCTGTTGAGCTGTATTCTATGTGCACTTTGCTGTATATACATATGTATGTATGCTTTACATATAAAAGTGGGAAAAGTTTTGTTATAAATACATATATACGTATAAAAGATCATAAATTGTATTATGTATGAATTTTACGTATTATATATATAGCATAATATATGGCCATATATATATATACAAAATACTTCAATAAAAAGTTAACAAAAGAGGGGCCGGCCCCGTGGCTTAGCAGTTAAGTGCACGCGCTCCGCTACTGGCGGCCCGGGTTCGGATCCTGGGCGTGCACCGACGCACCGCTTCTCTGGCCATGCTGAGGCCGCGTCCCACATACAGCAACTAGAAGGATGTGCAACTATGACATACAACTATCTACTGGGGCTTTGGGGGAAAAAAATAAATAAATAAAATTATAAAAAAAAAAAGTTAACAAAAGAAAAGACAGAGTGGCCTAACTAATTCCCTCCTCCCCACCCCTCTCTTCTCCCCCACTCAATCACTATCCTCCCTTGCAATCTGGCTTCGTGCCCACCCTCAAAGCTTGCGGATCCAGTGCCCCTGCTGGATCTCAGCTTCCTCACCAGGCACTGTCACTGTGCCCTCCTGACATTTTCTCCTGGTAATCCTGGTTCTCTTCCCACTTCTTGGGTCCTGCTGCTAGTGTTATCTCTTCTTGGGACACGGTCTCTCTCCATCTCTGCTTGCTAACTTTCTGCCTCCTTGTCAAGATCTAGCTCAGTTAACACCCTCTCCTGGAAGTCTTCCCTGTTTCCCCCAATTCTGCATCCTCTGTGCTCACTTGGCACTTTTTGGATAACTTTGGAGTAGAACTCTTCTCATTCATTCAATAAATGAATGCCCACTATGGACCAGGTACTGGGGTACTGCTTTCTGCCCTGTATTAGTTATTGGTAATATTAAGTTTTGCTATTTGAATTGCAAGGAACATAGACTAATTCAGGATTTTACTTCAAGTCCCTGGGGGTGTGTAATGGAAATTTCTTATCACCTTGCCATCTAACAATTTGTCTTCTGGAATAGAAAATATTGAGGGATTTATGACCATTGTTTCTGAGCAAAGTATGCCAAAGGTCATGTTACCCTTCTCTGGTAGGTGCTTGTGAGTTTGCATTGAGGAATTATAACTATTATGTGTAAAGCTCCCTCCCCGAATCCCACTTAAAGTCCTTTTGTTCAGGGATCCTGGTGGCTCATCCCTAATTGTAGGGAGAGAATCTTCCCTTGGACAGTTTGCCTGGGCCCAACCCCTCCCCCATTCCCACTCCCTGGAGGGTCCATGGCTTTAGCCCCGAGAGGACCAGTACAGCTCTGCCCTCTGTTCCAGGGCGAGTGAAGAGAGCCCTGAGCTGCCAGGCTCCCTGGCCAGAGTGAGCCCAGTTCTGTAGCAGTTCAATTGTAGCGGTGTCCCCCTCCCATTTTTTCCACCCACAATATGAATGAGCAACGCCAGATTGGGCTCCAAGAATGTTTTTACAGTTGGGGTTTTTCTCCTTTGGCAGAAGATTGAAAACAACAGGAATAAAATCTAGGTGGAATTGGGATTGGGGCAGCCACATAGAATTATTTCGGTTGGCCACTGTGTATGTACGTGCTCCTCACCTAAGAGAGTACCATTCACATTGGAGACTCCTTTATTATTCTGAAAATTTTTGTGTGTTTATTATTATTGTTTATCGCAAAGATGGGCGACTTGTGTATTTATTACAACTTCCCGGCAGATGGCAGTAAAGTGTCTTGTTTTAAGAGGTTTAATATATTTTGTTCTGCTTCCGTGCACAAAGGAGAAACGAGTCAATAATCGACACCAACAACAGATCTAACCTCACCTAAAAATATTTCTGCTTCTAAATAAGAAAATGCTTTTCTAAATGATATGCTGAGAGGTGAATATTTCAAAAATTAAAAAAAAAATCCCCATTGTTATTGGTGCACTGGCTAATTTAATGTTTCATATTGCATTTCACATCATTTGCTATTTGTTTCATGTACCCAAAAGATATTGCTCAGTTACCAATGTAAATCTACAAGAACTTTCATTATTAGACAAATCACCATCAAACTACATATGCTCAAATAATCCACAAAATATAATAAATTACAGGCACACAAATTAGAGATTCCTACTTAATGATCCGGTAATTACATAATAGCAATTGCTTGTTGTTACGGATATTCTGTTAGTGAGAATATTAACACCTGACAATATTCAGCAGCTTGTTAATTATATATTTTGTGTGTTACACACATATAAGTTCTAAGACAAAATACTAATTATTGTCTTTTTGCTCAGATACTACAAAAGAGTTTTTAAAATTAGTTTCAGAATCAGGAAACAGAAGAAAACGAGAAAGGATAATTTAGATCATTGAATACAATTTTGGAGAGGATAGATAGAATGGGGGGGCAGAGACCACTGGATTAGGATGTGAATTTACCATCAATATTTATGCCAAACGTAACAGATTAATTTTGAGAAAAAGTGGAAGAGAAAAAGAAACATTAAACTGGATTTTTTATTTTCTTTTTTTTTGCCTATCTACGTACCTGGCTATGTAATTTGAATATTTAACAATTTGAATATTAACAACACTCTAGTTGAAATTTGTCTATCGTATGTAAGAAATTTATCTTTTCGTTAAATTTATTTTCATCAAATTTCATCAAGTTTTCTCAAATTTAACTATCATCAGTACAGGTAGGAAGTTTTCAGAAATTATTTATTCCTAAATTCTTACTAATGATCAAAACCCCCACGTTATTCTACCTCAATGATTTCTGTGTTTTATCTATCTTGCAAATTCTTCAAGGATGGAAAAAAAATCAACTGAGAAATGAAAATATGAGCAAGGATTGGCAGTATTTATCACATATAACTAATAAACAGGACGTAAAGTGCACTTCAACCATAGCGTTACTAATTCAAAATTGAAATGTGATTTGAGAGATATGTGTTGAGAGACATGCAGACAAACACAGAGGCTATGCAAATGAGAAACAACATTGGGAGCACATACTATGCATGATTCAGCTTTTGGCAAAGCAACATCTGGGGAGAAGATTACCTAGGAAACTAAGAGTGCAATGATGAGAATTGTCTTCCTTTGGCAGACACTATACAAAATTTGATAACCTAATGGCACATTGATTACCAAATAATACTACATGTTTTTAAGGCATGAAATATAAAACCAAATAATTAAAATTATAGCAGATGCAATGAATAACTTACTTTTGAAAAAGGTAAGAAATGCAAATATTATTTGATTATTTTAGATACAACCCCTGGTATAAGCCTTGTGGAACAGATAATAGATTTGTGGATTTCCAAAAAGTCAACATTCCATATATGAATATTTGGACAGAAGGGGTTGTCCAGTAGATGACAAGACAGAAGAAACCATATGCATATTTTCAGAAGACTACTTACAAAACTGAATCTAAAGAAAAATTGGATACAGCGATGTCACAACTATGTGAGGAGAACATAATGGATTGCTACAGAAGACCCTCAAAAAAAATTTTAGGGCATTCTATATTTTTTGTTTTGCATCTTCTTTACATTTGATATGAATGATGCAGCAAAAATCTATTTTGACAGCACTGAATTTTTTATATCATCCAGGAAATTTTATAAGTACTCTTTTTGCTTCAACCAAATGTTGGAGTATATTGAAAATGCATTTACGGAACAGAAAATTTAAAACCATTGTTGAATGTGAGATGGGAAAATTGAGTAGATGCCATCTTGCTAGTAAAACTTAATTAGAGGGAGGATGCAGTGCATATTGATGATATGGAAAAAAATATAGATTCTAAAATACAAGTCAAAAGTATACTTTTGAGGGCCGGCCCCGTGGCTTAGCGGTTAAGTGCGCGCGCTCCGCTGCTGGCGGCCCGGGTTCGGATCCTGGGCGCGCACCGACGCACCGCTTCTCCGGCCATGCTGAGGCCGCGTCCCACATACAGCAACTAGAAGGATGTGCAGCTATGACATACAACTATCTACTGGGGCTTTGGGGGGAAAAATAATAAATAAATAAAATCTTTAAAAAAAAAAAGTATACTTTTGAAAATAACCTCTTTAAAACGCATTGCTCAATACTAATTGGAGTGAAGGTAAAATTAATGCTATAAGCAAATTCAGATGGGAACCAAAAGTCAATGTATATCATTCCCTTGAAAGCGTATAGTGGGCTAAGAAAATCTTTCAAGAAAAATTAATTTATGATAATTACTAAAAGATATTATTGCTGCTAAACAAATCACACTTTCTTGACATTGTCCCCAACTTCTCCCATGTAAAAATACCAGACAAGGGAGGAAGATTCATTTCAAATGCTATTTCCACAATCAATCCACCTTTGATCCAAAATCTATTTCTATTTTTTCCTATATTGGTAACAATAATATCACCTTTAAAAGAAAGTTTTATATTGCTGAAAGAATATCATAGCCTTTTCAGCATCCTAGATCAGCACTTCTCAAATTTTCATGTGCTTACAGAGCATCTGGGGATCTTTCAATCCTGATTCATTAGTTCTGGGGTGGGACCTGAGACTCTGCATTCCTAACAAGTCCTGGTGATGCCCCATGCTGGGTACCTGGAGTAGCAAGGTTCTAGATATCGTATGTGATCTGAAGAATTACCGTCAACATAAAGTACCAAAGTTGGGTAACTGTACATTGAAATTGGCAGATGAGCATATTAAAAAATTTTATACATCAATCATCAATGTATAAAGAACTGAAAATCTAAAGTTGTCTTTTAAAAATCTAATATTCTCGCACCAAAATATTGCAATGTTTGTGTGACAATAATTTACAAGATCCATTTCCAGATAACTTTGAAACTTTCAAGGAACAATGAATTTTGTCAAGGTCAATATCAGTGAAGAATGTGGTATTTCAAAATTAAATATGTTATAACCAATATAAAGTCCACAATGCTGTTAAAAAAGACTACCAACTTGGTGATCACTCCTATAACATATGAGAGATAAAAAAAGGAAGCATTAAAACTGTCAAAAAGAATTATTTCTACCAAGGCAGGATGTGTACCTATTTTATAACAAATTATTAGATTCAAGTAACTTTAAGTTCCTAATATTACAATTAAACATTTGAATTTTTCATTATTTTATGATGACTCATTTACTTGTGTAATTTGTATAGAATTACTGTTTTCCTTTAGTAATTATTATTATTGAGAAATAATTTATATAACTTTTTTAATTTGAGGAAGGGGTAGCTTTTTCAAATTTGTATAAAATGCCATATGGGCTGGTGGTAGCCCTGGTTTTGGTGGTATACTTAATAAGGAATAGAATGACCCATGAAACCCATTTGCTTGATCTCAGGGTTCTGGAAGGTGAAATTCCTGTCTCATGTGATTAAAAGAATCAAAATATAATCTGGCCCCCAAATAGATTGTTATAAGGATGCCCACGGTACTAAAGAAAACAGGATTCTTGGCCATGGGTCTGTCTCCCACTTACCCAGAAGACCAACCGCCAAGACCTCGTGAGAGAAACAGGAGTGGTGAGCCTGCGCGGGGTAGAGCCCTGGAATCAGGAGCTGGTCCAGTCTGAGGCCACTCCAGCTGGTGGGCTCCTTCATCCCCTCCTCAGCAGTCTATTCAAGCGCCTCATTCTCCTCTCCCTCCTTCCTCTTTCCCTCCTTCTCCCGCCCTCACTGCTTTGTCTGTGTGGGTCAAGGGAGAGACTCTGACGGGGTCCTGCTGGACAAGCTGCTCCCCCAGAGGCCGCAGCCCGTGCTTAGAGACCCTCGCGGCAGCTCCTCTGAGCAGGGCAGGGCCCTCGCTCTCAGAATGGGGACTTAGGGGCTGCCTATGTAGCGAACCTTTTGAAAACAGTCCTTTTGTTTAAAAAACACCCTTGATGGAAATTTTCTTTATAAACAGCATTTATTTTCCTGAATATAAAAGTAATACCTGTTTGTTTTAAAAAATATAGAAAAAGATAAAGAAGAAAAAATAAAATAATCACTGTTAATTTTGATGTATTTTCTTCTAATTAAATGTGTATGTGTATGTATATCTACGTCCATATATAAAACATATATAAGATTTGGGATTATATGACACATATTTTTTTCATTTATGTTGTGAGATTTTTCCTAGGTTATAAAAAAAACCTTCAAAAACACCCTTGCTAATGGCTCCCTCATATTCCAACAAGAGATAGGCCATCAGCTGCATCACTATTGTAGGACAGATGTTCATTTCAACCAGACGTCATCTGTAGGAAGATGTTGGAGGTACGGCTGTGGGGACAGTTCAGTGTGTGCACTGAGGCAAAATAGCTGGCTTCTGTCTCAAGGTCAGCTCTGGCAGCCCGGACTCCATCTACAAACAAAAGCTCTAAGTGGCAGACAACCTGGCCAAGCGGACTTTTTGCACGGATTTATGGAAGGAGTTGGTGGGCAGGGGATACAGGATTAGAGAGCTAAGCTGAAGGGCCACCCTGGAGGCAGTCCAGCACGCTGAATTGACAACAGGAGCTTGGGAGTCGTGTAAATGAGTAATGCTTCACGATGCACTTTTCCAAGCAAGCTGCAAAAATTGGCAGGGGCCCTTCAGTGTGCTGTCGATGTGTCTGGAATTCAAATAATTTGATTCTGAGATACAATGACAATGGGAAGCAAGGCATTACCCTGAGAGAATGATGGCAGAGACAGCTGCTGCAACCAATATTCATGGAAGATGGTGCACCAACAACTCTTCTCCATCTCTCTCTTCCTTGAAATCTCTATCACGCCTCGTTGGTATGGCCCTTACTCAAGGGCATTAAATTAAAAAGTAATGTAGCTGGTAATCCTTTTTTCTCCCCTAGTCCAGGCAGTGAAGAATGGGGAAAGTGAAATAAAAACCTAGGCTGAAACTGATATGTCTCTTTAAAAAAATGATGCTGACGTTAGACACAGCTCAGGAGAGCACACGTGAATATGGGGTGCCGCTGCACTCACAGCATCAGTTGCTGCTGCTTCTTCTAAATTTGTGTTGTTGGCTGAACACATTAATATTTTCCCAAGGTGTAATAGCTGGGTGGATTCTGTCAGTTGTATCAGGAGCTCTGGTGAGCTGGGTCCTGTTATCTTTCGAATCACAGGCTTTTTGCATGTGCTGGTTGTGATTTCCATTAGGGGGACTGATAAGCAGATCCTGGCTTTATTTGCCCAAATACAGTGCTCACACTACCTCTTGTCTGTAGAGTGTTTAGCTTTTTGGAAGCACTTTTTTGAAAAAGCCTTTTTATCCATGGCCTAGTATTCTGGAGAAGAACCCTGGACAGAGCCGGTGAGCTACTGGTCATGGTTTCAGGTTGCTATCGTGGCTTTCTTTCTCTGGATCTCCTTTCCTCCATCCAGAAGAGGAAAGCGCTAGTCTTTCCCTCCAGGTCCCCAATTCCCTGATTCTATTATCTCGTCTGACAATTTGTTACTAACAGTAGCACTGACAAAGTTCCTAGCTGTCTGGACTCCACATTTCCTACAAAATTACACTTCTTTAAGATGAATTTGGCAAATTTAACATTTGATTGTCCTTTATTAATCTAATAATTAGATCTCAGCATATGAACACGTAAATAGTAATTGCAAACATTTACGTAGCATTTTCTCTGTGACAGGTACTGTTCTAACGCTTCGTTCATTTTCACAACAACCCTAGGAAGTAGGTAGATGGGTAGGAAGTATTATTCCAATTTCACAATTGTCAGAAATAATTTATAATATACCTTGCTTCTGCTACAGAAGTACATTGGACAGTCAAAAGGGGGTAATGAGTGGATAAAAATTCATCAACAACATGTCCCCAGATCCAGCCTTCCTCCTGGATTCCTGAATTTAGAGTCAGATCTTAAGACGTTAAGCCAGTGTTCAAGCGGTACAGATAAATTCAGCAGTGGTATCAGTTTACTCTCATGAAAACTGTCCTGGAATGTGGCCAGGGGTCCCCACGAATGGGGTTCTGACTGATTTATTGGGCTCTGGCTGCAGAGTTAGTACTGCAGCGGGCCAGCATTTAGACCATTCTTCCTTCCTGACTAGCAGTTGCTTCATGTGCATTACTGCTCCTGGAGCAGAGCCTCTGCCGTGCTGGGGACCCCGGGGGCCTGCAGGGGGGCCTAAGTTTTCAACACCCTCGGAAAGGCTGTTGGCCCCCAGCGGCTTCCTGCCACGCCTGCAGCGTGCGCTCCACACGTGCAGGGGAGGGAAGCCACACGTCAGGAAGCCCTGGGGGAGAGGCTACTGTTTTCTACTCGCTGTTGACAGGAATGAGAATTCAGCCAAAACGTCCATCTCAATTCAAGGTCAGGAAATCTTCATGGAACACAGAAAGAGAAAACCGTTTACAAGCCAGAATAGCCACACAAAATAATCCAGAGTTACGCCTACTCCAATTGCAAGTGTTTCTGCATGAAAATGAAATCATATCTCATTAGGGTCTCTCTCTCATGAGCAAGGTAAACTGTACTTCTCGTATCGAAAAATATTTTTAAAGACTGGGAGTTATGGACTGGGTCAGCCCCCCTGGCGTTTACCGCCCCCGTCCTGAGTTACCACGAGAGCATGGTGGCCCAGCGGTGGTGCGGGGGGCGTCCACTCATTAGGGCCTCCTTTGTTCACACGCTCCAGGGAGCCAGGTCCTCAGCGTGGCACGTCTAGACGTGCCATCTTCTCAGTGTCCCAGAGATGATGGGAAATGGGAAGGCGACTCATACTAACCAAACTCAGGCGAGATTAAATTGTAGCCGAGAATGTAATTGTAACCTTCTGAGATCAAATGGCCCAGCAAACGGCACGCTCTTAGGGCTGCTCTCCCTGTAGGGAAACTCCAGGCAGCCATCGCAGAAGCGCGTTGAGGAGGCTGTTGAGTGAGTCTGAACAACGACAAGAGGCGTAGAAAGTGTCCTTGAGCTGGTGGTTGTATCTCGTGTCACACACTGTGCAAAGTGCCTTACATATATCATTTAATTTGGTCCTCATAACAATTTGTAATATTCTGTTATTACCTCATGTTATACCTAAGGAAACCGAGAAACAGAGAAGTTAATTAAACTGCCCGATGTCACACAGCTATTGTGTATGATCAAAGGGTACAGAAAACTGTTTGTTCATATATTTCTAGCCCTGTCCAGAGAGAGACCATGTTTACTTTTTAAAAATCAGGTTTATTGAGGTATAATGTACATATGAGCAAATTCACCAATTTTTGTGTCCCACTCAACCAGTTTTAACAAATGTACAGTCATGTAACCACGACCCCAGTCATGATATAGAACATTTACATCATCCCGACAAGTTCCTCAGGCCCCTCTGAAGTGAATCTGTGCCCCTCATCCCCAGCTCCTGCCAACCACGGATTTGTTTTACGTCACTATAGTTTTCCCTTTTCTAGAACTTCATATACATTGAATCGGACAGTATGGAGTTTTGTGTCTGGCTTCTCTCACTTAGTGCAATGCTGTCTGAGCTCCAGTCACATTGTATATATATCAGTAGGTTTTTATCTTTCCTTTTTATTGCTGAGTAGTCTTCCATTTGTATATCTTCTTTAGCCAAGTGTCTCTTCAAATCTTCTGCCCATTTTAGTTGAGTTGTCATCTATTATTGAGTTGTAAGAGTTCTTTATATATTCAGGATATAAGTCCTTTATTAGATACGTGTTTTGCCAGTATTTTCTACTAGTCTGTACCTCACCTTTTCATTTTCTTAATGGTATCTTTGGAAGAGCAAAATTTTAAAATTTTGGTAAATCCATTTTATGATTTATGCTGTTTATATTGCATCTAAGAAATCATTGCCTACCCCAAGATTGCAAGATTTTCTCCTATATTTTCTTATAGAAGTTTTATAGTTTTATGGGTTACATTTAGTTTTCTGATTCCTTTTTTTTTTTTGTGAGAAAGATTAGCCGTAGACTAACATCCATGCCCATCTTCCTCTACTCTATATGGGACGCCACCACAGCATGGCTTGATGAGTGGTGTGTCTGTGCGCGCCCAGGGTTCCGAACACTCGAACCCCGGGCTGCCTGCTGAAGTGGAGTGCGCGTGCCTAACTGCTATGCCACTGGGCTGGCCCCTGTTTGCTGATTCCTTTTGAGTTAACTTTTTGTATAGTGTGAAGGATTGAGATTTATCTCTTTTTTTGCATGTAGATTTCCAATTATTCTAACACCATTTGAATTACCCTATTGAATGACCTTGGCATCTTGTCAAAAATCAGTTGACCACGTATGCGAGTCTATTTCTGAACTATCTACCGTGTTCTTGTCTATTCTTACAGCAATATCACACTGTCTTGGTTAGGTAGTAGGTGAGTCCTCCACCTTTGTTCTTTTTCAAAATTGGTTTGTATTGAGATCCTTTGCTTTCTATGCAAATTTTAGAATTCACTTGTCAATTTCTACCCCTAAAAAGCCTCCTGGGATCTTGATTGGGATTGTGTTGAATCTATAGATTAATTTGGGGAGAAATGACGTCTTACTATTAAATCTTCAGATCCGTGAACCGGGTATTGCTCTTCATCAGTCTAGGTCTTCTTTAATTATTCTCAGCAACGTTTGGCAGTTTTCATTGCACAGATTTGGGACCTGTACATTTTAATAAACAAAATGTTTATTAAAATAACATTTTAATGTTAAACATTTTAATGTTTTGTTAAACTTACGGATAAGTTAATTAAACTTTATTAAATTTTTGCTTGTTAAATTTATCCCTAAGTATTTTGTTAAATCTATCCCTAAATATTTAATATTCTTATGCTATTTTAAATAGTATTTAAACATTTTTCAATTTCTGATTGCTCATTGCTAGTATATGTATTTGTATTCTGTTACCTCGCTAAACTCACTTATTAGTTCTAGTTGAGTTTTTTTGGAGACTCCTTCAGATTTTCTACATAAACAGTCATTCTCTTTATGAAAAGACAATTTTACCTCTTCTTTTCTTATCCATATGATTTCTGTTTCTTTTTCCTTACCTTACTACACTGGTGAGAATCTTCAGTACGACGTTGAATAGAAGTTATGAGAGTAGGCATCCTTGACTCATTCCCAAACTTAATTGAAAGTATTCAGCCTTTCACATTATGTGTGATTTTAACCGTGAGTTTTTTATTTTATAGATGTTCTTTATCAGGTTGAGGAAGTTCCCTTCCATTCCTAGTTGGCTGAAAGTTTTTATCATGAATGTGGTGGTGATTTTGTCAAAAGCCTTTCCAATCTATTGATGGATCATGTGGTCTGGTTAATATGGAAAATTACATTGATTGGTATTCAAATGTTGACCAACTTTGCATTCCTGGGATGAACTCCAGTTGGTCATGACGTTTTATGCCTTTTACACATTACTGGATTAGAGTTGCTAAACCTTTGTTACCGATTATTGTATCTATATTTATGAGGGATATTGATCTGTAGTATTTTTTGGTAATGCCTCTGTCTAGTTTTGATATCAGGTCTCATAAAATGAGTTGGAAGTGTTCTCTCCTCTTTTGTTTTCTGGAAGTATTTGTGTAGAATTGGTATTATTTATCCCATTAATATTTGGTAGAATTTACTAGAGAAGCCATCTGGGCCTGGTGTTTTCTCTGTGAGAAGGTTTTTATACTGTGAATTGAATTTCTTATTAGAAATAGGAGTGTTTAGGTTATCTCTTGCTTCTTAAGTGAGCTTTGGTAGTTTATCACTTAGAAGAAGTTTCATGTGAGTTGTCTAATTGTTGGCAGAAAGCTGTTCATAAAGTTCTACTGTCTCTTTAATGTCTTGAGGATTTCTAGTTATGTTGCTTCTTTCGTTCCTGATATTGATAATTTATATCTTCTCTCTATTTTCTTCATCATTTTAGCTAGAACCTTATCAGTCTTATAAATATTTTCACATATCTGGTTTTCTTCACTTCCTTTTCTATATTTTCCCAACATAAGTAAAACACTGAACAGACAACAGTAGTGCTGGGGGATTGTGCACTAACCACCCTTCTCGCGGCTTCCTAAAGAATGACAGAGTTTGTAACCAGCAAAGATGAAGCAGAGCTGTTGCAGACATTCGTAATCGCTGATATGAGCTGTGAAATATTAGTCATGGTTCTATTCATTCTGCAACAGTTTGGAAATTTCAATGTCTTGATGGTCAATTTAAAATTTCTAGACTACCTAGTATTGGGTTGATTAAGTTTTCTTTATTTCATTATGTTTCCTCTACTGTTTGGAAATTATACATCCGATTTATATTCTTAAGTTTTCCAAGGAGTCCAGGGTTCATCAGTATCTCTGTTCTCCTCTTGAATAATACAAGGACCTCAGCATGCTTCAACTATCATCACCCTTTCTTGCCTTACATGTTACTAAGGGTTAGTAATTTAGCTCCTTCTTGTTATTAAAATTCTGAATGCCACTATTTTTATTGTTTTATAAGATCAACGCCTGTTTAGATTTGCCCATAAATTTACCAGTTTCTTTAAAGGTCATTGCTTGTTATATCCCATTCATTCCTTTCCTTCTTCCTTTAAGAAGTTCCTTCCATAAGAAACTGTGAGTGATAAGCTTTCTCTATATTTCCTTTATTTTGTCATCAATCTTGAATAATAGTTTAGCAGGGTATAAGATTTTTCCCTCAGCAATATGAGGGTATTATTCCATTTTTTTTGCTTTCTATAGTTACTTTTGTGAAGTCTACTGTCAGTCTATTGTTATCCCTTTCTTCAATCTATTTTTTTTCTCTCTGGCACTTAAGATTTTCTCCATGTTGGGCATTCTGCAGTTTTATTACAATGTGTGTTCATGTGGATTTATGTTATATATTGAATTAGGAACTAGTTGTGTGTGACAGTTAATTTTATGTGTCAATTTGGCTGGGCCATGGTGCCCAAATATTTGGTCAAACATTTTTCTAGATGTTTCTGTGAAGGTCCTTTTTGAATGAGATTAACTTTTAAATCACTGGACTTTCAGTGAAGCAGATTACCCTTTATAATATGAGTGGCCTTGTCCAATCAGTTGAAGGCCTTAGTAAAACAAAGACTGACCTCCCCGAGCAAGAAGGAATTCTGCCAGAAGAATGCCTTTGGACTCAAGCTACACCTCTTCCCTGGGTCTCCAGCCTGTCAGCCTACCCTGCAGATTTTGTTCTTGCCAAGCCTCCACAATCGCGTGAGCCAGTTCCTGAAAATAAATCTCTCTCTCCCTCTATATACGTATAGACATATACACACACACACACCCCACATCCTGTTGGTTTTGTTTCTCTGGAGAGCCCTGACTAACCCTGACTGTTGTGCCTCTGGCATGTGAAAATTCACGTGTGTGCTTTAATCAATTCTGGGAAATTATCAGCCATTATCTCTTCAAATATTTCCTCTCGCCTCTCCCCGTTCCCTTTAGTCTTTCCTTTGGGAACTCCTAGTAGATATATGTTGAAATTTCTCATTCTAACCTCCGCTTTTCTTAATCTCACTCTGAGTAATTTTCTTAACTCTGTCTACTGGTTTGCTAATTCTTTATTCAGTGGTCTAAACTGCTTAACCCATTCATTGAGTTTTTATTTCCGTTCTTTTGTTTTTCTTTCCAGAAAAACAAAAATCTATTTGATTCCTGTTCAAATTTGCCTTTTGTTAAAAAATAGAGAGCATTGTTCTTTTGTTATGTTTCAATTCTTAGTATTTGTAATCAATTTTTAAAAAAGTATTTTATATTATCTTTTCTTTTTTTTGTGAGGAAGATCAGCCCTAAGCTAACATCCATGCTAATCCTCCTCTTTTTGCTGAGGAAGACCGGCTCTGAGCTAACATCTATTGCCAATCCTCCTCCTTTTTTTTCCCCAAAGCCCCAGTAGATAGTTGTATGTCATAGTTGCACATCCTTCTAGTTGCTGTATGTGGGACGCGGCCTCAGCATGGCCAGAGAAGGGGTGCGTCGGTGCGCGCCCGGGATCCGAACCCGGGCCACCAGTAGCGGAGCGTGCGCACTCAACCACTAAGCCACGGGGCCAGCCCCTATATTATCTTTTAAACTCTTTTTTGATTAACTGCAGTTCTTGGGGTCTCTGTGCTGTGGTTTCTGATACCTGCTCACGGGAAGAGCGTTGTTATCCTGGTACTGCACAGCTTATTTACTTCTTTTGTCGGTTTATTTTAAGCTCATCTTGAGTGAGTCTTTATTTTTCCATGGAAATTCCTCACAGTCTGGGTTGCAAGTATGCCCCTTCAGAGAAAGTTTGTGTTTGCCTCCTCCTAGGGAGATGGGGAATCACTGGCCCAGTGTAAATTTTCATTACAGTTCCCCGGGCTGTGCATTTATGGTAAATTCAGGATCTGTACAAGCCATAGGCATGAGGTTTTGAGTTCTCAGGGGAATTTTTGTTTTCTCTCCTCCAGAATCCAGGCAGCGATTACAAACTTTCTTGACATCTCTCTGTGCCTGTGGATAGATTTTTTTCCAGCCCACCCTTTGATGGTGGGTGTAGCTCTGTGCTCTCTCTGCTTTTATGTAGGTTTCTTGCTTCCAACCTCCGCTTCACAGCAATGCTCGTCTCTTATATCTGTGTGGAACAGGTTGCAGTGGCCAGTAACTTTCTCAGGGCGCCTCAGTGTCAGCTTTATGCAGCTTTTCTGGCCTCTATTTATCTGGACCTCTGTTTGTTCTTCCTGCAGCTCAATGTTGCATGTAAATATCTTTGGATCGATTTTATCCAGCGTTATTAGGTGTAGTAGGTTGTCTTAGGCTACTGTCCTGCCCAAACTAAGCACTCTCTGGTTTAGATTTTACTTCTTTGTATACATCTGGGTGCGATGTGTCTCACCTCCCTTGTTCAGTAAAGCTGGGTGTACTCATCACTGGGCCCCTTGGTTTCATTATAAGCCATGACAGGCAGGATCAGAAGATTCACATTCTTTTCTAATGATCCCAAGTCCCCAGCAATTAAAACCAACTATGTTTTTTTCTTCAATCATCAGCTAAGAAAAAAAAATATTTTGTCTATATTCAAATAAAAAATTTCCTTTCTCAGTAGCTCATTTCCTCTGATCACACTAAGCAAGTAAAATCTTAGAGAATACTGCAAATTGTGTTGCAGCAAACACTGTGAAGGCAACGTTTCTTCAACAAAAAATGATGCCCAACATAGTTAAGAAGTCCCACTTAGTAGTAAAAATAATAAAACAAACAATCATTTTTTCAGTGCCCGCTAAGTTATTTAGCTACCTCTGAAATGTATCTTTAACCTGTTGACTTTTCTCCATCCTCATTGCGAGCAGCCTAGTCCAAGCCTCCGTCATCTCTCTCTAGGATTCTGCAATGGCCTCCCACCTGGTGTCTCAATAAAAAGCATGTTTAATAACAATGATGATAATAAAAATGCTGCTAAGAATCAGAATTTTATTTCTGGAAAACTGTAGGAAAACTGTAAGAGCCAGTTAATTCATTGAGTAAGAGGTTGGACTGGATAATTTCAAAAACCTTTTTCCACTCTAAGATTATATTATTCTGATTAGTGTTTTTCAGACTCTCTATGGATTAGAACCAATTGTGTATTTTTGTTTGTTTTTTAATTTTCAATCCACCATGGACTGATACTTTGGTAAAATATGATAAAAAGTGAATGTCTGGAAAAATAAAAAATTTAAAGGGTATACAAAATAAAAGCCCAATTTTTTATCACTAGATTCAATAGACATAAGAGTACTCCTTCAAATTGCTATAAGTGTTTCTACATGTGTTTTAATTGTAGCTTGATGCATAACAAATTATCCCGAAGTTCAGTGGCTTAAAACAACAATTATTTACTTACACAATTTCTGTGGGTCAGAAATTCAGGAGCAGCTTAGTTGACTGATTCTGGCTTAGGAATCTCTTGTGAGGTTATGTTCGAAGTGTAGGCCAGGGCTGCAGTCATCTGAAGACTTGACCGGGGCTAGATCTGTTTTCAAGGTAGCTCCTTCATATGATTGGCAAATGAGTGCTGGCTGATGGGCCACATGGACCTCCCCGTAGAGCTGTTTGAGCATCTTTTTTTTTTTTTGTTTTTTGTTTTTTGTTTTTCAGTGAGCATGTGGTTTTTTTTTTTTTTATTGATATTTTAATGGTTTCTAACATTGTGAAATTTTGGGTTGTACATTTTTGTTTGTCCATCACCCCATATATGACTCCCTTCACCCCTTGTGCCCACCCCCCACCCCCACTTCCCGGGTAACCACAGTCCAGTTTTCTCTGTCCATGTGTTGGTTTATATTCCACATAGGAGTGAGATCATACAGTGTTTGTCTTTCTCTTTCTGGCTTATTTCACTTAACATAATACGCTCCAGGCCCATCCATGTTGTTGCAAATGGGACGATTTTGTCTTTTTTTATGGCTGAGTAGTATTCCATTGTATATATATACCACATTTTCTTAATCCAATCGTCAGTCGAGGGACACTTAGGTTGCTTTCACTTCTTGGCTATGGTGAATAATGCTGCAATGAACATAGGGGTGCATAAGCCTCTTTGGATTGTTGATTTCAGGTGCGTTGGATAGATTCCCAGTAGTGGGATGGCTGGATCATAGGGCATCTCTATTTTTAATTCTTTGAGGAATCTCCATACCGTTTTCCATAGAGGCTGCACCAATTTGCATTCCCACCAGCTGTGTATGAGGGTTCCTGTTTCTCCACATCCTCTCCAACATTTGTTGTTTTTTGTCTTGGTGATTATAGCCATTCTAACGGGCGTGAGGTGGTATCTTAGTGTTGTTTTGATTTGCATTTCCCTGATGATTAGTGATGTTGAGCATCTTTTCATGTGCCTGTTGGCCATCTGTATATCTTCCTTGGAGAAGTGTCTGTTCATTTCCTCTGCCCATTTTTTGATCGGGTTGTTTGTTTTTTTGTTGTTCAATTGTGTGAGTTCTTTATATATTATGGAGATCAACCCCTTGTCAGATGTATGTTTTGCAAATATTCTTTCCCAGCTGGTTGGTTGTTTGTTCATCTTGATTCTGGTTTCATTTGTCTTATAAAAGCTCTTTAGTCTGATAAAGTCCCACTTGTTTATTTTTTCTTTAGTTTCCCTAGTCTGGGTAGGCATGTCATCCGAAAAGATTCCTTTAAACCCAATGTCAAATAGTGTGTTGCCTATATTTTCTTCTATGAGTTTTATAGTTTCAGGTCTCACCTTCAGGTCTTTGATCCATTTTGAGTTAATTTTTGTGAATGGCGATAGCACATGGTCTGTTTGAGCATCTTCATGGCATGGTGGCTGGTTCTCTCCAGAGCAAGTGATCCAAGAGACGGCATGATGGAAGCCCCAAAATCTTTTATGACCTAACCTCAGAAGTTACCTTCTATCATTTCTGCAATATCCTATCGATTAGACAGGTTAGTGCTATTTGATGTGGGTGGAGACTACACAGAGTACGAAGCCAGGAGGCAAGAATCATTGAGGGCATCTTGGAGACTGGCTATTACAAACACTGACTCCCAAGTTCCATACTTAGCGGTCTGTAAACCACATTTTGAGTAGCGAATTCCTACAGGTAATCTACAATAAGTTCCTCATTGTGCAAATAAGGAAACTGAGGTCTGCCTAGAGACACACCCCTAATTAGAGACACAATCAGGTTTCCAATTTCCATTTCCGTGTTCTTTCTATCACATTACATTGACAATCTTAGCTATTTTACCTACTATATATCTAAGGGGGGATTTGCATCGAGCTGCCCATTAAGTAATGAGAATGAAGGGTCAGGTGGAAAGGCTGTGACACACAGAAGCTGCTGCTGTGGGTTTTCTTAAGATTACCCCACAGCTGTCTTCAAGGTGGTCATCAAATAGGATAATTCAGTGTGCCCAGTTCAAAAGCTTCACAATGTGACAATGGAAATTGACTTGATTTATCTTCAAAGATTCTATTAACTCAGAGAATCGATGATTTTCTGGGAGAATTAACACACAGCCACTGGTAGAGAATGGAGTGACTTTAGTGCTTTGAAACTTCTTTTAACGCAATTCTTAGATCAGCGTACAAAACATTATAGCTTAGATTCCTGATCCTATGATACACACATTTCAGAGCCAGATGATTAAATCTTGATCCTAATTAGAAAGGAAATGCAGAATTTGTAGTAAACGCATTTTATTAGGTTGAGAAATAACCTGCTTCAGAAATTGGTACTGAGTGAATCCTCCTAAACATATCATTCACTTCACGTGTGTGTGTTTGGGGGGAATTGCTTGCTTGAGACACATTTTTCATTTCTAAGGTCAAAAGTACATTAAAATTGTGACTACTGAATAGTAGTAGATCACCGACTCCTAAACCGTATTTTTCCTCTCTTACCTCTCCTATTCTTCTCCCAGTTGAACCAAAAGCCCCAAACAAGAAGTCAAGATTCCTGTGTTTTTAAAAAACTTTTTATTTGTAAATAGTACTAAAATTATTAAAAAGTTGCAAGAATAAAAATAGTGTGCCTGTATATCCTTTACCTAGATTCACGTGTTAACGTTTTTACTCAATTTGCTTTAGCATTTATTCTCTCTGCACACACACACACAAATTTTTTCTCAATCATTTGAGAATAAGTTACATACATCATGACCCTTTACTCCTAAATATTTCAGTGTGTTATTCCTAATAATAGGAATATTCTCTTACATAACCACAGTACAGTTATCAACCTCAGCAGATTTAACATTTGTGCAATACTCTGAACTAATCTACCCATTCATGTTCCGATTTTATCAATTGACCCAATGATGTCCTTTATAGCCTTTTTTTCCCCTCTGGTACTGGATCCAGTAAAGGGCCAGGTATTGGATTTAGTTGTCAGGTCTCCTTAGCCTTCTTTAACCTGGAACATTCCCACAGCCTTACTTTGTCTTTTATGACATTGACATTTTGGAGGATAGAGTCCATGTCCCAACTTTTTTAAATACAACGTTCATCATTTTGAGTTTGCTTGATAATTTATCTCATAATTAGATTCGGGTTGTGCAGTCTCAGCCAGAATATAAAACAAGTGACTCTGTGTCCCTGACAGTGTCACGTCTGGGGCCACACAGTGTCTCTCTGCCCCCATGGGTCACCCAGTCGAGGTGTCATCATTTCTCCACTGTGTAATTGCTGGTCTCACCCTGCAACTGATGGGCAATATGTGGAAGCACTTGAAGACCGTAGATCATCTCACTCGCTCTTTGTTGAAATTTAGCAACTATTGATGATTCTAGCTTGATTCTCTCATCTCACTATGGTGGTTGCACAATGATGATTTTCTGGCTCCCACACTCTCTTCACATTTACCAGCTGGCACTCAAGTTTCTGTCAGCAAGAGCCCTGCGTTCTCCCGTGTTTACTGATTGTTGGTATGAGCGCATGAATTCTTATTTTTTCCCCAGTGGTTTATAACCCATTACTGTCCTTAATTATTTTGATAGTCAAATTGTCCAGATCTGGCCATTGATGACCCTTCAAGCTGGCTTCTTTGCCCCTGTGGCATGCCTGCGTCATTATGTTTTGAGCACTTCTTTGCTTGCTGGCATACGATGTTCTGGGCCCATCTTGTACCTCCCTTGCTCCCTCCCCCCATCCCCTTGGAGATTCCTGAGCTTTGATTTTGATTTGCCATTCAGTCTCAAAATTGCGGAAAACCTCCTCTCCGTTATTTATTTACTCACAGGCCCCAGGTCCCTCTCCCGCCAAAGCCCACCACCACCACCACCGTGAAAGCTCTGGGCTCACCTGACTACTTGCTCTGCAAGGTCAAGGTCTCTGAGTCTTTGCTCTTGCCCCTGTCACCTCCTTCCCGGTCCAGGGTCATTTCAAATGTCATTTCCTCTTTACTGCAGACAGCCACCTGAGCTGACCTAATTGTTCCCTCATCTGTGTTTCCGTAGCACTTTTTACATATCTTTATTATGGTGCTAATCTTGTATTATGGTGCTTTGCTTACATTTCTGGCTAGACTGAACTCAAATATTTTCAAATAACCTGGGGAGAAAACTATTAGTTTTCCCTATTTTGCAGAAGAGCAACCTGAGGTTCAGGGAGGTGAGCCTAAGAGAGCGGCAGCAGAGGACAGCTGAAGGCCCTCGCTTACAGCCTGCTTCTGTCATGTTTTAGCTGGTAGACCTTAGGCAAGTTACTAAAGCTGTCTGTGCTTCAGTTTCCCAGGCAGTAAGATGCAGATGAGAGTAAACAGAAACTGGCACATAGGGCCGTTGCGAGGATTAAAGGAGTTACTATTTATAAAGCACCTAGAATGCGGCCTGGCACACAGTGAGTCTATGTGATGTTTGTTAAGTAAATAAAGCACGTCACTGCAATTCAAATCCAAGTCTTCAGATGATAAAGTTCCTAGCCGCTGCTCTATTTTCACTTTGTAGGACTCCATGTTTCCCTCAGAAGCAGTGGTTCTATTAGAGACAGCAGTAAAGGGAAGCTGGGCCAGGACATAAGACATTAATGAGAGGAGACGAAGAAAAAGGTTCCAGCAAACTGCTGAATTAAGACATGGACCAGGGCCGGCCCCGTGGCTTAGCAGTTAAGTGCGCGAGCTCCACTGCTGGCGGCCCGGGTTCGGATCCCGGGCGCACACCTATGCACCGCTTCTCCGGCCATGCTGCGGCCGAGTCCCATATGCAGCAACTGGAAGGATGTGCAACTATGACATACAACTATCTACTGGGGCTTTGGGGGGAAAAATAAATAAATAAAATTTAAAAAGACATGGACCAGGGAATGGAGCAGGGGGCCGGTCCTCCTGACTCTGGGTCTACAGCGTGTGGGTTACACGCTCAGCCAAGGACCACCAGGCGAGACTCTGGGAACTGGTCTCTCGGGAAGTCTCTTCACACGTCCCTCCTCTCGGGTCAGTTGTGGGTTAGACGTTTGGGGCCCTGGGGTGACTTGTCACACAAGGACTCTGCCTGTGCATTCACAATTCTGCAAGACTTGCCATTGACAAATGGGACACGTTAATTATGGCTCCACTGAGGACAGCACAAGTGTTGGCTGAGCTCCGGAATTTTACGTGTGTGGTACTACCACAGGGATTAAGAATGAAGTTTATATTTCCAAAGCAAGAATCATTTTTATTTTTACCTAATACTGCTCATTGGATAGTTGCATAGCTAAAATCTATTATTATTGTTATTATAATTAATGTCGATATGGTTGAAAATGGTGGATTGAATTGAGACTGAGCTGGTAGATAATAACTGTTAGCTGAGTGACAAAACTATGTAAGAGTTTTCAGTTTAGGGACCGGGGTAGACAGTGTTTATCTACATGTGGAAAAGTTACTCAGTGATTAACGTTTGTGTCAAATATTAACTATTTATTAACTATTAGCCCATGATCTGCCTAACTGGGGATGTCTGGGAACAGCCATTCTCAAACTCCAGCACGAGGAGAATCATCTCCAGGGCTTGTGAGAACTCAGATTGCCAAAGCCCAGCCCCAGAGTTTCTGACTCACTCTGTCTGAGGTGGAGCCCATGAATCTTCGTCTTTAATAAGCTCTCAGGTGGTGCTGACACTGCCCATTCAGGGACACAATTAGAGAACCACATCCCCTTTGCTGATTTAGAACAAAAATCCCCTCACCGGCAGCACCTTACCACCACCTGAGTTGAAACGCAATATAATTAGATTTTTTAAAAATAGGCCACTTAAGCAAATTTCCCAACCACTTTTAGCATTTTACAGACTGAGACAGCCATCACTTAATTATTTCTCCTCTAGAAGAAAAGAAGCAAACCTTAGCGATGGAGGTTTTAAAGGGATATCATAGTTAATTAACGGTAGCATTAGAGTCATGTTTCTGCTGTCTTGATAATTAAACACATTAGGACTTCTTGGTGTTTGCCAATATTTTTACGAAACAGTTGAGAAGCAAACCCATCTAGGTTTGTCTTTCATCAGCACAGGCCTGAACTAGCGAGCTGAGATGAAGGCCAGCAGGTGGCGCTCTGAGCCAGTTCCCGGCAGCCTGGCCCAGGGTGCCTGCTCTGCATCCTCCCACGGAGGTCCTCTCCACCGCTTGTCATGAAACACCCCGAGACACACGTCTTGGAAAATCGCAGTGTCAAGCTCAGCATCTTTGCCACATTTCAAACTAGGTAACTACCTTCTCTCCCAAAGGGAGTCTGTTTTATGTATTTGTGTCCTTTCTAGGTTACAGGTTCCCAAAGGCAATGATCTTGCCTTCCCTTCATTCTACAGCCCTCTGAGCTGCACGATGACCTGTTAACATGATTGCTGCTCATACAGAAACGTGCCTGTCTCACACAAACCCTCGCAATAAACGGAAGTTTTTATTTGTCCTAAGAGTAAATTGCTTATTTACTTCTCCTTTACAATAGAAAAAGCCATTTTCCTGCCATCCCAAATTATAAGTCATTATCAAATCAACAACACCGCATTTTAGTCTGTCATTTTTATTGTCTGCAGTTTTTTTTAACTACACACAACAAATACTTTGATATAATCTAAGATAATAAAATAGTTGAACAATTTTTTTTTTTTTTAGATTTACATTTGTGTAGAAACAATATGTGGAACTCCTCACCTCAAAACTAAGGTGTCTAAAAACAGTGATTCATCAGCATTGCTTTCAATAATTGTTTGGTTAAAAGTTGCAGTTTCCATTTTCAACTAAAATGTGTCTCCGTGCAGTTTCCCTTAGGTCCAAACTTAAGGCCTTGGGGAGGTGGCCACAAAGAAAAGGACAGCACTCTCCTCTCTGTCCTTCCCTGTATGGAAGACAGTGACTGGAACAGGGCCGTCATAAAGCCAGGAAGAAAAGAAATCAATTGCACATCTCTAGATTTCAAGGGTCAAAGTCACAACACGTCTGCACACACGTTCCCTCTCTGTAGATGTGGCGTTCCAGCATGGTGGCACAGTGCCTGCTTGCACCCCAAACGCTCCTCTCCACACTAATCATGTCAGTTACCAAGGACAGGCTGTGGCCATTGTCCATAAGTTCTCCCTGAAGGCCAGTCACTTTGTCACATTTAAGTCTTGTCCCTTGTAGTGTCACTTGGGTGCTGTGTCTTGGTGTCCAATTAGGGTCTACCATCCCCTCAGAAATGCCTCATCCCACCCTCAAATCCCCAAAGTGCCTAAGAGTGAAGACCCCACGGAGACAGTGACTTTCAGTGAAAACCCTCCCCAAAGACGTGGGGACTCTAGCCTATATCATTCCATTCATCTTAGTCCACTCGTAGATGTCCTGCTCGCACACTATGTCAGAGTTGATGAGGAGGTATCTGTCGCCCACACAGAAATGCTTCTGACAGGCGGCGCATTTGAAGCATTCCAGGTGGTACACCTTGTCTTTCACCCGCATCGTCATCTCGTAGGCTCGGATCCGCTTGTCACAGGATGCGCAGAGACCATCTTGGCCAAAAAGCCTGGGGAAAAAAGAAAGAACAGCTAAGAAGACAGTGGCAGAGACAATACTGGAAGAAAGGGCTTGAGGATGGGTTCCATAAACTAGGCTGAATTTCCAAGAAGTCAGGAAGCAAGGAGGAGCTGGGTCCAGACAGATGGTGGACTTGTAGAGTCTTTCCTAGAAGGGAGACGGCCCTCCAGGATGAGCCCAAGATCTGCGGCATTTGTGTCTGGCATAACTCGACCCTTTTCTGAGCTCTCTCCCTACCCACAGCAAGCATGCTCCACGCCTCTGGCGCCTCCTGGGTGGGAGAGACTCACAGCTGAAGTGCTTTAAGAGGTTAGGCATGTATTGCATATACCCACCCCCCAGGGGAGCTCGCATTTTAGAAGAGGAGCTGGAGGGAATAGACCAGGAATGCAAAAAAATGGGCATCTTTCTGAGGCTCCCAAACTCTTTGTGACAGCCACTAATTCCGCCCACAGGGAGGGGTGGTCTTGAATTCCTCCACAAGCTAGAAAGGCCATTTCCACACGACTGTTTGCTGGGACCCCAGTTTCTGGAGGACAGAGGGAGTTCAACAGAAAACATGCTGCAGTTACTCCTGCCTCAGAGAGCTGGAGACAAACAGCACCTCTCCACACTGAGTGAAGATCTTAATTCAAGGTCCTCACTGCCCCCGGGGATGACTCTCTGGGGAAACTTTTCTGACACTGAAATCAAGACTCTCCTAAGTCTCAGTTGATGAGCCACTTATTTCAAGCAATATTCAGTGTTGAGGTGCAAGATGCAACACAGTGGAGCCGAGTGCAGTGGTTCTCAAAGTGTGGTCCTGGGACCAGCAGCATTTGTATCACCTGGGAACTTGTTACAAATGCAGATTCTCAGGTCCCCTGATGGAGACACTCGGGGTGAGGCTCAGCAGTCTGTGTGTTAACGAGAATCACACTTCCAGGGGATTCTGATGTAGGCTGAAGTTTGAGAATCAGCTCAAAAGAGTGGAATAACACAAACATTGGAGTCAGAAGACCCAGATGCCATCCAGGACTAGCCCTGAGTACCTGAGTGACCTGGCGAGACCTCTGATTCCTCTGAGCTTGTGACACAGCCGTGATCAGCGCATCTACCTAGTTCGGCTGTTAGAAGGATCAAAGGGAGCCCGTCAAAGGACCAACATTCAAGGGCTAAGCCAACACTGGTGGGTTTAACACATCTCGGGGGTGTTCCCAACTGCACCAGTCTCCCTACAGGAAGTCATTTTCTCATGTGCCTGATAACATGGCATATTCGCAGGTCCTTTCCACATAAGACCTTTAGGACAATTTTAGGTAAACGCTTGTTCCTCTTGGAAGTTCTTATTAGCTTCAGAAGAGAAGAGAATCAACTGGGACATTCTGAAGGGCTGTAGGGGAGAAAAGGGCAGTTGACAAATTTTGAAACATCTGGGCAAAATTAACGCCATCAAGGAGACGTAGTCTGTGGGTAAGAGCTCACAGTGAGAGCCGGGGCCAGCTACTTCCCTCTGAATCTCACTCTCCATTTGAAGATCTCTGAGTGTTTTCAAGGTACCGCCTGGGATCAAATTCACGCCTGGGGAGAACATTTTATCCCAACATAGCAGATGGTGGAGCTGTGGGGAACTGCCACCTTGGAGGTCACAGCATAGAAAGACAGTTTTGCTTTCCTGACTGTTCAGTAGGTTGAGTGTGGGCCTGAGTGAGGATAAACGACTCACCAAACAGTGTGCGGGAATGAAGCCAACTGCCTGGGTGTTAAGGCAGGAGAGCGTTTATTAAAGGGAAGTTGGGGGTAAATTACAACACACATCAGGCAGCTAATAGAGGGAAGGACGAAGGACTAAGATTTGGGAGGCAAGTTCAGGTCCAGCATCACCTCTAGTGAGCCAGGTGCCTCAGAGCAAATGACATCCTGTCTCCCAGCTTCTGTGTCTTAAGCTATGACAAGGACGCTGGAACAGAAGACCCTCTGCAGCCCCTTCAGCTCCGAGATTCTGAGATCCGACTTCCAGTAAATAAACCAGGACTTGACGTCTACCTTGAGCATCCACCTCTCGCACCAAGAATCAGTGCCTTAGGCTGGACATCCGAGAAGCAGACACAGAGGTCAGACTTACTAGGGACGTGTCCTCAGCGGAAACCAGTAAGGTAGCAAGGAGGCGGGAGGAAGGCCAGCAAAGTTGCAATCCTAGGCAGAGTCCCTCAGAGGGAGCTCTGAGGTTAGGGCTTCGTCTCCCGGGCTCCCGGCCGAGTGGCAGGCTTCAGCGCCCCTGTGCCAGTCCCTGGTTAGGTCCGCTGGGGTCTGGGGGAGGGGGCGTGCTTCTAGCGCTAACAGAGCAGATGCTGGCTGCTGAAAGTAAAACCACTGTGCAGAGCGGGGTGCACAGAAAAATTGACAGAAAGGGATCTGAGGGGCTCTGGACCGGGCACTGCTATGAACAGCTGCTGTTAGGTTCCCACAACACAACGCCACAGCTGCAGGGTTTATGCTCTGATGGGGGTCTCATGAATATTTGAGGCTAAATGTGTGAAAAGGCCTGTAACAGGCGAGTCAGCCACTGGAAATCCTCAAAAGTCATGGAATGGGGAGAAGGACTGAACCCCATCACAGGACCCATTCGGTCACCCTCCAACTTGTCTTTGTTAAAGATGCTGCCAGAGACGTTAAGAATGCAAGTAAACAGGTCTAATAGCTACAAGACTATCCCTGAAGCAGAAAATGATTTTTCTCCTCTGTCAAGAGGTGTCACATCTTAAGCTTTCTCTTGCCCATTTTAATAACAATAATATAAATATTAAAGGATGGCTGGAAACGCCTGCACTAACACAGTTAATTAACATGTAGCCTAGGAATGTAGCACGGAGAGGAATTATTTCATGTCACCAAGACACAAGTTAATTAACATTGGGTCCTCCCAGACTATTTTTTTCTCTCCTTTTTAAAAATGGAAAAGATTAACAAGCCCAGGCAGCACCGGGTTTATTCTTGGACGTTATATAAAACAGTGGAGATAGGGAGCAGCCCGGCTCTTTGACCTTACTCGAGCTGCACTTCATTTAATAAGATTCAAATGATTTGACAGGGACGGAGTCAGGGGCCCAGTGGGAATCATTTACCAGCTGCTTTTCGGCACTGACTTGGCAAACTGGTAGCGAGCAAAACCAGGTCTTTATTTATCCCAGTTCGATTTTCTTGTAACTTAATAAAAAATTGACCAAAATCATAATCACCGTCATTGAAAACCCTACTTATTTTCTCTGAACCACCAAATTTGCAAGGACTTGATCAGGGAATTGAGGAAAAAAAAGCTTCTTCTATCAGTCTCTGGGTAAACAGATAAGCTTCCTTCACTGTAGAATTGCTTGCAGTTTTTTCTCTTTTTTTTCATGTAAAATGTTCTGAGGGCAGATTTGGGAGGAAGAGCTGGCCTGGCAGCCAAGGGCACTGAGTCTAAACAAGCTTCCCCGGGTTAGGTGGTCCTCATGTATCAGGGCTGCTCGCTCCACAGAGAGGCCGATGGCAGAGAACTGACAGCTGCACAGCTGAGCAGATCTGACAGCAGAAGGCACAGAGTTACCTCCACAGCAGCTAATACGAAACTGGAGATGCTAGAACATTCCAGGCAAAGGCACTCATTGAGCGCCAGAAAATTCACATGGCCCACAGTAGGAACATCAGAGCATCAGCGACGTCCCCAGCTCCTGTCTCCCTGGGGCTGCAGAGTCCTATTTTGCCCTCCCATCTCTTTGTTCATTAGACAGGAAAAGCCTCCACAATGACGTCACGAGGGCTGGTGACAGGAGCAGTGACATGCATCTGATACGCCTGCACCAAGCACCTCACAGATTCCCCCAGCTAATCCTCACCTCCTCCTTGGAAGTATTAGGGAATTGAGGTTCAGAAGGTGAAGTGACACCCAAGGTCACAGAGCCAGAGGGCAGCGGTTCTGGGACTCAGACCTGTAGCCAGCTCCAGGGCCCTGGCCCCGTGACAGTCAAATGCTCAGAGTGCCATAGTGAGAACGTGCTTTCTATTTTTAAATTTCTCATCGCATAGTACTGAGCTCAAGCAAAAGAATACTTACAACCTACATGTACGTTTGGAAGCATTAAGTGAGCGCCTAAGACTCTCAAACTTCTCATCGGCAGCACTCCCAGGTCCTCAGGCCGCCCGCGAATTACCCCCCAATGCTATCTGAAGCCTGCCCCCCCAGGGGGGACCGCTATTCTGAATTTTGTGTTTATCATTCTCTTGCCTTCAAAATATTAGTATTTTACCACTTACAGATGTATCCCTGAGAACATGCTTCTCCCACAGGAAAAGATGCCAACTGCCCCTCTAGGGGCAGAGTGGGGGGTAGCTGAGACCCAGCCCTGCAGCTCTGGGGAGACAGACCCAGATGCAGAGGTCTGTGGCCGCTGACCCTCCTGCCCAGGGCCCCTGGGGGCGGGGAGGGTACCTGAGGTAGTCTCTCCGGCAGAGCTTCCGGCCCAGCTTGTAGTAGAGGCGCCGGCCCACCTCGCCCAGCCGGCACCCGCACAGGTCACAGCTCAGGCAGTCCTCGTGCCAGTACTGGTCGATGGCCTTCAGGAAGTAGCGGTCCCCGATGTTCTGCTGGCAGCCTCCGCATGTCAGCAGGGACGGGGGGATCTGCAGCACCTCGTCCACTGGCTCCCTGGAAAGGAGGCCAGGCATTAGGGACAACCTCATCTCGGTGAGACAGCACGGGCTCAGCAATCACTCTGGGCCATCAGGAAGCCTCCCTCAACTACCTGTCAGTGACGTAAGGAGAAAGAACCGGACAACATACCCCGAGGCCAGATGGCAGAGAGGCCCAGAAGCCTTGGGCTAGGGCAGGAGAGAGCCAGATCCCACACCTGAGACCCTGTGAGAAGTAAGTGTGGGGCACCAAGGGACAGCCAAGGCAACACCAGGGGGACTGCACACCTGCCACAGCCCAGCACCCCTCCCTGCACCTGCGGTCTGCCTTCTCCTTCCCCACTCGCCCCTCCTCCTCTCCTTCTCTATCTCCAAATTTCTCCTCCTTCTTCCTCCCCTGTACCCAGGGCCCAAGGGCGCTGCTGATCCCAGAGGAGGTGCTTGGGACTAAGAGTTGTTTGCTACCTGGACAGCTGACCACCTAGAGGGCTAAAAGTCTGCAAATTCCCTGTTGAATCCACGCTCCATCCTACCCAAGCCCTCCCAACTACACAAAAGCAGAGGTGACGAAGAAAGAAGAAAGCAGCCCCAAATTATTTGAAGTTGCTTTCTCTTCCTAAAATAAAAATTCCATCAGAATATAATAGGAATCCTCATTACTTTATGTTTTTTACAGAAATTCCGCATCCCATCCTTGTTACCGAACGAATCCTTGGAGAAATATCCCAGGTGTTAAGGCCACTGGTAAACTTATAAAGGACATCAAATAGACCTTTCTGCACGTGAACATTTTTGCAACAGCAAAACTGATCTGGATAAAGTTGGTTTAGGAAAGAAAATGAGGAAGAAGCAATGATTATTTTCACAGAGTGGAAGGCCAGTAAACAGACTCTGCAATCCCATCTGGGTAATTGTTAATTGTGAGCCCACGATACGCGTTCTTGCATTAAAAAGTCAAACAGCGCCTCCAGTTCACTTGGCTTAACTGGAATCTGAATACTCTGAAAATTTATTTTAAAACACATTTTAAAATAAATAACTTCATTTGCCAAAAGAAAATAAAGGGAGTGGGAGGAATGATTCCGGCATCAAATGAGACACAGGCAAAACCTAATACTTGTTGATTTGTAACAATTAACAAGTGCTCTTTTGAACCTTACTCAAACACAAATCTATTTTTTTTTTACATCTATTATGTTTTTAAAAATGGACCTGCTTCCAACTGTGAAATTCCCAAAGGGAGTCCAACCCCCCCACCCCCACCCCAGCTGGTGCCTTGAGGGTATAAATCTGTGTCTCCTTTTTCTAGATGACACTAACTCACCAAGTGACCAGGTGTCCTGACTGGCCTGTGCCCACAGAGCTCAGCACCCATGACACTCAGGGATGACGAGGCTCAGGTACCACTGTTGATAACACATCTGTCTGTAAAGTACACACCTCCCTATGGATATTGAGGGACACTAAAACCAAGCCCACACTTTGTAGATCAAGAATAAGGGTCCTTCATGAGATTACCTCCTTTTAGAACAAGGAAATGTGCATCCCAAGCCAATTTTCTTTTAAAAACTCAAGACTTCAAATAGTTTTAAGAATTCACTGAAGCCTGACTGGCTTCTCTTTGTTTCCACGGGTTATACATAAGGACTTCCATTCTCCCTTCTGAAAAATAATATACCCAGCATTTTCAAGTTCATCGACTCAGAGTGCATCTCTTCTCTTTCCACAGCCCATGGTCTTACTTCGGACTTTTGAACACACTCACGGAACCTCAACACCTCTGGATACCCTGATGCTGACGCTGCCAACCAACCGTGAAAGAGGAGAATTTGCACTTAGCTGGTGCAGAACTGCCTGGAACTAAAATGAACTGCTCTTGCTACTCACGGGGAGGTGGTAAGGGCCACCGATTGCCCTTGGGAGAGGAAAGCTCCACGTCCATGAATTCTGGCTGTCTTTTTGTCTAAATGTTTCATTTGCATATGCCTAGGCAAGTTTCTATCTGTAATTTGGAGATGCTGATGGGACTGACCCAAGTTGGCTTTTCATAAGTTCGCAATGAAGCATCTGGTAGGATAGTGGTCCGCAGTAGAAATGTTAGCAAAAGAGCTATTGTGATGGCCTGAGATAAGATAGGAAAGGCCAGGATAAGATATTGGTTCTATCTATCTTTTTATAATTAATGATAATATCACATTATCTTTGGTGGATGTTCCCAGCCAATAACTGAATGGGATTCACCCTCAAATTAATATTTTATCCTCTCCTAGAGCCCATCTGAATATCACACCTGAATGTACTTCAGCCCGGATTTCTGGGATGACTTCTCAACAATTTTCAAGGAATACAGGGAAAAAAAAATGTGCTGCAGTAATTTCTCAACTAGCCAGTCCATCTTCAATTAGAGCCTGTCTTCTCTGGGCAGACAGTGAAGTGAAGGACGGAGTGGAGGAGCATGGTTCGGTAGGTGCCTGCTGTGTTATGTGGTTAGGATATTTCAATTTTCTAATTTCAGTGAAAAGGCACAACTTTGAAAAGAGCAAACTTCCTTCAGGGAACCAAAACCTCCAGATTTATCTTCTAATAAAAGGATTAGTGACTAAGTTCTGCTGATCAAAAAGGCATTAGGCACCTTGCAAAGGCAATTCATCCAATTCACTTTCTTATTGTATTACTATGGTCTGGCCCAGGCTCTGAAAACTCACAGCTAAGTTGTAATTCTAGGTTTGTAAAAAAACAAGTGAGCAAAACACCCTTTAAACCCAGTGTTTGCACAGATATGTACTTTTTAAAAGGAGTGTTATTTTTCTCCTGAGAATTTAAGGAAGCTGGTTTTTACTAGAACAAACCCAGCTCCTTCTAGGACTGGTGTCTGAACCTTCAAGATTGAACAGTGATGTTTATATTCTCACTGGATCGTGGGACTTCCTGTGTTTTATGAGAACATGCTGAGCTTTTATGCTGGAAACTGAGGGTGAAACCCAGGTATATAAACACAACAGAAGGCTGAAATTGGGGGGAGGGGGGACTTCAATCAGGAAAGCACAATTCTTTTAAAGCAGGAAAAGAAAAGAAAACAAATGGCTCTTAAAAGCACAAATGGACAAGTCATTAACCAGCTCCTTTGGTCTGTGTAACAAATCCCTTCAAAGGATTAGATGGGGACTTCAAAGGAATAAAAATTTTCAAAACCAGACAGCTAATGAATCTTAAAAGGGCATTTGCGCTGATGGGGAAAATGACATCTTAAACAACCCTTTCTCCCCACGTTAACACGAAGGAGGAGTTGGAGGTACAGGGTGGGAATAGGGGACACTTTAAACCCGTAAGAGGCTCAGAAAATAAAGGCGGCCCATGCTCATTAGAGCGCTGGTTCCAACACCTTCTGAGGCTGTGATAAAAGCTATGAGACTCTGCTCCCCAGAAAAATTCACCTACACGCGAAATGGTGTAGTAACTTTCGAGGTTCACAGGCCCCCATCGGCGGGCCTCGAGGGGAGGGGTACGTGTATCCAGATGAACCCCGAATTTATCTGCTCTAAGGCTCCGGAGGCCAGAGCGGGCTCCGAGGTGGACGCTGGCACCCCTCACCCGCCCGTCCCTGGCGCTGCTGGCGGCCGCTCCACCTGCGGTCTGGCAAGGGCGCCGTCGGGGACTCGAGAGACATCCACTTGCAACGTCCCCCTTTCCAGGACCAAATGGACAAAGAGAAAGGAGACCGAGAGGGGAAGGGAGGGCAGCACGAAGCCAGGAACGCTCTCGGGACTGCACCTGCGCCCCTCCGCGCTCCCCTGTGCCGGCTCCCGGGTAAACTTTCCGGCCTGCGGTGGCCTCGGGGAGCGTCCCAGGTCCCGGGAGCGGCCCGCAGAGGCGCCGGGCCGACCCCCTCGCCCCGCCGCCCGCAGCCCCAGCCCCCGCCAGGGCCCCCGGAGTCACCCGCGAGGAAGGGGGAGCCCGGCGCGAGGCAGAGGGAGCCAAGGGCACGCCGCGGGCGCGCACCTGGAGCCCTCTGGCCGGCCGCCCGCCCGGCCACCCCGCCGCCCGGGCGCGAGGCCGTGGACCCCGAGGGTGGCAGGGGCGGGGGCGCCGCACTTACTCAGACGGGTCCAGGCTCTTCCGCTCGATGGCCGAGGACATTGGGGAGGGAGGTGGCGTGCCAGGCGGCGGGGGCGCTCCCTTTGTGGCGCGGGGCTGGCCGGCTGCCGGGGCTCGGACCCCCTCGGGTGCTCGGGCGCCGCCGCCGCCGCTCCTGCGCCTCCTCTTGCTCCGGCGCTCTGGCGGCGAGCTCGCCCCTCCGCGCTCAAGGACAGTCGCCGCGCTCCCTTCAAACGCCAAAGAGAGAGAGCGAATCACCGCGCGGCCGGCGCGCCGCGCCGAGGCCGAGGCGGGGACCGGGGCGCGCAGCCTGGCCCCGGCGGCTGCAGCTGCTGCCGCTGCTCAGGACTTAACCTTCCATCGCGCTCCCGCCGCCGCCCGGTCCGGCCCGGCTCGCGCGCTGTCGCCGGCTCCGCGCCGCCGGGGCTGTGCGCGCCCGCCCGGCCGCCGAGCCCCTCGCACCACCGGCCGGGGGCGCGGGCGAGCTCGCCGCCGGGGCGGGGAGGGACCGCGCCTCTCCCCCGGCTCCCTCCTCTCTCGGGAAGGTCTATTTTCGCTCAGCTTCCCTCTGTCTCTGGTTTCATTTCCTTTTTCCTGATCACGATTCAAATACAATAGAAGGAAATCACATTTAAAGAGACAGCTGCCCGGTCCCCCCTCCCCTTTTTTCTTCCTTTTTTTTTTTTTTTTTTTTTTACGGGGCTCCTGGGGATTAGCGATACAAACAGCAGCAGCATCGGGACGGACCGGGCTTCTTAAAGGGGCCGCCGTCGGGGACGGAGCGAGTCGCTCAGTAAACACCTCTCCGTGGAGAGGTGGCTGGGGGCCTCTAAAATCATCCTTTAGGGCTTCCCCTCTTCGACGTTTCCCTTTTGGTTACTAAGACTGAAAGTAACCAGCGGGCCGCTCCAGGAAGAAAGAAAAGACGAGAATGTGAAATGAGCACATACAGAAATGCAAGCGTTCCGAGTGGCTTTCGCGCCCGTCCGGGGTTCGAGGTCCCAGGTCAGCGGGCACGGTGCGCGGGGACGCCCCGGACAGCGCCGCTCTGCTGGTGCGGGCTGTGCCTGAGTCCGCGCTCCGGAGAGGCGACCGGAGCTGTGCGAGCAGGAGCGCACCGGCTGGGTACGCCTGAGCAGTGCCAGGGGCCGCTATCCTCGAGGGAGGGGCCACGCTGGTCTGAGTCTCCTCTCGGTCTGTTGGCGGCCGAATTCCCTCCCTCAGCATCTTTCAAAAATCGGACTCCTGCGGTTAAACTGGCCCCCTGTAAAGTGCCAGAAATACTCTGCACGGAGAAAAGTGCCTTTCCGATTGAAAAGCGCCTTTCCAATGACCAAGAGCAGTTCTTCAGAGACTATTCTGCCCTGGGCCAGGGCAAGAGAAAGCAGTCAGACTTGATGAGTTCAGGTTTCCCCACCAACCTCAAGGGCAAATTCTACGAAGAGGGAGGAATGCAGAAGGGGTGGGAGGAGGCAGATCGTCTGCCCTTCTGTAGAGAAAACCTTCGGGTCCCTGGGGCCTTATCAGAGTTCCTTGAAAATGATTACATTCAGAAATTATTTTTAAAGACGTATTTGTGCATGACACCAGTCACAGGTCTCATTAGGAGGAAACTACCGAATACTTTCAGAATCCATAGTTTTCTGTGAACAGTCTGGATCATGGTCATAGACATTTTATTCCCATTTTAAAGATGGCCAGGAAGGGCCTGGAGGACTTCACCCTGAAAGGTGGTGGTGAAGTCAGCAGTGAATGCCCGGATGCTTCCTTTTCCCTGCTCAGAGCCAATCCTCACTGACTTTTCACAAGTGTGACTAGAATTTACTATTGTCTGCATGCTCTGGTCATTTTCCTGTCTCCATGTCCAAGGCTTGGGTTCTTAATGGATATAATTCCAATGTCTCTCTCTCCCTGTGTGTGTGTGTGTGTGTGTGTGTGTGTGTGTGTGTGTGTCAAAGGAAGCCTTAGGGCAGCTTTGGGTCCAAGTCAAGGCCTTCAGTATATAAAAAGACGCTCTCTTGATCAGACTCTTGTTTTTAATTAAAAGAAGAAAACCCCTAGAATTTTCAGGCAAGCCTAAATTATGCGATAAGCATGTAACCCACCGCTCTACAATCAGAAATGAAAATAGACATACAGGTTGTGATTCACACTTTACCTGCTGACAACCAGTCAGTGTGGTGGTTAAACTGGAATCAGACCTGGGTTTGATTTAGGCTCTTGCTTAGCTAGCGTGGCCTAGGAAAGTGACAGTCTGGGGAGACAGTATTGGGCAGCTCTGCATTCCAACTCATGGCTTCCTACCCGTGTGAGCCGGGGACCGCAGCAGGGATTTAAACTCCAGGATCCTCATCTGTAAACTGGGGGTGCCAGGAGCTCGTGCGTGCATGCAAAGGTGGCACACGGACTTGCGGTGGGGTGGGGCTCGTAGCAGATAGGAGAATAAACGCACAGAAAGCACTTGGTGTATGTTAAGCCCTCATAAATGGCGGCTGCTATGTTATAGCAAAAGACATTATTGAGAGAATTTAAAAAGAGCTTGAAATTAAATTTAAACGCGAAATGGGGGTTTAAAATAAGAATTTCCCACCCAAATTAAAAAACGATTCCCTGTTTTTAAACAACAAACAGAGCAGGGGCCCATCACCTCATCTCCTATTGCTCCTAAACAAAACATATAAGCATTTTCCATCTTAACGTTCACGATCTTGGTGACTAGATGATATGTTTGCATCTGCTTGCTTTTATTAAATCTGATAAGTTGCTATTTTCCTTGCTACTGTTTTGCATGTGGCTCAGTTGTTAAAATAAATATATCCTTGGGTTCCAAGAGGTAACCTCTGAATGGCCAATATTTGGGCATAAAGTTTCCTTTTAATAATATGCTTCTGTTTTGACCTGAGTGTGTAAAGAAAGAGCGATGACTGCCTATGACTGGGGTCAGTTTCTTATCTTTCACAACTCTTTGGGGAGAACTTCCTCAGAGAAAGTGAATATTTGAAATGGTATCTGAAGATTTCAATTTCACACACAGTGGTTGTAAGAAGTAACTGCCCACCAGTGGGATTTCATTTCTATTCAACGGGCAATTAAATTGCTCAAATTTAAGTTTAACATTTAGAATCAAGTCTCAAAGTGTGTTTTTATTATAAATAATTTTAAAGCAATCATGACCTTATTATATCCTTCCATAGCAACCTTCTACCTCATGCAGAAGAGACAGTCAGTAACTATGGGCGATTCGAACGTGTAAAATGGTTCTTGAGACTTGGGGAAATCTGCATTTGATCCATACCCAGTGGGATTGCAATTCGATTCCTTCTTCACTCTCCCTACTCCTTGCAAATCTTAAAAACACTAAAATTTAGAAATTTTCCAAGTTTTCCTTCCTGAATGTGAATGTCAGAGGAAGACTGAGGCAGTCTGCATGAGGAATCTGACTCCAGGTGGACTATTTTTTCCTGCTGGTATTTTCTATTCTCTCTGCTTATTCTATTTACAGTTGTTTCCTAGGGAGGAGAAGTTTCAAGTGACTCAGGCTACATTTCTTTGCTAAAAAGGATTTCTAATAGAAATGAAAATGCATATGTCATTGGGAAAATGCCAAGTATGACAATTTACCTCTTTTAGTTTTTTCTAACCATTAGAAGCCAAGTTGCATCATATGCCTGTTAGTTGTGATACTCATATATAGGAACAGAAATGAAGATTTGTCTTCGCATGGCTTTAGTTCCCATGCAGGATTCTTTAAACTACTCAATTGTCCCAGGCATCTGGCTCCCAAAGTCATTTCAGAGCATTTCAGGACCAGCTGATGGATCTGTTTTCACAGAATGTTAGACCTATTAGTAACTTTCATGATAAATAAATCAGGTTTCCTATACAGTAGAACCCCCTCCCAATCTATATCAACTGAGTACAGGAGAATGAGCATAGGTGTCAGACAGACATGGCTCAGCTGTTTACCAGCTGTGTGATTTGGTGGAATTTACTTCACCTCTCTGAACCTCAGTTTCTCCATCTGTCAAATGGAGGCAACAGTAATGCTCAGCAGGGCCGGAACTGGGGTGAGAGAGCTGGGATGCTTGCTCACCTCATGGGAGTTCTGAGAGGACTCAGCACGACATGTGTAAAATTCTTTGCACAGTGATGGTGCACAGCAGACGCTCAGAAATGAGAGCTGTAGTTACCACCCCATCTCAGAAGTCATCGGCACCATATCAGGAAGCAACGCTCTCCCAGCTCCTCAGGACATCCGCCAAAGCATGCCAAAGGTGCTGTAGAAAGAGCTCAGGTGGGCCTCAGGCTTGGGGAGCCCACAGTGTTCAACCAGAGGTGCGAGACTGTGCCCATCTAGATCCTGGGTAGGCTTCCGACAGCTTCATTGCTTCCCTACGACATTCCTGCTTCAGCCACATCCCTGATTTTATTCATCTGATTTTCAACAACTTCCAACAACTCCTAAATCACCTTTTACAACAAAGACAAGAGGTAAAGTGTGGAAGTACCTGCCCTCAAATGTCACAGTTCCACAGCGAGGCTCTCCTAAGAGAGTCAAGCTCATAGCATGTCCTGACAGAAGGGGCCTCAGACATGTGCTTTCCCAGCCTGCTCCTTGGAGCAGGGGGGTTCTGAAGGGCCTGCCTAGTGGGTCTCACCCGCCCCTGCGCCAGCCTCAGCAGCTCGGTACTTACGACCCTGGACACATTGCTCAGCCTCTCTGGACCTTAGCTTCCACGTCTGTCCAGTGGGCATGCTTGGAGTCCCTATCTCATGGAGCTGCTGTAAAGATTCTGTGAAATGAAACATGTAGGGTGCTTGGACAGGAGACTGGCACATAGTAAGCTTCCAGAGAGATTCCGGCTTTATACTTGAATACCCATCAATAGTTCAGACTCCCTTTGATGGACAAGGCTGCTGAGACGTAGCATCCACAGCTCCTTCTCCCATCTCTGCCGCCACCAAGCCTCCCCCACCTTCTCTCCTGGGTACTGAACCCTGAACTGATTTGCTGCTCTGAGTTCAAGGGGGAGTCAGAGCTGGGTGAGCTGACTCACTGAGCTGGCCTTGTGCTGTGCTGTTGGTCTGTGGAATCCATCTCCCCTCTTTAGCTACTCAGAGGCAGCCCCACCTGAGGACACACCGCAGTGCCTAGAACAGCACATTTGAAATCCAGACTCCTTACTGTGGCCTAGAAAGGCTTATACTATCTGCCGCTATCACTCCTCTCCACCACGACCCTCACTCTCTCTGCTCCCACCACACTGACCTGTTTTCTATTCCTTAAAACAAACAAAGCCTACTCCTGCTGGAGGCCTTCTGCACTTGCTTTGTTATCTGCCTGAGATGCTCTTCCTCTAGACCATCCCATGGCTCTCATGTACTTCATTTGAGTCTGTGTTCAAATGTTTTATCCTCCTAAGAGCCTTTTAAAATCCCACTTCTCATCATTCTCCACCCCCTTATCCTGCTTTATTTTTCTTCGAGTGTCATCATTACTTCCACTTTACTACATATGTATTTTAGTTTTGTTTTGACCTTTCTTGGAGCTTTCATGGAGAATGTAGACTCCATGGGCATAGAAATTCTTTATGACTTTTTCTCAGTTGTATCTTCAGGACCTAGAATGTGCCTAGTGCATGGCAGGCCTTCGGTAGATATTCACTGACTGAACGAGCACACATGGCAGCCCTGCTCCCTTGGACAAAGCGTGCCTGCGCTGTGCTCTCTGGATAAACGTAGAGAGGGAGCATGAAACGTAGAGAGGATCCCTTGTCTCCTTCAAGCATCACTTTTGGCAGAAGATAAGAGCCCAGATACCATTCAGATTCTGGCCCAAGAGTTTAGTCTGGGAAGGTCAGGCTCTTGGCTCCTAGGAACATTCAGATACAGGTGGGGTCCGGAGGCAACAGGGCTGCTCTTTGAAGCTTGATTCTCCACCGCAGGCCCCCACGCCCCTGGGGAGCTGTGGCCGCAGTGAGCCAAGGTGTAGAACACAGCCAATCACATGGGTAAAGGCACACGCTTTGGAGATAGATGGGCTTCTGTTTTAGTCCCAGCTCTTTTAGCTACGTGGTTTCAGGCAAATTATTTGACAGCTCTGAGCCTCAGTTCTGTCACGTGTAAAATGGGGATAATTATATCTTCAATGCAGAGTTGTAGGAATAAAATGAAATCATGCATGTCAAATGCTTAGCACAGTGCTCAATGGATGGCAGCTATTATTAGAATTAATTAAGCAAAGACAACAGCAGAGGAGGATAGGCAACCAGGGCAGGCCTTTTGTGGCTGAACAGAGGTGAATAACTGGTGTTCTGTCACAACAAGGGCTCAGCCCAAGCAGGGTGGGGTCATCCTCCTTGCCTGGGGGACTCTTGCCTTATCTTACCCGCCCAGGTGACTCCATGGGGCAGGTGGGTTAGGCTTACAGACACCTGGCCCAGCCTCATGCTCAGGAAGGCGACACAAGGAGATGGCACCAGGAGCCTGTCCTGGCCACTCAGAGTTGGGGGTCTCTGGTGGAGACACGGCACTCCTGACAGGCCTTCCGTTGGAGGAAGCGGCCAGGCTGCTGCTGGGGCAGCTGTGTTTCCCAGCACTGGCGTCTGGCTGAGGGCAGTGAGCCTGGCAGGGGAAGGCGATTCTGACCTTCCTGACAACACTTGCCTTCCTAAGCCTCAAACCTCAGCGGAAAGGAGTCTTGTCTATGATGCTCCCTAGAAATGCCCATTGCGGAGAGAGGTATCCTTCAGCAAAAACCAGGGAAAGAGCTGCTCGCTTCTTTCTGCCAGTTTTCTCTGCTTCCCTTCAGCTGCCCCTTGTGTATCTGACTGCCAAGCTAACCTATTTGGATGGAATACTGTTTTCTTCACTGTCACCACCCCACTCAGGAATTTTCAATGGCTCCCTATTGCCTGTGACCATCGGCAAGTGGCTTAACCTTTTGGGACCTCAATGCTCTCATTTTTATGGAGGGAAGAGGTGGACTGAAGATTAGAGCTGCAGCTGTATGTGTGATTGTGTCTTTCTAAAGATCAAGACCAAACTCCACTCGCTTCCATTAAAGATGCCTTGTGAGCCTGCCCAAGCCATCAAATCAGGTTTCTATCCCACACTCCTGGGGCCTGAACCTTCCCATGCCGTCAGGGTGCTCCTCCTTGGTCTCCAACACTCTGCACGTGCCCACTTCTGTGCATCGTCTTCTTCGTTCTTTCTCTCTGGAAGGTCTACTTTGTTTCAAAACTTTGGTGATAGAATAGTAGAGTGGTTAAGAATAGAGGCTTTGGAGATAAATAAACCTAGTTTTGAGTCTCTGCTCACAACTTACTATCTGGCTAATTAATCTTAGGCAAATCTCTGAGCTTCAGTGCTCTCAACGATAAAACAGAAACAATGATAAATACAGGGTTGGGAGGAGTAACTGAGATAATGTATGCAGCAGGCAGAGCACAGTGAGGAGTACACAGTAAGCACTCAGTAAATGGCAATCATCACTGCCCTCAGTACAAAATCCTCCCCAGTCCTCTCCACCTCTCCAAATCACGTCCATCAACCTGTACCCAGCTCAAGGCACATCTTTACCCTGAAGGTTCCTCTGTCCCTGAAGCTCATGGCGGCTGATCCCTTCCCGAGTTCTCGAAGCTCGTGTCTCCAGGGCCTGGTTGGGTGCTCATGAGACTCTGCATCTCAGTGCCATGATTTCATGTGAGTGCAGGATCTTGCCACCTCAGAAGTGCCTTCCATTCTTAGAGAAGAGAGGCCATGATTTTCATCTTCGCTAGCTCCCAGGATGCTGATATAAATTTGGAGGTACTCAATAATTCCTTTTGAATTAAAAGCTTGAAATATCACATCGGTGTTATCAATTTCCCAATTCCTAGATTCACATTGACTTTCCAAGACCTGAGCGTCTTTACACTGAGGAGGAAGGTCTCCCAGAATTAGTATGGAGGATGGCCCATGTGTTGTCAGTTCACAGCCCTCTTAAATTCCTGGTAACTAAAACTGTAAAACTCTTAGAAGAAAACATAAGGGGAAAGCTACATGACATTGGATTTGGCAATGATTTCTTGAATATGACACTCAAAGCACAGGCTACAAAATTAAAAATAGATAAATTGGACTACATCAGAGTTCAAAACTTTTGTGCATCAAAGGGCACTATCAACAGAGTGAAAAGGCAACCCATGGAATGGGAGAAAATATTTGCAAATCATATATCTGATAAGAGGTTAATATCCAGAATATATAAAGAACTCCTACAATTCAACAACAACGAAATCAAATAACCTAATTAAAAAATGGGCAAAGGGCTTGAATAGACATTTCTCCAAAGAAGAGATACAAGTGGCCCATAAGCACATGTAAAGATGTTCAATATCACTAATCATTATAGAAATGCAAATCAAAACCACAATGAAGTACCATTTCACACTCATTAGGATGGCTATTATCAAAAACATAGAAAATAACAAGTGTGGTGAAGATGTGGAGAAATTGTAACCCTTGTGCACTGTTGGTGGGAATGTAAAATGGTGCCGCTACTGCACAACACAGTATGTAGATTCCCCAAAAAATTAAAAATAGAATTACTATATGATCCAGAGATTATACTTCTGGGTATACCCCCAAAGGATGGAAAGCAGGCGTTCAAACAGATATTCGTATACCCACGTTCATTGCATCATTATTCAGAATAGCCAAAAGATGGCCGCCATCCCGAGTGTCCATTAACAAAAGAATGAATTTTAAAAATAAAGCAGTATGTATGTATAACGGAATATTATTCAGCCTTAAAAAGAAAAGAAATTCTGACACACGCTACATCGTGGCTGAAACTTGGATGCATTGTGCTGAGTGAAAGAAGCCAGTCACAGAAGGACAAGCGCTGTATGACTCCGCTCCTGTGAGGTCCCTGGAGCACTGAGATTCGTAGAGACAGAGAGCAGAATGCTGGTTGCCAGGGGCTGGGAGGCAGGGACAGTTCTTGTTCAATGGGTACAATGTTTCAGTTTGGGAAGATCAGAAAGTTCTGGAGATGGATAGTGGTGATGGTTGCTCAACCACGTGAGTGTGCTTAATGCCACTGAACTGTACACTTGGAAGTGGTTAAAATGGTAAATTTTATGTTACATATATTTTACCATCCCCCCCCAAAAAACTGGTAAAAGTTCAAGACCATACCCTAGGTGCACATCTGTGCCAACATGCAGAATTTTATCCATCATTTCAGAGAGCTCACAACCTTCTCAGGTTCATCTGTGGACCCATTAACAACCCCAGTGTTATGGTGAAGCCAGTCCTGTGAGCTCTGAGTCATTCTTCAAGTCCCCCAACAGCTATCTCTGCCCACTTTGGCCTCTGTCAGCAGTGCTGGTCCCTGACTTCCAGATAACCTTCTTTGCAGGAGCCCACTTGGCTCCAAGGACAGGGAAAAGGGGTGCAGTTTGTTACTATGTAAAGCCACATCCTTAAAGGAGCTCAGTGCTCTTACAGATGTCTATCTGCCCTCTCCTCTGAGAATGCGAGAGTTAGGCATAGCCGGCACGGGCTCCATTTTGGGTGGTGGTGGCAGGAGGGGGGGTGGTCTCGTGTAAGCAGAGCATCTTTTACACCTCTTCAGGCCACAGCCCCTTTCCAGAGGCCCCAGGGCTGCTCGTGGGTCAGTCAGCTCCTCTCACACTTTCAGGGTACATTGCTTCCCATAATATTGCAGAAGGCCTTGGGTCATATCTTGCAAAGGAAGAGCTATTAAAAATATTCCATTTGTATTTCCTGTGTGGCCCTCCATCTGGAAATATCTTTTATCTGGCAACTTTTGCAAAGCGAACTGAATCTTGAAGGAGGTCCTGGCAGGTTTATGCTGGCTTTCCTATCACTCCAATAAGTCATTTCCATCCTAACCTTCATGAGGGGTGAGGAATCGTGACTTGGTGGCAGAAACAGGACTGGCATGGAAGGGGCAGCAAGTCTTTTGGCCCTGAGGCATCTCTGAACCCTGAAAACACCCACGGGGAGGGCAAGAGGGAACTCTAGGAGGTTATTATACACACTCTCTCAGCTCAGATGTGACTTCAGGGAATCTCCTCCGACCCCAGGCCCCCATGACGAGATTAGGACCCATCCTTAGATGATCTCACTCCCAGGTTGGGTCACAATTTGTAAGTCTGTATTTTGTGATTGTTGAACACTGTCTGGCTCCCCGGAAGACTGCAAGCTCCTTCTGCTCGGAATCGAATCCAAGAGCCGAGCCCAGTATCGAACACGTAGTAAGTGCCCAATAAATACTTATTGAATGAATGAACGAATGAATGAACGAACGAACAAAGGAAACTCATCTTACCTGCCTCTCCACCAGTTTCTTCAAGTCCAGGCTGAAAAATATCTTCTCAGAACTGTTGTTACTGAAAGAAAATGAGAGAAGCTCTCTGGTAGGGAGTAGAAGTAGAATGGAGACAGAGAGGAGAAAGAGTTCTTTATCTCTGGTTGGAGAAGGGTCTCCACCTTCCTCGATAAACGAGGGACAGCACCCCGGGGCCTCTGATAACGCAAATGCCCAACAGCGGGGCAGGCGGGGCTGATTTGGCATCAGGGCAAAGCGATGGATTCTAACGGTTTCTTCACTGGTTGAAAAGGCTGCTTCCTGCCCAGCTGTTTTCCTTCGTCATGTACCAGCTCAGCTTATAAATGTGAAGGAGTGGCCGCTTCTCCAAACCTGCGGGGCCGGGGGATCGGGGACCGTCCTATTGCTGCTCTGTGGCCTTTCAGGGGACGCTCTCGCCGCTCCCGGAAGGCCAGTGTTCTGTTCGTGCCTCGTAGTCTGCAAATCTCACAGCGCTGTGCGGCTCAGCAATCCTCCCACACGCGGGTTCGAGGGGGCAAGTAGCCAGGCTCCCATCTGGCAGGAGAGGAGGGCCAAAGCCCTCCCAGATCTTAAACTTGCCTGAACTAGAGAGCCATAGGACACTTATTCACTGAACTCTGGCATTCGTGCTCACAAGAAGGTCTTTGTGTGTGTGTGTGTGTGTGTGTGTGTGTGTGTGTGAGGAAGATCAGCCCTGAGCTAACATCCATGCCAATCCTCCTCTTTTTGCTGAGGAAGACTGGCCCTGGGCTAACATCTCTGCCCATCTTCCTCCACTTTATATGGGATGCTGTCACAGCATGGCTTGACAAACGGTGCCTCGGTGCGCGCCCGGGATCCGAATCCGGGCCACCAGCAGCAGAGTGTGCACACTTAACCACTACGCCACGGGGCCGGCCCCCACAAGAAGGTCTTTTGAGAATTTATTTTTCAAGATGAAGAGTTTCGTTAGGCAAAAATCACCTCAGAGGCCATATGAAACACCTCGGAAGTGGCATTTGTTGGACTTGTCTTTTGAGTGATTCAGACAGAAGATGACAGTTAGGAATGGATGGGCCTATTGTGGCAAGTAATAGCTACCTTTCACTGAGCACATGCTATGTGCCAGGCATTTTCCATGTTTTGTCTGATTTAACTGTAATTCCAACCTTCTGAGGTCAGTAGCAGTATTATTCCAATTTTACAGATACAGAAACTGAGGGTCAGAGAAGTTCAATAACACCCAGGGTCACACAATTACGTAAGTGTAGGAAATGGGGTTTGAACCTAGGGCTTCTGACTCCACACCCTCACTCTTACTCACCACATCAGTGCTCCCCAAATTTCCTTGCGTTTGCTGGTTAACAACACATACTCTTAGGCCCACACCAAGTCTACCAGATCAAAATTTCTAGGGGCCTCAGAAGTCTTTCCCTGGACACGTCATCCAAAGTAGCTTCCTCCCCAGGCACTCACACGCTGCTAGTTTGTTTTCATCATTGTACTCATCACTACTTGATCTTTTCTTATTTACATATTTGCTTACTGTCTTCTTCCCCACTTAGTGACAAGTTCCATAAGTATAGGGTTTTATCTCCAGAATACTAAGTAGGGGTAGTACCTAGTAAGTACTCAATATATATTTACTGAATAAATTAGTAGACGTTGTCCAAAGCACTGGGTTAAGAAGGATTCTGGGTCTGGACTCAGGTTCTTGCGGGAAGAGAACCAGGATTGAATACCAGTGTCTCCGAAGCTATGGGATGGGGAAATGATGGCACGTATGCCATGTGTTTGCCATCCCAGAGAAAGAAACTCAATCCCAAGAAATTTAAGTGCAAGATGACAGAGCAAGTCTGTGGGAGAGCCAGGTCTGATGTGGTCCTTCCTTCAAGGACCATTGTCTCTTACCTGGGAAGTCAAAATGATCACATATGTAATGGAAGACAAATCCGTGATTGACAGCGAGGTGCTGACTAAAAATGCAATTGGATCTGATTGAAGAGAAACTGGAGTGGGAACAGGTATGGAAGGCTTTCTGGAGGAAGTAGAAATTGAGTTGCCCCCTGATGAGTGAATACCTGGGAATTTCCTTTGTGTCAGACTCGTATATGAGCTTTACCCAGACTGGAGCGGCTTTTTTGTTTTTTGTCTTTTGCACTTACAACACCCTAATGAAGTAAATAATGTGATAGTAGTTTTATGGATGAGGAAACTGAGTCACAGAAACGCTACGGAATTTGTTCCAGGTCACAGAGCCAGCTACTGAAGACTGAGTAGGGATTAACAGTCAGTGGTTTCAAAGCCAGTTCTCCTAACCAGCCCAGTGGACAGAGCAGGTGTGGCTGGCAGGAAACAGCCTGAGCAGGGGTCCAGGAGTGGGGTCAGGAGGTGGGGGTGCAGTTCTGGGGTAGTGACGGAATAAAGACGGGTCAGATTTCCTTTCCCTGGAATCCAGTTGGTCCTACTTGGCAACTGGTTTGCCAAACACACCAGACCTGAGCCATGATCACAATAACTCAAAGGGTTATTACTGACTCAGGCGTTGGCAAAGGGAGGGGATTCCCTGGGCAGGGGGGCCCGCTGACAAGAGGGCTCCCTGACATCTGCTGGGAGAGAGACTTGGCCCTGGGGACATAGACACAGGACAGGAGCCCACCTGTTGACAATTGCCAGGAGGTGGTGGAGGGGCAGATTGATTCCAAGTGGTCTGTTCCAGTTGGGGCTGGCTGGGGAGGGGCGTCAGAAAGGGGCAGGGTGGGTTCCCTTGCACGTGACCTACTAGGTCTAGCAGAAGTGAGGGCGGCTGGGCAGCAGATGGTTTCTGCCCTGGTGGGTGTCAACAGTTTGGCCAAATGTCATTTTGCTGAGAGCTAATTTTTGCACCCAACTCAATTTCTCCAAAATTCCCCCCCGCCACTCGGTTCACCATGCCAAGACTCTTGTTAATAGGCTTGTCTGTAGGCTTTACCGATTTCACATAGGCAGTTCAGTATGTAAAGTCAACTTGCTGGCAGAAGGGCCTCCTGGAACAAGGTCACCCCAGGCTGCCAGGGACATCCAGGTCCTAGGGAGCTCAGGGTAGCTCGTGTAAAATTTGGTTTTGGTTTGGTGGCACATCTGTTGGGCTATAAGGATCACTTTGCCTGTGTTATAGATCCACACACCACAGGGAGTTCCCTTGAGGGTATGTACTCCTGGGAAGCTGGCAGATCATCCAGAGCTAGTCTGCTACCTGCCCCCGGACAGTTAGGGATTTGTGCCCTTCAGTGAAAGCCTCCAGTGCTGCCCCTGTTTATGTTCCTTTGTTTATGTCACGAGGTTCTGATAGAACTGTGGATATTTCCTTTGCTGCATCTGCTATTTTCCTTGTGTAATCATATCGTGAGCCCTTAGCCCCACTCCTCCAGCCCCAGATGTTACTCTTACACTAGGGCAATGGGTATAAAAATGGCTCATCACCTCAACTGGGGACTGTGACCCACAGGGTCCCATCGTGGGGTGGTCATAAAAATGCTACGTAAGTTGTCAGAGTTAGTGGAGTGCGCAGGTGAGTTTAGGGGGTTGGCACATCATGAGGAAGTTATCTAGGGGAGTGGCACAGGTGAACCAGGTTCCCTCTGGGTGTTCTAATCACTCATGTTCCTTTAATATCTGGGCCAGCAGAGGGCCATGTGTCCCGGCATGCTGTGAGGGCCTAGGAAGACACAAATATAGGCAGGTGCATTTGGATAGATGCGTGATCTGGACTCATGGGCCAAGGACCAAGTGGACAGCATCAATCAATGTCCTGTCCATCTGGTCCTGGATAAGCCAGGGAAAGACCTAGGGGCCTAGACCAATAGCATTGGTATTGGTGGTTTTGTGGGCCTTTTTCATGAGCTTAGTGTCATCCAGCATGGTGTGAATAAGGGAGTGGGTTGCTCACGGGGGCAGAGCGCACCCAACATTGTGTGAGGTCCAGACTTTGGGATGTAGCCTTCACCATGTGTAGACACAGATCTGCCTGGGGATAGCCTTAAGCAGTAGGTTTGCTTTGGGAAGTCCATGAGGGGAAGTTTTAGCCATAGTGGGAAGGGGGCTTATTGTGCGCAATGGGGAGGATGGGGAGGAGAGAGATAACTTTGGAGGTCTGTCTGGTGTTGGCCTCTTTCAAGTGTGTGGCACATGCTGAGTGGGGATCCCTCGAGGGAAAGATGCCTTTGCTCTGACAGGGGGCACCTTGGTGGATGATGTGGGTAACTGGGTCATCATCCACTGAGATGTGGTGGTTGTCTGGGCTGCGGTCGTCACGTGCCACACCTGGTGCTTGGCTCCCTGGGCCAGTACAACTCTTGAGCCAGACAGGTCATGGAAGCATCGGCCGATGTTGGGAGGGCTGTCACAAACACGTCAAGGTAGAAGAGGTCTTAAGGGCATGTTTAGCTATGAGCTGGGCAGCCCACTGGGCATCGTAATGATGGTGAATGTCGCCTAAGGGGGGGCACTAAGAGTACAGGACCACATTCCTTTCTATTTTTCCTGATGGCTACTCATGATAATGTTATATGACTGGCCTATGGTGTTGTGGAAGAAGAGTTGTACACTCCAAACAGATAGGGAGGACATGGTGGGCGCCATATTGCCCATGTGTCCTGGCATGGGGTAGGAGAGTGTGTCCCAGACGGAGGCCACCAGCCAATCAGGCATAGCCAGCTGGTGATGAGCTAAAGGTTCCACACTAACATTATCAGGGTTGGCTCAACAAGAGCATTCGGGGCTGCCCATTTATAATGCCGGGGCTTGTGTATCCCACAGCTATCAGTGGCTGTGCTTGCTTCAGCCTCGTGTGTGGGGAATAGAGAGCCACAGGCACACTGTTTTAGAATATTGGTGTTGGGGACCAGGATCTCTTTTGCTTTCCTCCGAGATCCATGTGGTGATAGGTGTCAGTCCCCAAACCAATACTTCCATGTGAGAAGGGCCTGAAATTAGCCAGCCGTTAAATCCATCGTAAGTTCCATCACGGGGAGCATTTTAGGGGATGGTGGTGCCTGCTCCCCAGGTGGTAGAAACGTAAAATCAGGGATTTTTCTGTTCTGTCTATGGCGAGCAGATCTCAGCTTATCACCTGCCCTCAGTCTGGGCACCAATCTTTTGTGGATTGAGCTCAGATTGAAAACGGAGAGAGGAATGGAGGATCGGGGGAGCTTGGGGCAGGCAGTCGGATGTGGGAATCCATGACTTGGAGCCTGGATTTTCTATCAGAGCCAGGAAAGGCAAGATGAGGGCATTCTGTTATGGGTGAGGGGCCCATAGGGACAGGTATCAAGGGTGATAAGAGCAGTAAAAGGAAACACCACATGCCATTTTTCAGCTTTCAGAAAAGACCCATAGTCGTGGTAGCACGGTAGGCAGGGCGAGCCAGCAATTGACAGGTGTACATGTCGCCCATTGTTGGAGCATGCTGGGTCACCCAGGGAATCTGGGGTAAGGGTCCATTGTAATTGATTTGTCATTAGGAGTGCGGCTAGGCTCCTCGGTCATTCTGCTGCAGGGACATATTGGGCCATTGACACTGACACTCTGGGAGTGACATTTTGCACCCAACTTGTTCTCCACAAATGTTCAATAATTTGGGGAGAGCAGTAGAAAATGGTGGGAAAGCTAAACGCAGCATCCTATTGGGGAGGCCTTGAATGGCAGCCTCCAAGACTGTGGATTCAAGGAGCCATTAGTCCTTTGAAGACTTCTGAGCGGGGAAGGATGTGACTGGAGTTGTGTTTGGGCTGGATTGGGGTGGGAGAGCCAGGGAGTGGGGCTGCTATTCAAGGAGCTTCAACATCAGTGAAGGGTTGAGGAAAAGATGAGAGGGGTAGGGGGAATGACTGGCCAGGGCAGGAGGGACCCTGCATGACTGGGCAAGACCTGTCCACAGGAGACAAGGGAGGAGCAGCCAAGGCAGCCCCAGAATCATCTATAGCAGCCCCATGGAGTCAGCACTCACTCCCTGCCAGACCCATCCAAGCATTAATAATCATTAATTAATCATCCCCTTTGCTCCTCACAGTAAGCCTGTGGGTACAAATGACTGGCCTCCTGCTTCCGCCCCATCCACAGAGGGCATTCTCCATGCAGCTGCCAGAGGGATCCCTTTACAACCTACATCCGGTCATCTCACTCGTCTGCTTGAATTCCCCCAAAGCATTCCTTCTCGCCCAGAGTCAGAGCCCAACTCCTAGAAGGCCCTCCATGTCTGGTCCTGATGTCTCTCCGTCCTCTTCTCCTACACCCCTCCCTCCCTCAGATTCAGCCCCACAGGCCCCTTGTTATTCTTCAGACTCTAGCTTTAGGGCCTCTGCTCTTTGCCTCTCCCTGGAACATTCTTCCCCAGACATCGGTTCTCCTAATCAGAAAGGCCCTCCTTCATCACCTGAGTAAGACGCTGACCACCACCCTCCCCTTGCTCAGTGTCATTTTTCTCCGTAGCACGTCACCATCCGACACCGTGTGTGTTCTCTGGCTCGCTTGTTTAGTGTCTCGTTCTCCCTCTCTAGTTTGTAGATTGCCATTCACATAAGAGCAATGTCTGTTTTGCTCACATCTATATGTCTTCAGGGCCTAGAACAGTTCCTGCCACGTAATAGGGGCCCAATAAATCTGTACTGAATGGATGAATAGTGTGTGTTATTATCCTGATTTGATGAAAGGGGAAACTGAGGCTCAGGAGAGGAAAGCACTCGTCTAGGCCGGACAGCCAGCAGTTGGTTGCCAAAGCCAAGATTCCAGCCCAGAAAAGTCTGCCCACAACGACTGCCCTTGTCCACTGGGCAGCAACACTCCCAAGGAGTTTTAGACTCCTGTCACCGAGAAAACGTGTCCTTAACAAACAGAAGTGGGGAACTTTGGGGAAGGACCAGTTTGGGTGATGACGGGAAAGATGACAAATTCATTCGGGACTCTGCTCACCTTGGAGTTTAGTTGGTTGGAAGAGTCCATAGCAGCCATCGGAGCATTTCCTCTGCATCAGGCGCTGTGCTGGACACTAAGGATTTAAAACTAAACAGGACCCAGTCCCCATCTTGAGGAGCTCACCATCTAGGGCATTTACTGAGTTTATGGAACAGGAGCTGACCGCCAGCCCGCCCGGAGCACGGAGATGGGCGTGTGGCCGGATACTGGGCCAGGCACGGGCTGAGGAGCAGCGTCTCTCAGTCCTGTTCATCTGTTCAACAGAGTCACTGCACACTCAGGTTGTGCCAGACCAAGTGGTGACATCAGAGATAGAGAAACAGGTCAGATAACGGCCTATCCCCAGGAGCTCACAGAAGCGAGGGGGAGGCAAATACTTCACTCTTATTCATTCCTTCACCAGCTAGAAAACATGTGCCTACCACGTGCCGAACACTCCCAGACTCTGAATATAAAACAATGAACAAAGTCGGCACTATCTCCACACTCAAAGAACTCACAACTAGTGGCCAGTCATTATACGTGGTAGTATTATTACTAGCCATGACTAACAAGGACTAAGCGCCAGCCGCTGTTGAAGCACTTCCATGATTATTTCACTTATTCCTCTCAATGACCTAGGGTTACCCCTACATTACAGATGAGGAAACTGAGGCTGCCATCTCCCCAAAGGCTGTGGTTCTCTGGGAGCACAAAGGAGAGCGTAACTAATTGTACTGATCAAGTCAGGAGAGGCTTTACGGAAGATGGAACTTTTCAGGTAGGACCTAAGGAAGTACGGGTTCTCTCTAACCTGGAACGATGAAAGCATAGTACTGGCTTCAAAGGGCAGCTGTGAGAAGCCAACCAGATAAGACGTGTGAAGCCCTGGCACGGGCCCTTGCACGAGCCGGGGACTCTCAATGATCACTCCCTGTGGCAGCAGGAACGTGCCACCATGCTCCACGGGCACCTTGGTTTTTTAAAGACACCCTCCAAGTTATAGCCTCCTTGGGGGCCAAGTCTTCTCCCAGGCACTCCATTACCATCCTTGCCCTCAATTTAGAATTAGAACGTGTTTAAAAATGCTAGCAAGGGCAGCGGCCCCACCTCTTTGTTGCGTAGGTTGTCGTGTAAACACACACACACACACACACACACACACACACACACACACGAGTTGCTGGGGACATCATGGTAAACACCAGCCTCTCTTTTGGATCGAAGTAACTGAATGGTCTCCCTTTGTGGCTGGTGTAGACTAACAAATCAGACGGGTAAATTAGCAGTTCCTGCAGACATTAGCAACCCCTCAGCTCATGCGGAGAGCCTGACTCACTGTGGGGCCTCTCCAAGTCACAGCCGATGAATAGAAGCTCTTCCTCCCTTTGAGAGAAGCCAGCGTGCCCAGAACATCACAAGGGAAGCTTGAAGGCTTGTACCCCCTTCAGAATAGTTTTATTTTAAAAGACAAATTTAATTACCACTTATTCTGGCTCCTGGAAGAAGAAAATGTTTCTTTGCAACACTCCATTCATCCAGAGTTTGTCCAGCACACCGACCAGCAGATGATGCAATCCTGGTGGCTCCCCAGCCACATCCAGGCTGCCCATCCAGGATGCCTTCTCAGCCCACTGCCCGCTTCGCACCTGCTCTTTCTCAGGAGGCCCTGGCACCCTAGCATCTGGTGCCTGGTGTCACCCAGAGGCCCTGGAGGACAGCAAAGCCCACTCCACAGCCTAGGGCTGAGGGAGTCTTTCCTTCTCACTTCTGCCCAAGGCCAGGTGCTGTTCTTTGAGGATGTTGCAAACTCCTGGTTCCGACGAGTGGGCCTGTCGGTGGCCTGGCTGTCTATCTGAGCGAGTGGAGCCCTCCCCCTTGCAAAGAGCTCTCATACCGGGCGTGTTCTGGGTGGAATCCCTAGGTCTTCAGGGGAGGTCTGCAGTGCTGTGCCAGACAGCAAGCACTGATAGCCCAAATCCTAACTCAGACCCTTAATCTCTGGCTCAGAGAGTGGAGACTCATGAGCCACAGCTTTGAACCAGCTCTGACAGATCTTCGACTTCCAAGAAGCCATCTGTGACCCCGTTCTCATAGCTCACTCTCCCTCCCGTGGCTCCTCTTTTTGAACATCTCTGCTGCAGCCTCAGCCAGGAAGTGTTTACTTTTCCCTCTTGCTCAATGCAGCACTAAATTATTCCAGTACAGGGATGCTGCAGGCTGTACCAGAAAGTTTGGGGGCTCACACAGACCTGGATTTGAATCCTGGTTCAGCCACTTACTAGGCAGACAAACTTAGATCAGGTATGCAGACTCTCAGCACCTCAGCACCCTCATTTCTAAAACAGGGACAACAGTACCCACCTTGTAGGGTTTTGGATGGATTAAACGAGATGATGCAACCAAAGAGCTTGCACAAGTGCCATATCACATAACACAGGCAGTACTGTCTTACTCAGCAGTAATCTCTGTGTGTGGGTTTGATTCTCTCCTAATTAGATGTTAAATTCTAACTTGGTTCTCCTTTTGACCCCTCAGGGCATGGAACAGCTATAGGCCTACAGAAGTCACTCATAGGTAGTTGGTTCTTTTTCGGCTGAATACAAGCGACTCCTGTCTCTCCTTTCCCTTGTCTTCACCACAAGGCTCCTATCAGCTGCTCACCTGGCCCTCCTCTTTGATCCTGGGCTTCGGGGCCACTCCAGGCTCTCCTTTCCTTGTGCCCCACCCCCTAGTGAGCTCACTGACTCCTGAAGTCCTGGTTTGCCCGCTGTTGTTGTCATCCCCTGAAATGGTGGCTTCTCGCGTGGGCCTTGTCTGTCATCTGCCTCCTGCTGCCTGTGTTGTCTGTCTGCTGGGCTAGGGTCTAACCCAGGGTGACAGCTCACCAGGCCTCACCCCCAAGTCTCTTCCAAGCATTAACAGCCCACCCTGGTCTAAAGATATCTTTTATAGCTGATCTCTGCGGCACCTCCTACCTTCCAATTAGGAGCGTGTCAACACCTGGCCATCACTCTTCCTGCAGTGGCTGACCACAGAGACGTCGGCCAAGGCTGCTCTGGGAGAGTGAAGCAGAATTATTTCCATGGTAGAGGTGGTGCTGAGCACAAGAGTTGGAATCCGGGGGCAGCTGAACCTGGTCCAGCCTCCTCACTCTGCAAGGAGGTGTCTCACCTCCTTGATGAGGAAAAATGAACACATGTGAATTGAAAAGGCCATGGACATTTTTAGCTATCAGATTCCCTTTCTCAGTGCCCGTTGATGTCCAGTTTATTTCTTTCTCTTGTACATGCAAATAAAAAAGTTAGCACATGACTAATCTTTCATAACGTTTTCTCTCCTTTACTTCTGTGGTTGAAAATAAATTTATCCCAGAAAAGAGAGACGTCTGATCCCCTGTTCTACCTCGTCCCTCTTCTCTAGATCTCAGGATCACGGCGAGGCTCTGAATTCAGGGCCATCTTCAGAAACTGGAGCTGATGAGGGAAGTATGACACAATCTAGCATTTTTCTTATCTGGCAGTGTGGTCTGGTGGTTTGCACAGGGGCTCTACAAGTCGGAAGTCTGGCTTTCTATTTCTGGGGCTTAAGGGAAACCACGTAACAACAGTCTTTGCAGCCCCGCTCACTCTTGCTTTCTCTTTCTCTTGTTCCTGTAATGAGTGGCGACTGGAATGGCTTAGCCACAGCAGTCAGTAGTTCAACTAGGAAAGGAAATGGACCATCCTTGGCCCTGCTTCAGCCTTGGCTGAGGATGTGAGGGTTAGTGGTGAACAGATGAAAGAAAATCCAGAGAAATGGAAAGTGAGGGTGGTGAGCAGGAGGTGGTTTGGGGCTGGTCGTAGGAAGACGCAGCGATGACTGACAACCACATCAAACTAAACCTTTTCTCCCGCGACGACCTGAGAGCCTGAAATCGAGAGAGCTCTCTAGGATGGAGGTTTTCATGGGCTCAGAAGCACCCTGTGTGCCTGGAAAAGGAGGTGGGAAGGAGGTACCCTTGCTTTCCCCTCCAGGGAGCAAATCCAGAAGTGGGGAAATGGGGAAGTTCTTTGATCTGAAGTGGAAAAGCGGGGGAGAGAGGGAGAAAGAACGAAAGGGGCAACAAACGGGATGAAACCAGGGACGAAAAGAAGGGGAGGGTGTTGAGATTAGATCTTCGGAAGGGTGGAGAACCACAGTGTCAACGCTGTCTTTACCGCTGGCCCAGGACAGTTCACACTGTCTCAGGAAAGGCCTCCCGAGGGGCCTGTGTGGAACCAGCCCAGCAGAGATAGGCACACCAACCTCCCAGGAGTTCTACTGCAGCCCAGACTTCAAAGTACATAGAGATTTGAACAGCCTTGAAATTGATAGAAAACTTTCAGCATTTGATCGATCAAATTGTCCCACTGTAACTACGCACATTCTGGGGCTGTATCTAGAAAGAACAGGGCCAGTTGGGGAGGGAGAGCCATTTGACCTGCCATTTCCTTCCTCATTTCTACCCCGCTGATCCTTGGGTCTCAATTCCTGCTACTGTAGTTGTTTTAACAACCAGGAAGCTCTGAGACCTTCTGTTATCTTCAGAGAGACACCCTGCAGAAGGTTCTAGGCTGGGCCTTGGGCTGGGCCATCAGGTGGTGTTTGCTGTGGGCTGACTATTTCTCTGGGGTTCTGAGGGCTTTCTCTGGTGGTTCAAACAGTATGTTTTCCTGGTTAATCGTCCGTGTGTTATGCAGGGTCTCAGACCATGGCGGGGAGATGGTGTTTTATGAGCTCCCAGTGGTAACACACAGAGAAGGTCAGCTGTAGTGTGTGATTTGGGATGCTTTAAAGAAAGAAAGAAAGAAAAAAAACAAACAGTCTCTCTGGAGGGGCACACTAAGAAAAGGACACTAGCTCTGTAGTTAGAGAAACCTGGACTTGAGTTCTGGCTCGGCCCCTTCCCCGGGCAAGCCGCTGCCTCCCTCCACCTCCACTTTTCATCTCTACACGGGGTTAGAAAATCCTCTCCGGGCTGCTGTGAGGATTTAATAAGACATACAATTGGTGTCAACTCTGGCACATAGTAGGTTGTAATTTATTGCTCCTCTGTCCCCAATTGCATCCGGAGACAATTTTTAGATATTAAAAAAGGGTTTTCACTGTGGAGATTTGTCTCCAGCCTATTGATGTTTATACAGAAAGAACTTTCAACTGACAAAGGCTATCAAAGTGGCAGAGCCCGTCTCAGGACAGTGATCACGGCCAGTGATGCCCTCCTGCCAAGCGGAGTACAGCAAACGCACAACAAGGACCCACACTGCTCTACCAGACAGCAGCAGAGAGCAGAGCACAGGTCTCATTTTCTTTCAATGTGTTACCGTCTTTATGTAATGGACAAGGTAGCTGAAGCTGGGTCCAGACAGGTCGGAACAAGTCTGGAGGACCAATGGGGCACCTTCCCCATCTCAGGACCTAATTACCTGCAGACCAAGCTCTTTGTCCCACAGAGAGGCAAAGTTGAGGTACATTTGTCTTACTCATTGTCAAGGACACTGGGTAACAGTGGACGGAGGGCAGTGGTGTTTCTGAGGACAGCCATGGTGCCCCCAATGGAGTCCCAAAACAAGAGAGCTGTGATACGAGAGGGAAGGAAAACCGAGTCAAAGGCTTTTCACTGAAATATCGTGGGGCAGCAAGACACAAGGCCCTGGGGCAGCTACTAGGCTGTGAGCAAAGATGGCACTGGTGGCATTAGAAGATGGTACCTGAAGGGCTAGTTTCAGTTACCTTGGCTTTGGGTAGCAACACCCAATTTTTTTGTTTGTTTTGGCTGATTTCCTACATAGTGAAGTTAAGATTTGTTTAGTTTTCATTTTGGGGCAATAAAAATATTAATATTTTATAAACTAAAAAATACACCCAGAACAATATAAAACTGATGCTCTGACTCACTACCTCTCCAAATCAGAGCAATCTTGCATTTACAAAAAACAGATTATAATAGACATAAATATCAGTATTTTGTCAAAATTCATCAATATTCATTTAAAAGATTATGTACTAGAAACAATAACATGTATAAGGAAGCCATGCCCAATTTTAAGGTCATTCACTGACTCACACTTTCACTCATTCACTCACTCAACACACTTATTGGATGCTTATTATGTGCTGAGTTGGACATCAATGCATTTGGTGCAGAAATCAGCGCCCTCAGTGCAGGTCAGCCCACAAGACACGTTCCTGGGGGTTTGCTCCCAAACTACTGGGACCGGGGGTGACGGGTCTGGAGCCCTCAAAAAGCAGGAACCAGGGGAAGCACTCACATCCTGCCTGGTTAAACCTCTGTGACACTGTCTTTATCTGCAGGCTTGTGTGGTGCGGGACCCACAACGCTCATCTGTAAAATGAACTGGCTCAACCAAATGATCTCTAAGATCTACAGTTTGTTTCGACTTCTACAAATTGAAACTCCAAGTCCTTATAATAAGCAGTAATGAATTATGAACCAGATGTTTTAAAAGCAGCTTATATTACTCTGGGATCTAGTTTGATAGCTTTGGATGATCAGCTTCTGAAACAATCCGCATCTCTCCTCCCTCCCCTTCAGCGCTCTTTGTAGCAGGACCACGCACGACCTCGCTTCAGGCCTAGAAATGATAGCTAGTCTGGATTTCAAAGCGAATTTGTCTGGTTTTTAAGTATAGGCAAATAGTTCAAACATATTTTTTAAACCCTGCATGGGCCAACACCACATACATTAAAAAAAAGTCAGCAGGCTGACCAACCAACGGCAACCAGTTTGCAAACTTTAATCTTTCTGATTAGCACTGGGTTGAGTCAGGAGGACTGAGATCCAGGCACGCCTGCCTCTGACATCTGCGTGGTCTTGAGCAGGTCATCACACTTCTCTAGGACCCAAGCTTCCTCATCTTACATCGGGATTTTAGAATTCAATAGTTCTTCTGACTCTGAAAATCCGCGCGTGTGTTTTAGAGCAGTATGTCACGAATGGATGTGCTGGCTCATGAACAGGTCACTGCTTTGCATTCAAGACTAGAAAGTGTGTCCGTGTCCTTTTGGCTGGGAGGCAAGGAGGTTCTGATGACTCACCTTTCCTCCTCCTCCTCTTTGTAATAGAAACAACCGAGAAATAGACCAGGAAGCCAAGTGGGAATTAAACTATGAAATAAGCTTTATTTCTGGTAAAGCTGAATAATGACGGCCCTTTCAACCTGTGGCCAATGTAGCAGCTTCCTGTTACCTCCTCCCAAGTTCAGGACAAAGGACCTGCCTGTGGACAGTGAGGGCTGCAGAAGAGAACCCACATGGAGAACCTGGGCTCCTCATCCCGTGGGAGCATTGCCGAGTAACAGCCAGCACCCCGCGTTCCACACCTGGGCCACGCTCCAGGTGTGCTCACCTGGCCCAGCAGCTCCAGGAAGCAGGAGCAGAGAGGAAGCCTGACTACCTGCAGACAGACCACTGAGAACAGACACTAGAGGAGGCAGAGCTGCTGCTAGCCCACATGATGCCGTTGTAAGAATTAAAAAGATCCGCCTCTTCCTCTAGGCAGACATAGCCGCCTCAGGGTGCACGGCTTGGAAAGCAGGAAACAAGTTGTATTTCAGCCCAACTCATCCACTCAGCTGCATGACCACAGCAGTGGCCTGCATGGGAGTTCCTATCTTATGGGCTGAGGATAGGACTGCAAGGTGAGGGACTTGAGGGCTCCCTCTACACGCTTGAAGTTGTTGTCATAAGTTCTGTAACCGCACTGTCCAATATGGTAGCCACCAGCCACATGTAGCTATTTAAATTTACATTAAAATTAATTAAAATGTAAACAAAACTGAAAATTTTGTCCCTCAGTCATACTTAGTAATACTCTAACACTTCACGTTAAGTGCTCAATAGCCACATGTGGCTGGTGGCTACCATGTTGGACAGTGCAAATGAAGAACATTTCCATCACACAGAAAGTCCTCTTGGACAGCGTGTTCTATCACTTCCAGTTATATGAGTCACTCCTAAGCCGCAACCAGCTCGCCTTCTCGCCTCCGCTCGTGCCACTCCCATCGTGGACCATATTCGCCAGCCCTTCAGACCATTCGCTGTGTTCCCAGTGTTCTGGGTCATAGCCAACCACCATACATTTTGTTCATGCGATCCCCTCTTCCTAAAATGTCCCTCCGCTACCAATAGCTGCCCATTCAATAAAATCCTGCTCTCTCTTCAAGGCCCAGATCACAGGCCACTCCCTGTATCCCTAGGTGGACGCTGTTTCCTCCTGAGAGCTCCCAAAGCCGCACATTCTCTCATCGCACTTGCAGCGCTGCTTCTCCTCAGGTGTCTGCTGTCTTCTCTGTCTGCTCGCTGTGTGCCCTGGAGAGCAGGGTCCTGCCTTGTCATCTCTGTATCTCCAGGCCCTGTGCGAGAAAGCCCCTCACAGCTGCATCTCGGGAAGGAAGCTTGTTGCGCACTCTCATGAAGGCTCTGGGTGGGACAATCGTGTAAGCCTGTCTTTGGATACAATGCTTTGAGCTCTGCAGGTGGAGTCTGCACTCACCTTCCCTGAGCCTCAGAGCGCTGCTTGATGGGTACTATTTCCCCCAGCTCCCGGGTGAGGCGACAGAGGCTCAGAGATGGGCGGTCATCCAAGATGACTCAGCTAGGAATGACAGAGCAACACTTGGACAGAGGTCTCCCTGCCTCGAGAGCCCAGGTGCTGGGATGCCTCTCGTTGGAGGGGTGGTCTGTGGACACTGCCCGGCAGACCTGCATTTGCTTCCTTCAGCCAGGAGCTGGGACCAGGAGCTCCGGTTAAGCAGAAGGATCGGGGCGGCTGCACATGATCGCATGCCCCTATCCCCCTATATCTCCCCCCCAGGGAGGGGGGCCTTGTACCTGGGAGGCTTTCACAGGCCTTATGCCTCTGGACAGGGCTGGGCCAGGCGGGTCGCCCCATCTGTCCTCTCCGTTCCCCGCCCCTCCCCCCCCACCCCCCCCACTGCTGTGCGTTGCTCCCTGCTAACTTGACTCTGGCTGGGAGGGAGGCGGCATGCACCTCTGACTTTCCCTTTTGCCTCAGCTTCGGGTCAGGCACTCCTATCTCCCCTGTCCTCAGAGCCACCATTCCCACAGCAGGCCTAGGGGAGCTGGGCAGTTTTATGATGACATAAAAAAATACTTCCTTCCTGCGAGAGGCTTGAGTGTCATAACTAACTCGGGCATCATTACTGAAGCTCTTCCTGCCTGGGGAAGAGACATTTTGTACTTGAAACGCGTTAAAAAGAATGGGCACACTGGGGAAGGAAGTCCAGGTTGTCAGGCACAGCCTGTCCTCCCATGGAGCCCCACAGGTTTCTGGGGGCCGCCCTCAGCGGCAACAGCGGTGACTGTCAAAGCTCGCGAGTCTCTGACCTCCCGCCACAATCGCCTCGGCTTTCTCTTTCTCTCTCCTTTCCCTCTTTCCTCATCTAATTTTCACTTTCTCATTTCCCGTTTTCTCTCACTTCTGCGCATGCCTTAAATCTCCCAGTGAGTCCCCCAGGCATTGTGTAGTCCCCCTGGGGGCACTCCGCCCAGAAAGTACGTTGATGTGGTCTCCGAGCTCCAGCTGACCACCTCTGCCCCCGCCTTCCGACCCACTGTAAACTTCTCTGCTTAATGCTTTGAGGTCCTGATTCTATGAGTACAAAGGGGTTGAACTGTGAGCCCAGATCCACACGGGAGGAGAGAAGCGCTGGCTGTGAGGAGCCAGGCCACCTGCCTCCCGGCAGATCACCTTTCCCTCAGGCCCTGCCCGCCCAGCTTCAGGCTTCCCACGCTCGCTCGTTATTCTGACCTCGGCAGCCTGAGTCTGAGCACTAGTGCTCCTGGTCTGACGTTCCCTGCTGTGACATTGGCGGAGCCTGATCTCTAGGTTAGGACCAGCCCGAGAGCCTGCTGCCTACCCCTAGTGCTGGTGCAGCTTTGGTTTGGCACTTTCCACCTGGGACTGTCCCCTAGCTGTGTAAGACCTTTATAGGACCCAAGCCTCTTCCAAAACTAAGCCTATAGTGCAGAGGTCAAGAGCACAGCCCCTAGTGTCGGACGGCCTGTTTTAAACCCTAGTTCTTATCACTTGCTAGGCATGTAACTGTGGACATCTGGTTTTACCTTTCCATGCCTCCACTCTCTTACCTAAAAAAGGCAGGCGTACAATGCACATCTGACGGAGATGTTATAAGATTCAATGCCATGAGATCTGTGAAGAGCTTCCAGCAACACCTGGAACATAGAAAAGACTCAATAACATCAGCCATTATCATTTTCTTTATTTTCCAAATAAGAAACAATTCGTTAATTTCCAAATAAGAAACAAATTTTTCCCTTCTTCCTGAGATCTGAAAGTTTCTTCAAGATGGTTTTCATGTAAAACCAAACACTGAAGGATCCCAGTTCCCCTGAGACGCATGATGGAGGCCCTGCCCATGTAGGATGGCTTCTGCCACCTCTGGGGAGCCCACAATACCTCTGCTTTCTTCCAACTAGCTCAGCATTCAGGATGTTTCCTGTCCACGAGCTGTCTTCAGGCCTGGACACTGATTAGGTGCAGACACATCTGCATTAAAAGTGATTTCATTTTCAGATCTACAAATAGCACCATCTTCCCACTTTACAAGGCCAGAGAAGGGTCACAAGGTCAGAGCTCTAGCACAATTCTAGAGAATGTTCTCCTGGCCCGAAGAAGTCCAGGGGACACTTGATTGTCCCTCTCTAGGCTGCTAGATCCCCAGCCCTCACATCCTATGAGCCTACAGGGCCCATGGAATCTAGAGATGACTCAGCAGAGCAGGGCTGGTTGTGTGAGCAAATGGGACTGAGGTTGGGAGAAGGGGGAAGGCAGGAACCAGAAAGACCATGAGACCAAACAGAGGGAACCTCTTCTCTTGAAGAGGTTGACAACTATTCTCTTGAGAATTTGACAACTAAGTTCAAAGGAATGTGAGCAAAACCCCACTGCAATTTAGGCAGATGATAATAACCAAGGACCCCAACCTGACAGAGCAGGCAGAATGGTGTGTGGAGAGGGATGGCAACAGAGATCAGAAAGCAGAGAAGTGAGTATTAATGAAGAAAAGCCAAAAGTGAGATCCAGAGGAAGAAATTCTACTAAAGAGTCCAAAGCTGCCCTTTGCAGAATAGGGGGCCGGCTCCAGGTTAGGGAAATCTAGAAACCAGCCCTGAGTGAGGGCTCCGGCAAGTGGGACAAGATTTGTAGCCTGCTGCTGAGGTTCAGAAATAGGGCCCTCGTCTCCCTTCCCAGGTTCTAGAAGGACAGGGAGGTGGTTAGCACATAGGGAGTGGGGAGGCATAAAGTATAGCACAGTGCTATGACCTGAACTTAGGGCCCTCACCACCTCTTGGTACCCAGTGTGGTTTGCCTCCTTGGCTCCCATCCCTCCTTTTTGTAATAGCCCTTGATATTTCCTTGAGAGCTGTCTCTTCCCTACTCTCAGTCCCCGTGCTCTGGGTGGAGTTTCCACATCCGGCTCCCAGAGTAGGGCATGTGACCACATCTGACCAATCAGCACACTGCACCTCCCTGGCCAATGGGATTGGCTCAGGGTAGACCTCAGGCAGCTGGTGTTGCTGCAGCCATCTTGCCACCTTGTGGAGCTGAGACTGAGGAAGAAAGAGAGCAGGCTCCAGAGGAGAGGCAGAGGGAGACCAAGTCCTAATGACAGTGCTGGATCCCTTTAATCCAGCAGTGCCGGGAGCTAGCCCCCACCCCTGGGTTTTTCAGTTGCATATAACAATGAATTCTCTATTAGCTTAAATCACCTTGATTTGAGTTTTCTATCACTTTCAACCAAAGCATCCTAACCAAAGGCTGAAGCAGCTGAAGAGAGCCTATTTCCAGACCCCATTTGCTCATTGGTAGAGAGCAGCTTCCTGGTGCACTATGAGGCCGTGCTCCCAGTGGCCCAGGCCTGGGTAAGGCTCAGGCTACAGCTGCTTGACACTACTGTGGGTACTCTGGCAGGGCTGGGTTGGCAGAGCCATGACTAGAGATACAGAAAACCACGTTCTTCTTGATACCTTATATCCTGCTTTCATATCTCCATCTGCCATTGAAGGAGTTCAATAGGTTGCCACCCTTTTATACATAATGGTTACACTTTACTTTCAAAAGAAAACAATAACAAAACAAACTATATATATATATGTATGTATATGTGTATATGTATATATATACACACACACACACACACACATATACACAAACTCTCTTGCCATGAAAGAACCAAGGCAGAGAAAAGTGTAAAGATGATCCTACTGGGAGAAGCCAAGTCGCTAGGACAATCAGTCCTAGACAAGTCAAAGGACAACCCTTTGAACTTTTTAATGACAAATAGCTAAAGCATCCATTCCCGTTAAATCTCACTGTTACTATTCCTTGTTGCTTCCTTCTTACAGGTCCAGAATTTGAAGGCTTGGTTGTCATATGTATCAGTTAAATTAGGAAAACTGCTGAAACAACAGACCCCCAAATGTATAATGACTCTATTGAAATTCACTTCGTGTCCTCATAATAGTACTGGATTGGTGAACAGTTCACAGGGCGAGCTTTGTCTGTGCAGTTGTCCAGGGATCCATGCTGATGGAGGCTCTGCATCTTCAACAAGCGAAGTCCTCTCCATCCCAGCCTGCTGGATGAGGAAAGGAGCGTGGTGTGGGCGGGGCATGGTGTGGGCAGGGCACATTGTGGGTTGCTTTAATAGGTCAGACTTGCAAGTGATGCATATAACTCCTCATTCCATTGGCTAGAATTCAGTCATGTGGCAATAGCTAAATGTAAGGGACTTGGGAAATGTAGTCTATCCGTGTGCCTAGGAGGAGAGGAAAACATGTAGCCAGCAGTCCCTGCTATTGCCTGTGATGTTTCTTTTCTGCATTCTGAATGGCACTTTGATCGTGCAGTTTCTTTTTTAGTTTCTTCTCGTGGGTCTTTGCAATGCCCAACAGATTTGGGACTACAAGACCTGCCCTAGAGAAGCTAATTATTTCCTCCTTGTACATTCAGGTGGATACTCGATACATATTTGTTGAATGGATAAGTGAACTCAATAAGGTCAAAAGAAATGAAGACTGTTAAAGGGAATGTATTGTTGGTCAGGTCCAGCAGTTTCATTGTAAACATCTGGGGAAAATGAGGTAAAACTTATTATTTAGCCCTAGAACTTTCTTAGAATTTTTGCCTAAATAGTCATCTTCTTTTACCATCTTTGTTTTACAAATACATCAATATCATAGAAAGGAAAATTTAAAGGATTAGAAACTGATATAGACACTTTTTCCCATTAAACTCAACTATTATCAGGGACGTCAACTTCGGCAATCCTTCGTATACCTAAGAAAACTGCGCTCTCTTTATGTCTCAGTGCCTCCAATATGCAGAAGTCCCGGGTTCTCAGCCTGTCCTCAGCTTGTCTCCTGCACAGCCGCCACGGGAGCGTGGATGCTGAAGTTCCTCACGAGGGCTTTTCAATAAGATGGCTTCCGCCTGCAATATTGAGCCTTACCGCCCATTTATAAACGTTTGCCTATATGCTTTTCAAAGATTTCCACAGGTGGGGTTTTATTGGATCCTCCCAACAATTCCAGGAAGGTGGTGTGAGGTCATCGTCATGCCTACCCCCCAGGCAGGTGACCGGGTCCACACAGTAAGATGGGCATGGAGGCAGAACCAGCACACAGTTCCTCCGCCTTTCCACTAAACCATCTCCCAGAGGAGTGCTACCTTATGAATCTCAGATAATCCCCTCTCCCTACCCCTACTCCATCTCATCAAGGTCAGAAAGAGGAAAAAAAGACAAAAGATCAAGATCAAGATATACTTCTTTTCCTCCGGTCAACACAGAGTCCATATCCAACCCCAAAAGTGGTCCCCCAGCAATGGATGAGTGATCCGTTCACTCAACTGCCGGCCTACCTTAGTTATCAGTATGAAATTTGCATGAGTTTTCCTCACTGTGAGCTAAGAGGCTTTCTGCTATTACAGGCTGCCTCTTACATGGAGTAGGACGTTTTCCCTCTAAATGTTTGCAATGTATTTTCACTATAACAGAACAGGTTTTGATTTGTTTTCTTTCTTAAAGTATGCAGTGGTTTCCTCACTTCTGTAATTACAGTAGAAGTTGCTTGTTGGCTCTGGATCTCTGGGGCTTAAATATGGAAACCGGGTGGATTTCCACATAACGATCAGAATAAAAAAGGCTGAGACATGAGCCCTGAGCCACAGAGCCCACTGCGGTGGACATAACCAGTTTATGGTTAGCAGCCGCCACGGCAAGTTTCCCTGATCTGTGAGCATAAAAATAAAGCATTTTCCTGTGGATTATTTCTAACTGGCAAGTTTTTTCAATTGCCAGATTTGCCTTGACTCCAGGGGTGAACATATAGAGAGCAATGCTTCTCACTACTGTTCCCATGAAGCTCTCAATCCCATTGTAGGACCAACAATTAGTTACAACAATAAGACAGATGTGATTCATCCAAGCCTGCCTTCCTGCTCCTTAAATCCGTAAAACTCCCTGCCACCTGGACAGGAGTTGGGGTGTGTGTGTGTGTGCTTAAAATAACCCTATGAATATTACATGTAAAATACACACAGGAAAAACTCTGAAAGGAAAAACAACAAAATAATGAAGGTAGCTGTTTAAAAGCAATGCTACTAATGGGAGATGTGTTTTTTACTTTACTCTCTTTTTCTAAAATAACTGTATGGTGGTTTTATTACTAAATAATTTATTTAGTGTTAGGTTTTATTATTAAATAATTAAAATTAATAAAATAAATTCAGCATAAAAAAATTTAAGAACTTTATTGTTCCTTCAATGTTTTTGAGTGCCTACTGTGTGCTAGGTTCTGTTCTGGGTGCCGGGTGAACGAGACACAGCTCCTTCTCTCATGGGGCTTCTGGTCAAATAGGCGAGCTAGGTCCTAAACACGTAATTATATTGATTTATTAATTCATGTATTCCACAATTATTGATTGAGCACCTTTTATGTGCCAAAATGTTTTTCAGCACTAAATGGGGATCAGCAGTGAACCAGCAGGCGAATGTCCTCGCCTTTGTGGAGCTGATTTCTTTCTAATTAGAAAGAGGGTCATGAGGGAAAAGTTCAGGGGACCTGCCTAGTCTGAAAGGTCAGAGATGACGTCCTCGAGGAAGTGACGTAATTTTAAGTGCCTCAGATAAAATAGGGCTTTATTTTGCCCTCCAGGACTGAGAGCTTCCCTGGACAGGGCAGGAGGATCCCTAGGTGACTAGATTCTGGTGGATGGCGGAGGCTCCCTGCTGCGGTCTGACTCTCAGGCCCACCCGCCGCAGAGTGTGGCCTGGTGCAGGAGATGCCCCAGCCTCAGGCTGGCAGGGAGTAGCGGATCTGAACCAAGTTTCCGTCTGTAGTCACCGTCCATTTGTGGCCCAGTGCATTGTGTCTGGGAAGTCCCGATACAGAAAAAAACAACGCGATCCTTCCCGCATAGTGCAGACAGTAACTAATGGGCCTTCCTTTCCCAGATGGGAAAACTGGAGCAGAGAGAACAAACCCAGCCTGAGCCAGAGGGGCCTCTGCTTCGCTGGGCAGGAGAAAGCGACTGCTCGATTTCTGGTTTGCCCCTCGGACTGCAGAGCTCTGGGTCACCAGCCTAAACCGCTTAATGTACATCACGCCTGGGTCCACTTGGAAACGGCTGAAGGCACTTAGGTGGAACGCCCGAGCTTTGTGCTCAGCCCCGAAACCACAGGTAAGTATGTAGGGCTGTGTTGTATCGATCGTGCCTCTCACCGGCACCAGGAAAAACGCCGTGGAGCAAGTCAACTTCCCAGTGACAAGAAAATCTTTCTCCTAATCCACTCTCACTGGACAATCAGGTTGACAAAAACCATTAAGTTTTCTGAGATTAGAAATTCACTGTCAGAGGGAGCCGTGTATAGAGTTTTCCACTCCATTACACCCAGGACAATAACCAGAGGCCAAGTGACAGGAAAAGGCTGGGGCTTTTGAAAGTTTCTGTGTCCTTGGGTGAAGGGAAATAAATTAACAAGTGCCTCCCTTTTGTAGAACATGGGATATATATTATCTCATTAATCAATGAAACAGCCTGTGAGTTGTGCATTTGATAGGAGGATAAGCTGGGGCTCGGCAGGGTAGGGTCACTACCTAAGATCACCTGGCTATTAACGTGAGATGGGGTTGAGATCAGAATCCCCAGGCTGGAGGGGTCTGGAGGCTACTGACCTACTTTCTTCTGGGCAGAACTGCACTTCACCCATCCTTGAACCCATTTCCCTCTGAAAGATGCCCTGGTTCTGTAGCAAAGGGGAGGCAGGCTGGCAGGGTGGTTAAGACCACAGACTCTCAGATACACGTCCACGTGTTAGCTCTCTCTCTCACTGTGTGACTTGGGGAAAGTTCCTTCACCTCTCTAAGCCTCTTTCTCCTCCTTTTATTCATGAGGAGATCATAACCTAAAAACACCCATCCCGTAGGGCCTTGAGGATTACGTGAGACCACACATGTAAAGCATTTAGCACACTGCCTGACACAGGGCAGGTACTGAAGAAAGGAGTCAGTCGGTATAGGAAGTGGCTTTTTAACTTATATTTTTACTGTAAGTTTATATAATATTACCAAAGGTTTGGAAAATAGAAAAAAGAAAAAAATCACCCATATTCATAACTACTATTATCATTCGGGTATACTCCTTCCAGTATTTTTTCCAATGCATCTTTTTTTTTCCCACAGATATGATTTTTTTTGCAGCATTGTGTCCTGTTCTTTTTCACTTAGCATTATATCAAAATCATTTATTCATGTTGCTACAGTCTTTTTAAAATAATTGCACAATATTCTATCATATGGACATGCCATAATTTATTTATTCTTTCCTCTGTTGCCTGACATCTAGGCTGTTCTCAATTTTTCCCTATTATAAATAGTGCGGGGTGAACATTTCTGTGCACATAGTGTTTGTACATAACTCTCTCTGAACATTCACCATATTAGATTGCAATTATCTGTCTATATGGCTGTCTCCCTTAAGGAGACTTGAAGCTTCTGGAAGGTAGGAGGGGGTTTCCTCATTATCGTACGTCCAGCGTGTAGATCTGACACTGAGTCTGAATGTCTGTTGAGTCAAAAACTTTTTCCCTGCTTTGAGTTTTGGTTTTGGATATTTCTTTAGGATAGATTTCCAGAAATGGAATTAGTGGGTTAAAGTTTATGTCCTTTGTGGGGGGGGGGGGATGGCGGAGAAAGGGTTCACTAATCGGAGGATTATCAAATTGCTTTCCAAAGAGGTTGTGCTAATGGACCCTGCCACAGTCAGTAGTGACTTTTCACTGTCCATCAACTTCATGTTTTTTGTGAACAAATTAAAGGGGAAAAAACTTCTAGGGACAAAAATAGCTGAAACACTGTTGAAGAAGAGAACAGGGTGGAAAGACTTGCTTTATCAGATTTCAACACATATAAAGCTATAATAACTATGTGGTATTAGCACAAGGATAGACAAATAGACCAGTGCAATAAAACAGACCAATGTATATACACGGTTATTTGCTTTACGACAAAAGTAGCCCCAGAGAACAGTGGAAAAGGGTGGTCTGGTCTTTCAATAAGTGCTGTTCGAAAACTTAAGTATCCATAAAATGGAATTAGACCCCTACCTCACACCATGCACAAAAAGTCAATTCCTGGTAAACTAAGACCTACATGTGAAAGGTAAAATAATAAAGATTTTAAAAGATAATACCGGACAATATTTTCATGATCTCAAGGTAGGGAAAGGTTTCTTAACACACAAAGAAGTTTGATAAGTTTGACTACATTAAAGTTAAAAACTTCTGTACATTAAAAAACACCATCATAAGGTGAAAAGGCAAGCCCCAGCATGGGAGAAAATATTTGCAACACGTATCAATGACAAAGGAATTGTTTCCAGAATAAGTAGAGAAAAGGACAGGTAATCCAATAGAAAAAGGGGCAAAAGATTTGAACAGGCATTTCCCTAAAGTAGAAATCCAAACAGCCAATAAACACTTGAACATGTGCTGAACATCCATTAATAATCAGGAAATTCAAATTAAAACCACAAAGGGATTCCACTGCACACCCAATAGATTGGTTAAAATTTAAAATCTGACAAAATGAAGTGTTGGTAAGGATGTGGAGCAAAAGGAACTTTCATCCACTGGTGATGGGAATGTAAAGTGGTACACCCACCTTAGAAACCGGCATTATCTAGTCAAGGTGTTACAAACGCAGACTCTCTAGCACAGGAATTCTACCTAAAAGCGTATATTCTAGATCAGGTATCAGTAAGCTTTTTCTATAAAAGACCAAATAATAAATATTTTAGGCTTTGCAGGTCAAATGGTCTTTGTTGCAATTACTCATCTCTGCTGGGCACTACAGCAGCCGTAGATAATACATAAAGAAATTGGTGTGGCTGTGTGCCAATAAAACTTTACTTATGGACACTGAAATTTGAATTTCATATAATTTCCATGTGTCATGAAATATTATTAGTCTTTGGTTTTTTTTTCCAACCACTTGAAAATGTAAACAACATTCTTAGCTCATGGACCATACAAAAGCAGATGTGGACCAGGTTTGGCCTGTGGGCCACAGCTGGCCAGCCCCTGTTCTCTAGTGCTATTCAAGGGATGGTCCAGGGCTCAGCAGCAGCAGCATCACCTAACAATTTGCTGGGAATGAAAATGTATGGGCATCACCTAGGCTGACTGAGTCAGACTCTGTAGGGAGAAGGACCAGGAGTCTGCATTTTAACAAGCTCTCCAGCTATTTTCATGCAGACCGAAGTTTGAGAATCACTGCTGTGGAGAAACTCCTATGTATGTGCACAAGGATGTATGTACAAAAATGTTCACAGCAGCATTATCTGTAATAACCTCAAACTGAAAACAACCCAAATGTCCGAGAGCCATAAAATGTCTAAAAGCAGTAAAATAGATAAGTGGAATAATATTCAGGAATGAAAATGAACAAAGTAGAGTCTTATGCAGTATGGATAAATATTAAAAAGATAATGTCAGGCACAAAAAACAAATCCAGACAGAAAAGAATATGGACTCTGATTCTGTACAACAAATTAAGTTCAAAAATACACAAACTAAATTATGCCATTTTGGGCTGAATACTTAAGTGACAAGACAGCAAAGTGAGGCAAGGAAGTTATACTCATTAAAGTCAGGATCATTATCTTTGCAGAGAAAGAGGGTGTTGTGTGTAGGAAGGGGCACACGAGAGGCTTCTGGGCTCCTGGCAATGTCCTATTTCTTGACCCGGGTGATTGTGATGTATGTATTCACTTCATGATAATTTGTTAAAGTGTACATTTATGTTTTGTGCACTTTTCTGTATGTGTGATATATTTCACAATAAAAATTAAAAAGAAAAGTAACTGCCCAGAATGGAGACTTTCTGAGCTAGCCCTGTGTGTGGAACTTGCCAGAGCCACTTCACACCTTGACTTCCCTCTTGGCCAAGTCCCCACAGCCCACCCAACTGCATGTTGCAAATTTATAGGCTGCCGGAGCCCAGATGGTTTCCTGTGATAGCTGCTAGGGCATAATAATGAATACACGTCTCCCCGCACGTTCCTGAATGCATTTTGGCAGGATTTTTACTGCAGGCAGTAAAACCTTGTTACCAAGTCCCTCATGGTCTCAGGGACTTGGCCACATTGTGGTTGAGACACACTCCTCGTGTTACAGGTAGCCCCTCATCCTTGTCCATATAGAATCCTTGAGAGCTGGCTTTCTCTCTGTGGTCCTAGGAGGCCGTTTGATTGATTGTTACTAATAATCATTGCATTTCAGAAACTCTGATTCCTGTCCTCACAGCTGAAACTTCCTCTTTGCACTAATTGGAAAAACATCCTCTGAGGAACGGAGGCATCTTTATTGAGTCCATCTTTGGTGATGACTATGTCAACTGGCAAGATCAAGTTTATAGCAGGGAGGGGAAGTTTCTCCCAAAGCTCTGGTCCCAGGCCTGCGTCCAAGAAGCTAGGCTGACCTGCCCCATATCCAACTTCCATTTGGAGAAACAGGGGGTCACATTAGGGAAGGGCAGGCTAGAAAGGCTGGGGTCAATCCAGGAGTCCAAGAGCCATCCCAGGTAGTGGTCCCCCAAGTTTCTTCCCCTTTTTCCTCATAAACATTAGCTACATAATTAAGATCACATTTCCCAGGCTCCATGGCAGTGAGGTATGGTCATGTGACCAAATTCTGACTAATGAGAATGCAAGCAGAAGAGGTACATGGAACTTCCAGGAAGGGTCCTTGAAGAAAAGGTGCCTGTCCTCTGTCCTTCCCTTCCTTGCTTTCAGTTGCAATGGGATTGAGCTTTAGCAGCCATTTGAATAATGAAGTGACTTTGGAAATGGAGTCCATGCCACTGGATAGAGAAGCCCATGCCAGCCCTGGGCTAACTTCCCGGACTTTTGCAAAAGAGAAATAAACTTCTATCTTTTTTAAGCCACTGCTCTGGGGAATTTTCTGTCACTTGTAGTTGAACCCAATCCTAACTGATACAACAGCATTTTTTATAATGGTAAAAGGTGGAAACAACCTCAGTGATCTATAAGAAGGGACTGGTTAAATTCGTTCACTCATTTATCACATTTTTGTGTGTGTGTGTGAGGAAGATTAGCACTGAGCTGACATCTGTTGCCAACCCTCCTCTTTTTGCAGAGGAAGATTGGCCCTGGGCTAACATCCATGCCCATCTTCCTCTACTTTATATGGGATGCCACCGCAGCATGGCTTGATAAGCAGTGCGTAGGTCTGCATCCAGGATCCGAACCTGTGGACCCTGGGCCGCCGAAGTGGAGCGCATTCACTTAACCACTACACCACCGGGCCGGCCCCCATCATCACATTTTTAATGAGTGCCACCATGTGCTCTGATCTAGGCCTGTGTGGTATGGTGGTAGAAAAAGATGCTGTCTCGACCCTCAAGAACTTTGTTAGAAGAGGAAGCAGGAGGCATCAATAAATGGACAACTAAAATATAGCTTAATTAAGTGGAACCATAGAGGCTGAGTAGTTTAAAACACATTTTAACAAGATGGGGAAAATATTCATGACATATTGCTAAAAACAGTAGGTTATTAAAGATCATGCACAGTGAGTCCAATTTGTATAATAGCATATATATTTGCATGGAGAAAAACCAAAACTGATGTGTACTTCATCTGAACACCTTGGGCAGCACTGGCATTTAGCTGGCCAACAATAAATGGTTAATGAATCTTCTTCAGGGTGGAGGGACTATTTTTTCCTCTGTATTTTTATGTACTTTCTAAATGTTCCCCCCAAAATATGCATGACTTTTGTAATAAGGAAAAAATATCGCCATTAGGAAACAATGTGAATTACGAAGTTAAGGATCAAGACAAAGTGTGTAGGGTAGTGATTTTTGTTAGAAGGTAAAGAAGTCGTGCTAAACAGTCTCAAAAAGAAACTCAAGTCTGAGGTGTGGGTTTGGCCTCCCCCTAAGAGGAGGACAGCGGCAGGGTCTGCGTGTCCACCCAGGCAGGGTCTGGAAGCATGCAGGGAAGTTTGCCCAGGGCTGTGTCCTACATGTTTAGTGGGGCAGGGCCCAGTGCAGACAAGTTATTAAGCACTAGCCCTGTCCCTTCTCTTCCCATGGCTCCTCTCTGCTGGGCCTCCCGCCCCACCATTAAAGCAGCTGTTGTTGTTTTGTAGAGGCTAATTAACTCCACACTGCATGAAGCCAGACGCTAATTGGCCCACTCACTTAATCAACTTTAATGTCTCTCTTCTGGTGGACCCGGCTGCTGCTGTTTGTTCCCCTGATCACCAACAAACGCAGATTCGGGGAGTGCTGATAACAGCTCTGGGGAGCACATGCAGCTCTGACCCTGTTACCCCCGCAGCGGGCGCGGAGGCTCATTCTGACCCTCTGTTAGCTCAGTGGACAGACCCTTAAGTTGGCGATCAGGGAGCACCTTGGGACCCGGGCTTATTGCTTCTCTTCCAAACATTGCACCGTGAAATGAGTCATCAGACGGTTGGTTCCTCAAGAGAATTGGCCTCATCTCGGTCTGTTGCTGACACAGATTTAAGGCTCTAAAACCTAACTAACTTACACAACTACTGCGACTACATTTTACTGAGTGTTTTTTCTGTAGCAGATGCTGTGTCAAGTCCTTTCCAATGCAACAGGAACACGATGTGGCTCAGGGTAAGTAAACAATACATATTTTTAATTGAATGAAGAAGAAACACCACTCATCTCCATTTGTCAGATGAGAAAACTGAGACAATAATAATATTTATATTTGTGATTGAAAGGACATCCACATTCATTTCAATCACAGTTCTATAATATTAGGACTAAGAGTTATTGTAGTCCCTATTTTGGGGAGAACTAGAAGATTTCAGAAAGAAAAATGACTTTCCTAAGGTCACAAAATGTGGGAGACAGAATAATGCACCCCCTCCCCAAAGGTGTGTACATCCTAATTCCCAGACCTGTGAAGACGTTACGTTATACGGCGAAATGACTTTGCTGATGTGGTTAAGTTAGGATGTAGAGATGAGAAGATTATCCTGGATTATCTAAGTGAGCCTAATATAATCACAAGGGTGTTAGGGAGGCAGCAGGCTCAGAGTCAGAGAGAGAAGATGTAAGAACAGCAGCAGAGGTCAGACAGAAGAGAAGATGCTACACTGCTGGCTTTTGAAGACGGAGGAGGGAGACAGAAGCCAAGGAATGCAAGCAGCCTCCAGCAGCTGGAAAACATAAGGAAACAGAGTCTCCCTTGAAGCCTCCAGAAGGAAGCAGCCCTGCCAACACCTTGATTTTAGACTTCTGACCTCCAGAACTATAAGACAATAAATTTGCATTGTTTTAAGCCACTTAATTTGTGGTAATTTCTTACAGCAGCCATAGGAAACCAATACACACTCTAAGTTAAAGAGCTTGAATTAGGCATCATGACATGAAGTCTCTTTTTGACTGAATTGACAAGATTTCCCCATCCCTAATCAGTACGTGGTGATTTGAATTCTAGCCTCCCATAAGATGAGGATAACTGTGTGTGTGAGGCTGTTGGCCTGGCTTCTCCTTGCGGCCCAACACACCCTCTACCTCCTTCCCAGTCCCTCCCACACTTCTTTGCCCTTCTTTTACTTCCTCTTCTTCCTCAAGCATCTCAAACCCAGCTGTACAATATAGCTCCTCTGGGGTGAACCCTGGTTCTGTCTCTTCTGAAGATCAGCTTTGACCAGGGCAGAATAAGTCACAGAGCTTGTGGGAGTTTGCTATCTGGGAGACAGTACAGCAGAAAGGAGAAGCTCTTGCATTTGAATTCTACCCACCCACTTACGTCCAGTGTGCCTCCATTTCATCTTCTATTCGAAGGGTTGTTGTGAGGATGAAAAGAAAGAACCCACAGGGCCAGCCCCGTGGCTTAGCGGTTAAGTGCATGCGCTCCGCTACTGGTGGCCCAGGTTCGGATCCTGGGCGCACACCGACGCACCGCTTCTCCGGCCACGCTGAGGCTGCGTCCCACATACAGCAACTAGAAGGATGTGCAGCTATGACATACAACTATCTACTGGGGCTTTGGGGGAAAAATAAATAAAATAAAATTATTAAAAAAAAAAAAAGAAAGAACCCACATGTCTAACTTAGCACAATACCTGGCAATGATAACTCAGCAGATGTTGGCAATAATAACACCCACACGAACTGAGCTCCTGGTTGGCAGAACCCTGAGGCCCGCTCCTCAGAGGGTTAAGGACATAGAGCAGTGGTTCTCAAACCGCAGCATGCATCAGAGTCACCTGGAAGGGACTGGACCCCACTTCTATCGTTTGTGATTCAGTAGGTCTGGGTGGGACCTGAGAATCTGCATGTCTAACACATTCCCGGGCAGTGGGGCTGTAGCTGCCCCAGGGACCGCGCTTTGAGAACTGCTGATTTAAAGCACAAAGGTAAGGATGGTGCCTTCCACACTATTCTTTCCTAGTGCCCAGCACAATGCCTGGCATATGACAGGTATGCAACAAATATTTGTGGAATGAATACCGTTTTTCTCACTGTCTCCCTGAGGTTTTAAATGTCCAGAAAGCTACCCTTCCCTGTAAAAGAAGTCCATTCTCTATCTTTTTTATCACCATCATATTTACCACAACTTGGTGCACACAATCTCCTCCTCATAGACTCCCTGTTTTCCCCTTGAATACCCTCCATTTCCCCAGCGAGTGTCTCTCCCCTGGATCTCAACCTTTTCCATTAACTACACACACTGCACAGCCTGTTCCAGGACATCAAACTTTAATTTAAACAGAAAATAATCAATAAGCTTAGCAAATTGCCCATGGCAACCTCTGCTGAGTGAATCAAAGGGTTTTATAGGTAATTTAAAGGGTGTCCTCACTCATCCCTCAAGGTAAAGCTTAGCACATTGACAGGAACCCTTTTCCACCCTGCCCAGAAAGCTCTGGAAGGAAATGGAAGAGAAAAGACTTAGGTTCTGGGGTGGGGAGTAGTTGGACTGGGAAGGAAGGGTTTGTCTTTTAGGATAAAAAGCTTCTGAGAAAAAACTGACATTTGATATTGAACCCAGTGTGGGTAAGGGTTTTTTTTGGTTACAGGCAACAGAAACAGACTCTGGAAAACTTCAGAAAACAAAAGTATTGTCACACTATGAGGTGTAATTAAAGAAAAAGGCTAAAGAGCTGGGTCTCAGAAATATTTTAAATATTCTCAGAGTTGCTCTCTTGAAGGTGCCGTTTGGGGATGCAGCTGTGCTGTTTTCTGTCTTTGTGTCTCGACTCAGGATTAATACTCGAAGAGAACGTCTGAGCAGCCTCAATGGGTCCCGTGGCCCTCCCTTGGCCTGGGAGGATGGGGCACCTGATAGACAGTCCTATCAAGACAGTTAGTGGGAAGGGAGGGCTAGTTCCCCAAAGGAATATCAAGATAGAGTAACTGAAGAACGGAATTGCAAAGCTGGGCTGGCAAAAACATGTTTTTACTATGGAAGTTTTCTGGGTTTTGACTTATCATTTTCTCCAAACAAGAGCAGCCAATCTAGTAGTATTTATGAGATCCTGGGGCCTGTGCAGGACTTTGAAGAGCCATCAAGTGTATGGCCAAGCCAGAAAGCTGTCAATCATTTTCAGAGAATCTCCCCAGACCCCTCCATGAAGACTGTGCAATGTCTAAATCTTTACATTCAAGACATTATTCTCTCTATCCAGGGTGATATTAAATAATTGGTAACTGGTATGCCCTGGGTATAGACTAATCGAAACTATCACAGCTGTAAAGAACCCGTAAGACCACACTGGTTTGTGCCAGCTGATCATCAGTCTGGTGTCTCCTTAACCTAGTAGGCATTGAAAGCCTGTTCCTTGTGATCTCCACAGTGGATGCCTAGAACAGCCCTCATTCCTTAGGAGAAGTACTGGGGTCTTCTTTTCTGAGTTTCACACACCCATGGCTTTGTCAGGGACTCTAGAATTTAGTGTGCAACTATACGATGGATGCAGCCTTCTTACCAGAGCTGCAATTCAGTGCCATGAGGTCTGCTGCTCTCCCCTGCCTGTTGAACTCTCGGGCCAGACTGCCTGCGTTCAAAACCCAACTTTACTACTTACCAGCTCTGTGACCTTGAATAAGTGATTTACTCTCTCTGAGCCTACGTTTTCATTTGTAAAAAGGAGATAATAATAGACCCTGCCTCAGAAATGCTGTTGTAAGAATTACATGAATTCCAGCTTATAAGGTGCTTAGTTATGCCTGGTTCCTGGCTGGCGCTCAACAAATGCTGGCTGTTGTTGTTATATTATTAACATTTATCTTCTGAAAACATCAGGGCAGACAATCCTTGGAAAACAATGTGTTTGACTTCTTCCTTGAACAGAAGGGATTTTGAGGCCCTGGGAGGGGAGGCCACATAGCCGGTTGGTGGAGGGCCTTGACTGACCCAGCCTGTGGCAGTTGAATGGGTGACATTTGGGCATAGAATGGTTGTGTTGATCCCATGCGTAGACCAAGATGGTAGGTGTTGGAGGCCTAGAAGACCTGATCCTGGAACGTGCTTCACCATTGGCTGTGAATGGCACCTAGCTGCGCCAGCACCTCCCGCCACCCCTTAGGGGTTTACAGGGGAAGGCCAATTGGGGAGTGAAGGCCCCAGGGATGAAGACTTAGAGAACCTGGCTTTGTTCATAACTAGGCTTTATGCTGGCCCCACCCTGATGGGAGTAGCTGGCATTTCTGACTGCCTTTATTCATCTCAAAGTATTTTCATAAACTCTATCATTTCACTTTATTTCCACTCCACCCTGTGAGCTAATTATTATTATGAGTCCATTTGAGAAATGAGACAGAGGTTAAATGACTTGTACGTTATGCTTTTAAAAGTTTTTTTAATATGGAAAATTTCAAACATATGTAAAAGAAAAAGAAAATAGGATCACAAACCTCCGTTTATCTATTCACAGCTTCAACAATTATCAACATATGGCCATTCTCGTTTTATCTGTATTCCCCCACCACACTCTTTATCCTCCTCCACTATAAAGCATATTCCAGACATTATATCATTTCATCCATAAATATATCTCTAAATGATAGGGACTCTTTTTTAAAGATAACCACAGCACCAGAATTCTTTTACATCATCCTCTTTTATCGTTCTTACTTGATATCTTAACTGTTTTCTTAGCACAGTAGTAATTATTTTTTTCACTCAACAAAGTGTCATAAACAATTTGCCATGTCATTGAATATTCTTCTAAAATGTAACATGTAAGCACACATGTTAATTGATGAATCAATTAATTTATCAAGCCAATCATGTTTTTAGATACTTATTTCCAAATTTTTACTATTAAAGAATGCTTCCAATAAACATCTGTGGTAGACTCTAGGTGTCTCCAAATATCCATTTCTCCCTTATTCTTTAGAATAGAACACCGATTTTACTTGGTGTGACAAAAGATAAGCTAAAAAAGTGTCATTTCCCAGCTTCCCTTGCAATTAACTGAGGCCAAGTGAACATGTATCAGCCAGTGAGATATAAGTAGAAATGTAAGTGGGGCCTCTGGGAAGGCTGCCTAGAGGAAGTTGACTCAGCTGGGAAGTGCTCCATTTTTGCCCTCCTCCCCTTCCTCCTTTCTACTGCCTGGAACTCAGGTAGAGTGGCTGGTGGTCCAGCGCCATCTTGAACTATTAAAATGGAAACCACACTCTAAGGTGACAGAGCAGGATAGAAGGAGCATGGATCTCTGAGGACCCCAGAGTCAGAGGTCTCTTTCCCTCCAGACCTCCTAATGTGACAAAGTAATAAACGTCTCCTTTACTTAGGCTACTGTCAGAGTTTATCATTTAGTGGGACAGAGAGCAGAGTGATGAGAAGGCCTTGAGGCCGGAACATGCTGGCCTTCAGACAGAACAGCAGGAACATCGTGTGCCTGGAGTAGAGTCACAGACTAAAAGAGGTGCAGGTATGAGGCTGGAGAGGAGTCTTGCAGGCCGTGAGGAAGACTTCTGTTCTAAGTGTGATGTGTGCCTCCTGATGGCATGAACCTCACAGAGGTATTATGAGAGGATTACATGACAGTGCTCACCACAATGCCTGCCACATGGTGAGCATTTAATACATGATAGTTATCATTGTCGTCGTTGTTATTCACAGGTGGGATAGTTGAAAAAGAATGGGACTGGGAGTCGGAAAAATAGGGCTCCACTCTTGGTTTTGGAAGTTACCAATCTCAAGACACTAGCTAAGTATCTTTGCTTCCTGTGACCTCAGTTTTGTCATGTGTAAAATGAAGACTCGGGAAAACGTAAGACCAGGTAAATGACCACCAAATTTATGTTAGCCTCAGAAACCCCTGCTCAAATGGAATATTTAATGAGAAGTCAAACATGCTGATAGACAAAAGAGGCTTGACTGCGGTAGAAGAGGGAATGGGGTCCTGAATACCATTGCTACCTGTGGGCCTTCTCCTCTTCCTCCCCATGGTGGCCCTCAGGAAGCTTCTCAAGGCACTGCTTAAAAACCACTAGACCGATGCTGAATGTTATTAGTCATTAGGGAAATGCAAATAAAAACCACAATGAGGCAGAGCACAAAGGAATTTTAGGGCAGTAAAACTATTCTGTTTGAAACTACGATGGATACATGTCATTGTACATTTGTCAAAACCCATAAAATATACAACCAGAAGAGTGAACCCTAATGGAAACTATGGACTTTGGGTGATAATGATGTGTCAGTGTAAGTTCATCGATTGTAAGAAATTTACCACTGGGGTGGGGGATGTTGATAGTGGGGGAGGCTGTGCGTGTGTAGGGACAGGGCGTAGATGGGAACTCTCTGGACTTTCCCCTCAATTTTTCTATGAATCTAAAACTGCTCTAAAAAATAAAGTTTATTAATTTAAAAAACGTAAAAAGAAAACCACAATGAGATACTACTTCACACCCACTAGGTGGCTATGATTTAAAAAAACAAAACAAAACAAAACAAATGGTGGAAAATAAGAGTTGGCAAGGATATGGAAAAATTGGTTGGAACCCTCGTGCTTTGCTGGTGGAAATGTAAAATGGTTCAGCCACTTTGGAAAACAGATTGACCATTCCACAAAAAGTTAAACATAGAATTACCATATGACCCAGCAATTCTACTCCTAGGTATACACATACAGGAACTGAAAACAAGTATTCAAACAAAAATTCGTACACCAATATTCATAGCATCACTATTCACAATAGCCCAAAAGCAGAAACAACCCGAATGTCCATCAACAGATGAACAGATAAATAAAATGTGGTATACACACAATGGAGTATTACTCAGCAACAGAAAGAAATAAAGTAGTGATACACGCTACAGCATGGATGAACATCAAAAACATTATGCTAAGTGAAAAGAGCCTGACACAAAAGGTCACATAGTCCACGATCCATTTCTGTGGAATGTCCAGAGTAGGCAAATCCTCGAAGACCGAAAGCAGATCAGTGGTGACCAGGAGCTTGGGGGAGGGCGAGGGGAGCACTGCTGACTGGGGATGGGATTTCCTTTGGACTGATGAGAACGTTTTGGAACTAGATAGAGGAGATGGTTGCACGACAGTGTGAATGTACTATATGCCTCTGAATCATACACTTAAAATGGTTAATTTTATGGTATGCGAATTTTACCTCAATTAAAAAAAAAAATCACACTAGGAGCTCTCTAAACTCTTTCTAGTTCCAATGCTCTGCAGTCCTGTCCCATTGCCACTTATTATCTGCAGGAGGATTGTAATTTTGAAGTGGGTTGGTGCATGCTAGTACCCAAGAGTACTCCAGTTTATTCTGACCACTAGCCCTTTATTACCATTATCCCCCAAGCCTTGAGTAGGACCCTGAGGGAAGGGGGATCCAGGGACAGTAAGTTCTAAAGGGTAAAGTACAGAAAGGGCCAGAGCATGAAACATAGACAAGGTATGAGTGTGGCATAAGCAGGGGCGGGGGTGATGGGAACGATAATGCGAGGCCCCTGAAACTTACCAGTCTCTATCTCTAGGAGTAATGGGGACAACTATACACTTGGAGGGCCAAGTATTTAGCTATTCCTAGTCCAGGCCAAAAGGCTGGGATCTTCACTGCCTACAAAGGTTAAAAGAAAAGACCCTCCAGCACTCCAAGAGGTCTGTGGAAAGATTGGTAGAGAATTCTAGACGGTGCTGTCCAATACGGTAGTCACTAGCCACACACAGCTAGTGAGCACATGAAATGTGGCTAGTCTGAATTGAGATATGCTAAAGTATAAAATATACATCAGGATTTGAAGACTTATGAAAAAAAAGGAATGTAAAATATCTCAATAATTTTCACATTACTTATATGTTGATAATATTTTAGATATATTGGGTCAAAAATATATTATTAAGCTCACCTGTTTCTTTCTACTTTTTTATGTGACTACTAGAAATTTTTAAATTGCGTATGTAACTCGTTATATTTCCCTGGGACAGCACTGCTCAGTAGAGCGTTGTATTACTCCTCCCGGGCAGAGGTGGCGCTGTTAGGGTCTCTTGGCAGAGACTACTCAGCCTTAAGCACCGTCTGGGAATTTAAGTTTCCCAAGTGGTTGCCGGGAAATGTGAATGTGTCTTATCGCAAGACAGCACAACAAACAGAATCCATTGAGCAAAGCAAATTTTGCTTGTGGCCTGGATACAAAGACAGGTGCATCCGAAGCGTCAAGTCTTCTTAAGCACTCCGTGTTCTCAGAAGGTCTGCATGGCCATCAGCATGGCGTCAGCGGAGGGGGGCCCACCACACCTTCCCCAGCACCCCAGTATGTCTGCAGAGTCCCAGACGGTAAACGGAAGAGAATTTTCACAATCACTTGAACTTGGCCAGGAAAATCGGGAAATGTTTATTCTGTGGCAGAGTAAAAATTGCACATTTTCTATTAAGATAGAAAATAAAAACAAAGATCCAAATAGCCAGTCCCTTGCACCGCCATTTTAGTCACAGTCTGCCTGTGCTTTCTGGCTGTGTTACAAAATGAAATAAATCCCTTTATAATCCCACACACTGGCTCCAAAAATGTATTTTCACAAGCACCGAAGCAGACCCTTTGGGCATTTCTTCCTATAAATGCTCATCCCCACTCAAAACTGTTTTTTTCTTTTTTATTACATCCTTTTACAAAATGGTGAACTGAAATGATTCTGGTGCAGGTTCCGTCAGACGGGAAGGAGGAGGAGGGAAGTGCCGGCGGTGGTCCAAACAGAACCCCCCTCACAAGCTCAGCATTCTCCCCACACTCTCTGTAATCCTCTCCAGATCACTCACCTTCATTGGTTTCTTCTTCCACCCAACATGTCGAATTTCCCATTTTCTGCCTGGCATGTTCTTTTGCATTGTTGTTACTTAATACTTAACAGTTTATGGGTCTTTGAGCGGTATGACACCTCCCCTTAACCCCCACCCCTATACCTAGCTCCCTGTGACTTCACATAACATTCAATAAATATTTGCTGAAGGACTGAATGAAGTTGAATCTGATATTTGCCAACTCTGATACAATAGAAGAAATCAATGTCAGCTTTTCCAGCTAGAGAGAGAAACAGGGAAGCTATGTAAAATGATCTGAAGTAAAAATTGCATCCAGCACTTTACCTTCAGTTCTCTGAAGGAGGCTGTCATAACAATGGACTATAAATACAGGGTGAGTCCTATCTCTGTAAGGAAGCAGTTCTAACAGGGGTCTGGAAGGGCCAAGAAAACACAGCTTCTTCTCCCTGAGTATATACACAGGTGTTCCGTGTGGAATGAAATCCACTTAACTTGATTTTATGGACAGTGATTCATGCAAACTCAGTTCCAAACTGCTTAGCACAGCTCAGTTAAATAAATTACGGCAAGAGTAACCCAGCCAGCAGTAAAGGCAAAAGACAGAAAATAAACTTGAAGTGAGGATTGAAATTTTAGGAGTGCCTGGTGTGCCAGAATCGTCTTTCTTCTGGGGGTTCTGAAGGGACCTTGGTGATCTTCAAGGTCAAGGTGCTGACTCCACTGATGGGGAGACTGCAGCCCAGGGAAGGTTGAATACACGTCCAAAGTTACTTAGAGAGTAGCCGGCAGAGGCAGGGCTCCTGGGTCCCAAGTCAGAGCGTTTCTTCGTCTCCTTGGGCTTCTGGATGTCTTGTTCATGGCCACAGCACCAGGCACACCCCAGAGAGTCAATAAATATTTGCTGAATTAATGAGTGACTGAATCTGCTGAGCTGGAGACAGGCAGAGTCAGCCTGAGGGTTAGAGAGGGGGAGAAAAATCTAAGGTGTTGTTGTTGTTGTTGCTAGAGCTGTGGAGTCGATTCCGACTCCTAGCGACCCTGTATACAGCAGAGCAGACGCTGCTCGAGCAATGACTTCTTAACCTTTCTAAGCCTCAGTTTCCTCACCTCAAAAATGGGCACAATTGGGGCCGGCCCCATGGCTTAGCGGTTAAGTGCACGCGCTCCACTGCTGGCGGCCTGGGTTCGGATCCCGGGCGCGCACCAACGCACCGCTTCTCCGGCCATGCTGAGGCCGCGTCCCACATACAGCAACTAGAAGGCTGTGCATCTATGACATACAACTATCTACTGGGGCTTTGGGGGAAAAAAATTAATTAATTAATTAATTAATTTTAAAAAAATGGGCACAATTATAGCATCCATATCATAAAGTTATGAAGATTAAATGGTAACATCTATTATGAAGTGTCTAAAACAGTGCTTGTCATACAATAAGTGCACAATACATTATTATCATTATCATTATTATTATTATTATTATTAGTTTCACAATAAGGAGCCACAGCAGGGGATGGCCGCCTGGATCTACCCTGACACCACTGTCACTCTCACTCCAGTTAGATCACCATCAGGAAGGCCACAGACTTCTGGAAAGGGTGGAGGGTAGACTCATAAAAGGAAAGAAGAAGCAGGAAGAACCTGTGCTCATATTAACTAATCAATTCATTATATGTCCCCATGTGCTCTCCAGTTTGCCTCCAAAGTACCATAGTTTTGAAGTGTGCTTGGCATTAGCAAATAATCTCAGATGTACCCAAAGATTTAGTCACAAGGATTTTCAGTGCATTATTGCTGATAATAGTGAAAATCAAAAACCACAAGAGATTGACTAAATAAATTATACCTTTACATAATGAAATACAGTGTAGCCATTTAAACTAATCTTGGAGGCTATGTGAAGACATAGAAGGATGCTGGTGATATACTGCTTGGAGGAAAGCAAGGCACTGACAGAGTGGAGACAGAGATGAGCTCTTCTTGACTCTCCCACATCACCCAGCACAGCTGCGGGTCCACCATGGGGGCTCAACAATTCCCTGCTGATCACTATCAGAATCCAGGAGGTAGCAGTTCGGGCAACCTCCTCTCCCATTAAAGTATCATTTCCCAGATTCCAACCACTTGGTTCTTCGACTTCTATCTTATTCTGAATCCAATCATGAATAAACATATGAAAAAGTGCTCAACCTCATTAATAGGCAGGGACAAGCAAATCAAAACTACACTGAGACACCACTACACATCTGCCAAAATGGCTAAAATAAAAAGACTGACAATCCCAAGCGTTGACAAGGAAGCAGTGCAGTGGCAACTTACACCACTTTGAGAACAGTTTAGCTGAAGCTATAAAAATCAAATATGCACAACAGCTATGTGTATGACTCAGCAGTCACTCCTAGTTGAAGCTCAAGAGAAATGTGTATGCATATACACTAAAAGACATGCACAGGAATGCTCACGGCAGCATTTTTCAGGATAACCACAGACTGGAAACAACCTAAATGTCCGTTTATTGTAAAATTGACAACTTGTGATACACACATACAGTGAAATACTCTATAGTGATGAAAATGAATGAGGTACAGCTACAAGCAACAAAACAAAGCAGAAAAAAAGAAGCCAGATATAAAAATATACACACATGGCCCCGCTCATATACACACACATACATAGTTCCATTTATATAAAATTTAAACACCTAAAACTAAACTATAGTCTTAGAAGTCAGGACAGCTACCTCTGGGGAGGATGGTAGGAGCAGTGACTGGGAGGGAGCATGAGGGAGGCTCCTGGGGTGCTGGTCATAGTCTGTTCTTGGCCTGGATGGCAGTCACAAGGTATTTGCTTTAGGACAACTCGTCGAGCTGTGCACTTAATGATTTGTGTACTTTTTATACATATGTGATATACTTTGCAATAAATTTTTTAATAAAATAAATTTAAAATGGTTCATAAGACAGGACATGGCTTTACAGCACTTTCTAGGAGTTACTACCTAACAAGCTGAGGTTGACTGTCTTTTGTGATTCCTCAGGGGTCGAGAGGGCATCCCTCTGAGAGTGGCCAGAATCCCCAGGAGCCCTGGGAGGAGCCACCAACAATAGGCACAGCCCAGATCCCTAGAGGAGGGCCTAATCTGGCAGCAAACTCAGACTAGCAGTTGGAAAATTTCTGCGAGGAGCCCAAACAAGGTGGGAGACTCTCCCATGGGCACGCTGGCTCCTGGGAGCCCCGCCCCTGCCAGCCTTGGAGATAGGCGAGCACTGAGACTAACCAAGCCGCTCCCAGCCCCCACTGAAGGAGCTGTTTGTTTCCAAAGGCCTGATGGAACAACTAACTGTAAGCTAGGGAGAGGAAATTACACAATGGATGTTGAAATGTGGGCTTGTTGAAAAGTTGTCACTCGAGTAATGAATGCCCTATTTCCTGTTTTTTTGCCGAAAGTTAAATGCTGGGCATAATTAGCTAGTAAAAAAGCAAGCTTGGCAGCAGAACAAAAATAGCACATTTTGGGAGCCTGGGCCAATTAAAATTGTTTATGCAGCCATTTAACAATATTTTTCTCCAAACTATTATGACCAGGAAATATGCAGCCTGAGACTGTAAGGCAGGTTCTTCAGAAGAAAAATGGCCACACGCTGTCCTTTACACAGCCTGCTGTTCTCAGGGGATTTTATAATAAGAATGAGCACGTCCATCCTCCTGAACTCCCTGGGCCTCCTTGGGATCTTGAGAACAGCATCACTCACCCTCTGTGGCAGGCCGCTGCTGCTGAGGCCCTGCAACCCACTAATGGTAAGATTAGCCGAGCTCCCCACGTGTTAGAGAGGCCAGCGACCGCGATTTAGCTGTCTGATGCAGTCACGTAAATCATCTGGCTGGTGCCGTAATCAGCCTGAAAGTATGGAACAGTTTTGTTAATAACTGGACAGTCTGGCTGGCATCAGGATTAGTTGCTAGAGCTCACAAAATTGCCCTGGCAAAGTTTGTCAGGATTCCGGTCCTCTCTGCCCTCTCTCCCCAACTTCCATGCGTGCTCTGAGGATCTTCCACCTCAAGTACTCAGGTTACATCTTTCTTTCCCACTCCAGCCTCCCTGACAAAACATGCTTTCAGATCCTTCATTTACAGTAAGGTGTAATGGACTGATAACAGCTTTCAACGTTAGCAGTCAGCATCCCTAAAATTTCACCCAAAGGAAATAGCCTATTTTACTTAACTTACCAGGTTAGCCCACTTGGCTGAACCCCTCCGTTGGCTGACGGGAGAGACAAGAGCTTTGGGGACCTGCGCTCGGCTGTAAGCGTTGCCCCAGAAGCTTCAGCCCAGTTTGTCTTAGCCTGGCTGCCGCCTCCGCCAGACCGTGGAAGGCAGCTCATACGCAACTCCGGCCCCGAGGCACCAAGGTGAGCACCGCTCACCCGGGAGGCTGACTGTGTAAGGCCTGTTGTCCTGGATTGGACAGGGGTGTTCAAACGGCAGAAGAACCACCTCGTTCCTTCCTGTTCACCCTCTGTTCATTTCACATTCATTCATTAGTTCATACGTAGGTAGTACTTATAAAATGTATACGAATCAAAAATAATAATTTAGCTTCATATTAAGAGCTCTCCTTGGCTTGACCCAGCCTCCCTCTCTCACCTTTTCTCTGACTAGTCACTTTCCTGAGCTTGCCAGGACCTTCTTCCCTCAGAAGCATACACTGTACTTTTCCAATTTTGTGCTTTGTTCAGACTCTGTCCTCTGCCCATGCGTCTTTTCCTCCATGTGTCCAAATCTCCCCCATCATATGAGGCCAACTGGACCCCCTGCTTACCCGTGAAGCCATCCCTGACCACGTCTGGCCACGATGGCCTCCTGCACATCTGAACTCCTACAGCATCTGTCCCCTCAGCCTGCATGCACATGGCCTGTTGTCCACAGTTGCCTGTGACATGTCCTGCATTGCTAGTGAACGTTCTGTCTTTGGGGAGAAGGTGTAGCATAGCATTGGCCTCCCTCCCTCAGCCTATGGGTGTTGGAATCAGGAGGGGACCTCTTGTCAGCAGTTTCCGGGTCAGAACTAAACGAAGTTCCTGACAACGAGCCCGCCCCGGGGTCCCCACAGGAATTTCCTGTCAACACCCCCACCCTCTGCCTTCCATTTCCTCTCCTCCAGGCCTCACCTCTGAATCATGAATTTCCCTGCTGGCCCTTCCATTCTCTTTCCCCTCCATTCAATAAGCGTTTGTTACAAGGCTTCCCAGAAGACCACTTTAGGAGGTCAGCTCTGCAGACCCACAGGAGACTGTTCTTCTACAAGTAGACGTGGTACAGTGATGGGGCTCTTTGCAACTAGCCAACCAGTGACCTTGAAAGGTCATCAGCTCCCTGTCATTCATTCAATCAACAAATATTTTCTGTGAGCATACTGTGTGCCACGCCCTGTGCTGGCCCAAAGGAGCCCTCCCTTGAGGAGCTGGCAGTCCAGAAGGGGATCCAGGCAACTCAGCAAGCAGTCATGTACACAGCCTGCCAGAGCTGGGAGAGGGTCAGGTGCCCCCTATGGATGGAGTTCTGTTCTGTTTAACATCCGCTGAGAAGCAGGGTCCACATGTTTTCTATAGCTCTTTCCAGAAGCTGCAAGTTCTTCCCTTATGGTTTACTCAAGTCTTCAAAAGCTTCAACTTGTTCCCATTATCTGTTAAACTTAGCAACAATCCTTTAAAAAAGAGCTGGTCGCCACACTTAGCAGGATTCTTCATGTATTTCAAGAAGATAATTAGGTCATGCTGCCAGCATTCCTAGTGCCTTAGCTTTGCCTACTGTCTAAGATTATGCTACAAAAACACGAATTCAAGCACTAGTGGTGCTAGCTGCCACTCACTGAACAAGTGTCCAGTGCCAGGCACTTTTCACAGGCCTGGTGGAGAGGTGAGGCCAGAGGCGGCTGAATCACCATACACTGGGTGATCAGCCCCCGTCATGGGCCCACAGGCCCTGATGTCTGTCCACCTAGTGAACTTCTCCCATTCTTTCTGCCTGACCCACACCCTCTCTCCTCTTCTGGTATCATCACTCACATCTGTTAGGTACACACCATCTGGTTGCCCCACCTCCTTTGGTCAAAACCTAGTGACCCAAACTAGACCAAGCTGGCATTCTCACTCCTGACCTTGAATCTTAAGAAACTGGCTGGCGCTCCTTGGCCTCACTGCCGAGTCCTGGCGTGACTTCCCAGTAGGCCCTACTTGGCTTACGTTCACCGCTGTTGATTTCTGTCGCTTGCAGCCAAAGACCTGCAACCAAAACTGCTGTTCATTACAACCTGGTACAGTCTTATCATTCCTTTGTTCCAAAGAGAGCAAGCTGATGCCATCTGGAACTTGCAAACTCCGCTCAGCACTCTGTGGAAGGAGGAGAGACTCGGCCGTCAGGGCCGTGGACCGAGGGACGTTAGAGAAAGGAGCTGCCTGACAAACAGCAAACGTGCCAAATGAATGCTTTCAGGGCAACAAGGGTTACTGAACACTATTGATTCTCTGTCCACTAATGGTGCAGGCTGTGAGGCGGGGGTGACAGCCCCGCCTCACTCGGTGCACTAACACGCGGCAAGTCAGGCCTGCCTTCCCGTGTCAGCAGGGAAATGGGAGACGATTAAGGAACCACCTTATCAGGAACTGAGCTCAGCATCGCTGGGGAGATGGTGGCAATTAGCCTGCTGGAAGCTGTGAAGCAGACCCAGCCCCGGGTCAGGTGCGGAAGAAATTAGTAGGACGCCTCTTAACTGACAGGTCAGCTCGGGCCCCAGCGGGGAGAGGGCCCTGAGCAAACCTTTTCTCTGGCTGGGAAGAGCCCTGCCCCTTCTGGTTATCTTTTGATCTGCTCTCTGTACACATTTGCTGTGGACATCCATCCACTTTACTGGCCCTGACTGCAAAAGCAGTAATGACCCGTCTCCTCTGAACGGTGCTCTCACATTTATTCAGTCAGGCAGGCAGTGTGGTTAAGAGCTCAAGCTTTGGAGACTGGTGTGTCTGGGACAAATGGGTGAATAAGACAGACACTGTCTTTCCCTCTGGGTCTCTTGAGCTAGAGGGAGCTGGGAGTGAGTGTGGGAGGGGCCTTATTTTGAAGAAACTCTCACACAAGTCTCATCACTTCTCTCCCCTCTTATTTCAAACACACGTGATGTGAAGGAAACAGATATGGCCTGTAAGCTGGGAGACCCATTTCCTGTTTACTGTGTGACCTCAGAAAAATCCCTTTGCCTCTCTGAGCTTTGGTTTTCTCAACTATAAAATGAGGCAATGAGCAGATGATCCCTGAGTTAGTCCAGATCCTCTAAGTAGCAGATGCCAAGAGAGAGTTGAACATGCAAGGATGTTACAATGAGAAATGCCTGAGAGAGACAATGAGGAGGAAGCTGAGAAAGGCTGGGAGAGCCCTCAGACCACGGTGCAAGACTGACTCGGAGTCAAGAAGACAGAGAAGGCAGGTTAAGTGGAAGCATCCTAGATGGCCCTAAATCTAAGGCAGGTTCAGAAGGCCATCAGGGAGTCCTCAGGCCAAAGGCAGCTGTCAGAGGAGTCCGGTGTCTCCCAGGAATAGGTCTGCCTTAGCATCTTGGCTGTGCTCTGCCATCTGGGAGCAGCCCGTGGGAAGCGTGGCCTTGGAGTAAACACAGAAATGGATTTCAGAGCAAGCAGCTGGGGCCTCCTGTAGCCGAAGGTCTGCAAGGTGCATTGTTTTGGCCACAACAATCTCTAAGCACCTTGTGTGCTCTGATGTCCAACATTCTAAGAGCCCTGGACATAGGCCAGCAGACCCAGACCCATGTCAGCCTCAGGGGTCTGGCTGGGCACTGCCCAGCGGGCTGACCTCCTGACCAGCCCACGTGCAGCAGCTGCTCTGGGGCACTCCCTGATGGCGAAGTCGGCAGGATGTTTGTGCTCATTTGACGCGTTGGGATCAAATGCTTCCTGTCTCTCCTATTTTTGGCCTTGCTTTGGTCTTCAGAGAAGGGAAGTGGGGGCTTCAGTTTCCCTGCTGTCGTCTCTGTTTGAAGTAAAGCCAAACCAAAGACGCCCGACCCGATCACGTCTGACCTGCCTTCCCTGGAGCCTCCACGCACACCTCCACACATCAGAAGCGGTATGCCTTGGAGTTCTGGATGGGTCTGGGCTCAGAAAAACCTGGGTTTGAGTTTCTGTTCCACCACTTCCTGGCTGTGCAGCCCTGAGCAAATGGCCACCCTGGTGAACCTCGACATTCTCATCTGTAAAAGGGGGGTGATAATACCCACCTCTCAGGGTCACCATGAGGATTAAATAAGAGAAGACAAAGTCTTCAGCACAGCTTGGTGCACAGCACGTGCTCAAGAAATGGTACTTTTAGTGCTGGCACTGGCTGAGCACCTACGGTCAGCACCATCATTCTGGCCTTCACATCATCTCCCGGTCCTGTCCTCAGGAAGTGCACAGACTAGGACGAGAACACATAGAAAGCCACGCTGAGATTAGCTTCTAGGTTGTGGGGCTGGCTCGGGCAAGTTTGTCACAGTCGGGGCTGTCTCGGTCATTTCACGACTTCTGCGGGACTTCCCTCTCCTGTCTGTCACGTCAGGTCTCCTGAGCTCATGGGCAATGTCTGAGGCCCAGCTGGCAATAGTGTGTAGAGATGGTGCTCCCAGTGCCATGACAGTGCCTTCCAGGTACTGACAGAACTAGAGAGACCAGTGTGGTTGGGAGGGATGGCACACAAAGCAGGAGGAAGAGGGGGGCTGCCAAGGCCAGGTGATGAAGGGCCTTATAAGCCATATTAAGGAATTGGACCTGATCCTGAGGGCAATGGGGTGTCCTTGATGGGCTGCGAGTAAGAGAGCAATGTAATCAGATTTGTCTGATGGCTTCAGAACAATTTACCCAGGTTAGTCTCCTTCCCCGGGGAAGGCCTGCCCCTGGAGAGGAAAATATAAAGAGAAAGGATTGGAATTGATCCTGCCCCTTCAAAGCACAGCCTGCTCAAACTTTCCCTGACCTGTCCGCCGTCTGAACAAAGGCCCCGCGGCCAGCTGGGGAGGAGCCTTGCTGATTACTCACAATTCCCTTCCCGAGAGGGTAGGCGCTGATGTGTTTTCTCTTGATAACACTGGCTCCTTTCAAGCAATAGGACTTCCTGTCTGATCAGAGAGCAATTACTGCACCTCCAACGAGAAAATGCTTTAAACAACCCAGTTTTAGCCCTCCATGATAACAGAGAGGTTTGCTCACTGCTCAACCATTAGCCCAGAGTTTGAGGAAGGGTGGGCACTTAGGACACCTAGGAGCCAGAATGGTGTTTCTGGATCTGTTGGGTAAAAGATTCCAGTGGCCAAAGGGGACTTTGCCCCAGAAAGCTGGGCCCCCCTACCCCAGCCTGGGCCTGGAGCTTTTTGCTTCCCTGCTCCCCACCCCCTAGCATTGGGGGCCAGGTGCCGGGGGCCTGCAAGGAACAAGGCCCAAGTTTGGTCTACTGGGGGCAAGTCCGAGCTGCTCAGGTCTAACTCGATGCCACTTGGTCTGTTTACATCAGGGGGTCATGAGGAAATCTGCATGAAGACAAATTGTGACCCAACAGCCATCAGTAAAAACTGCATTTTTTCCCACCTTGGGAGAATTTAAAAGCTGAAAATTCCATCCCTACCAGAGACCATTAGTTGTCTCAACTGTCTCCCTTCCGGTATCTGCTCGCATATCCCTCACTCCTTGCTTGCTATTTTAAGATGGAGAGAGGGATGAGAAGTGGACGATCATATTAACACTTACGTAGCACTTACAACGTGCCAGACACTGCACTAAGCACTTAGATGTACTTGATCGTGTAATTCTCCCAACCACCCTGTGACATAGGTAGTATTATCCCCTTTTTTAAACGAGATAACTGGGGCACAGAGAAGTTAAGAAACTTTCCAAAGGTCACACAGCTGGTACATGGCAGGGCCAAACTCTGGACCCAGGCAGTCCTGGCTGCAGATTCTGTGCTCGTAACCACCCATGTGAAGTACCTCACGAAACCATCACCATCTCCCCAAATCCTTGGCCTTCTCCCATGTCTAACCCTGGCTCCATCCGTACCTCTTCTAGGGGGTTTCCCCAAGCCTGCAGGTTCCTAGAGGGCAGCAATAGTAATGTTATTCATCCCTACCTCCTTGGCACTTAGCACCTAATTGATGCTCAAAATATTTGCTGAATAAATACTATGATTTACTGAGCTGTGACTAGACGCTCTTCACCTCTAGGGGCTTTTGATCCCTGTCACCACTCTCTAGGTTGTAGTCACTTGTAATGTGGTCATGACTGTTCTCAAGAGAATGTTCTGTGTCCTGGGGTAGACTGTAATATCCTCTGGCCTTCCTTAGCAGGAAGCTCAGTCCAAGACAGCTGTCCAGTCCATGTTATTATCTGATGTTTTATCTACTTTGCTTCATACTAGGTGTGGCAGGCAAAATAATGGCTCCCACAAAATGCCCAGATTCTCGTCCCCAGAACCTGTGGATATATGTTACATAGCATGGGAGGGGTTAAGTTTACAGACGGAATTAAGGTTGCTAATCAGCTGACCTTGAGCTGGGGAGAGTATTCTAGATTATCCAGGCGGGCCCAATGTAATCACAGGTCCTTACAGTGGGAGTCAGAGTCAAGTCTGAAGACGCTCCACTGCTGGCTTTGAAGATGGAGGAAGTGGGCAACGAGCCAAGGAATCCAGGCAGCCTCTAGATTCCCTCCCAGGGCCTCCAGAGGGAACGCAGCCATTTCAGGCTTCTGACCTCCAGAAGGGTAAGATAATCAATTGGTGCTGTTCTAAGCCATTAAGTTTGTGGCCATTGGTTACAGCAGCCATGAGAATCAAATGCACTGGTACTGAGCGTACAGTGGTAAACAAAACAAACGTGGTGTCTGCCCTTACGAGCTTGCTGGATATGGCCCATGTTTGGGGCTCTGGGTCTGGCTGGCATTTCCCAGACACATTAGGTTCCGGAGCATTTCTGGGGCTAGGGGAGCTCTGCCCTTTCTGGAGCCAGAGCCTGTGGGTGGTGCTCGGTGCCCTGCTTGGCCCACCTGGCTCACCAGCTTTGGCTCCCATGTGTTAAGTGTTTTCTATGTGTCAGGGGCTGCACCGAACATTTTGCATACAAACCTAATTTCATCCTGACCGCAGCACTCCGAGAGAGGTATTTTTATCCCCATTTACCAGATGAAGAATTTGAGGCTCTGAGAGGAAAAGTGACTTTCCTGAGAGCACACAGCCAGTAAGTGGCAGGTGTGGACCACAGACGTCTGCCTCTAAAACCCATCACGCTGTCAGTCACTTGGCCTTTATTCACCCTGGGCATGGCAGTGTGCATCCTCGGCGGGCAGCTCACCATGCCTCTCCGACCCCCTGTCAGTCTGAAGGCAGTGGCGGGCCCACTCCTGGGTTCCAGTAACAGGGCGGAGGCCGCTGTTTGGGCAAACACTGTTTCCACCCATGTGCGCAGAAGCTGACAGAGGCTGAGATAAGCGTGATTCAGGACAGTTCATGAGAGGCGGTTCTGGATAAACACCATCAGCAGAGTGGGTGGTCTAGGGCAGCACCCCATGGCGTTGGAGACCACATGCCAAGCACAGGGGGAAAGCTGGGTTCTGTTTCTCGGGGGGCCCTGGGCCCAGAATTCACCCCTGAGGAAGCCGAGATGCAGACCTGCCCCAGTCCAGGCTTTCAAATCTAGCAGCCTTGTCCCTCCCGGATCTTCACCCCTGAAGTGGGCGGCACTTCCACCAAATGAAGGCCACTTGATCGGCCCTCAGCAGACTATTGCTTTGGGGGCATAGGGGAAGGAGAAGCATTCTTAACAGCAACAGCAACAACAATAATAACAGCTGGTATTTATTAAGTGCTTACAAACATTAAAGTAATCCTATTTAATTCTCAGAACAATCATTTGGGGTAGATTCTCTTGTCATCACCACTTTACAAATGAGGAAACTGAGGCTCAAAGAGAGGACTTCCCAAGGTCACACAAGCCAGTAAACATAAAGCCTGGTCTCTCCATTGCCAAAGCACGTGCTCTCCCAGAAGTTGGAGACACACAATTGAGACCATTAGCGAGCTTGCCTGTGTCATCACCTAGAAAAGAAATGGGTGGAGGGGGGTCTCCGGCCTGCCCCCGTTTCTCCGAGGATCCCAGCTCGGATGGGGCCCAGCTGCCCTGCTGGGGACCTTGCTGTGGGGCAGGACTCTGGCTAGCAAAGGGTGTGTGTCTGCTGGGTGAGCCGCACTATCGTGCTGAAGCCGAGTGGGGAGGAAGTGACTCAATCATCAAAGGCCTGGTCTTCCTTGGGGAACTGTCCCTAATCACAATTATCCCGCTACAATAATACCATTTCAGAGAGACTGTGAGCCGGGGCACTGTGTAGCCATGTAAACTGCTTCCTGTATCTGCCAAACCCAACAGCATTCGGCAATTAATAGAATCCAGCTAGGCCTCCGGCTCCGATAAGGCCAGGGCGCAGTGCTGCTGGCGGTGTTGTTCTAATGACGAATAGCCCTCGCGCCGCACTTCTCTCTCCTCCCTGGTAGCACGGGGCCACAGCGGCCTGGGCCCCGGGAGGCGGGGGAGAGCCACGTACATGCTGCTTGGTTTTGACATTTCATGGAGATGAAAATTATTTTCATTCTCCCGCAAACAAAAGTCATGACTCTCCAGCCCCCGCCAAGACCCTGTGGAGAATTGATGATTTGGGATTGAGCAGGACGCCTGCTCTGAGCATCCTAGAACAGGGACCCACAGACAAGGAGGCACTTTGTGAGGCACTTCAGGGGAAGACGGAGTTAGAAAAAGTTAATACCGTCTGACCTCTGGATCCAACCAGGGCTCGGGGATTTTAAGAGCCTCAGATCCTGATAACAAATTGCTTTGCAGAGCTTGGAGAAATGCTTTAGAAAATGACCTGGCCATACATAAATTCTTTGTGGTTCTCCAGGTGCAGTTGGGAGGCAACATCTCACAGTTCCAGGGCCTCCCTGAATCTCTGGGTGAAAGTGGTTTGACAAATGATGGCAGCCCAGAGGCCCGGCCTGACTCTGCTCCCCAGAGCTCCGGGTCCAGTGCCGGGGGCACATTAAGACACCAGGAATGTAAACGGGTGCAGCCACTGTGGAAAACAGTGTGGCGTTTCCTCAAAAACTTAAAAATAGAACTACCCTGTGATCCAGCAATTCCACTCCTGGGTATTTATCTGAAGGAAATGAAAACACTAACTCGAAAAGATATATGCACCCCCGCCACCCCCCCTACACCCCTCCCACCCACTGCACCGTGGTCATTGCAGCATTATTCACAATAGCCAAACAACCTAAGAGCCCATCGACGGATGAATGGATAAAGAAAATGTGGCATATGTATACACACACACACACACACACACACACACACACACACAATGGAATATTATTCAGCCATAAAATAGGAAATCTTGCCATTTGCAACAACATGCATAGACTTTGAGGGCATTATGATCTGACCTATATGTGGAATTTAAAACAAACAAAAATACAGAAAAAAAAAACCCAAACAAACAAACTCATAGATACAGAGAACAGATTGGTGGTTGCCAGAGGTGGGGGATGGGGGTGGGTGGGTAAAATAGGTGAAGGTGGTCAAAATAAACAAGTCACGGAGATGTAATGTGTAGCATGGCGACTATAGTTAATAATACATCATATTATTTAAAAGTTGCTAAGAGAGTAGATCTTAAAAGTTCTCATCACAAGAAAAAACATTTTGTAACTATGTGTGGTGATGAATGTTAACTAGACTTATTGTGGTGATCATTTTGTAATATACACAAATATCGAATCATTGTGTTATACACCTGAAACTAACACAATATTGTATGTCAGTTACATCTCAATTAATAAAAAGAAAAGAAAAAAGCCACAGCTCTTCCCAGTTTTCCCTTTTCTCTTTGGTGACCAGCATTTCATTTCATGCCGGTGGGTGGGGCACACTCATTTTCTTGCAAAGGATCGTGTCTACATTCTCTGGGGGAAAGGCTGACTAATTAGTTTGACTCGTTTTGGACCCTTAAGCCAAATTCCCACGAAGTCACGAAGTCACGGCTGGTCAAGTTGAAGGTGTGATCTGACTCTCTTCTCAGTGGAGGGACTTTACGGCTTGCTCACTTTCCTCCTCCCAAGAACAATGTAAATGAAGGCGAAGGGATTTTTGCCTCAACAAGGCCAGAAGAGCCTTTGGGGAGGAGGGAGTGAGGCCAGAGGATGTGGGTGTTTTAAAATTGGCGCTCACTTTGCAGAAAGACTCTCTCGCTTTCTCTCTCTGGAGGTGATTTGCAAATCACACTCAAATGCAGCAATTCTCCCCCCTCCCCGCATGAGGGCATTTTGGGTTGTTAGAGTTGCTGTTCTGTGTTGGGGCTTATTCTAATGAACTTCCTGGGAGGAATCTCTTCTTTATGCTCTAATAGTTTTTGTGCTCTAATAGAAGGGAGAGAGGAGGTAGAGAGGAGGCAGAGGTGAGGAGGGTACTATAGCAGGATGGGTAATAGTTTGGCTGTTACAATTTGAGTCCCAGCTCTGCACTTCCTAGCTGTGCATCCTTGGGCAAATTACTTAACGTCTCTCAGTCTCAGTCTCCTTGTCTCTAACAGGGTGATAATTATAGGACTCAATGCCCAAGATGGTTGTGAGGATTCAATGGCCATGCTTACAAGTACTTAGTTTAGTCCTTAGGGCATGTAAGAGCTCAGTACCCACATATTGAGCTACTAATGGCTTTCCATTATTTTTTCACATTAGATTAGCCCTCTCCCCTACTCCCAGCAGCAGCTCTTTCTCGGAAACAGCAAGCCCATGAAACACCCCTCATTACATGGTAGAACGGACTATATGACCCATACCAAGGCCGGTCTTGAACACCTCTGGGAACAGAAGACTCACTACCTGACTAGGTGGCCCATTTCCTTTTCAGAAAGTTCTGGTTGATGGACACTTCTTCCTTTCGTAGAGTCGAAGGCTATCTCTCTGGGGCCATCACTTGGTTCTTGCTGTGCTCTTCAGAATCATAGGAAATATAAGTCTGATCTTTGTTCTATGTGGAAACTCTTCAAATATTTGAAGAGAGTTGGCACACCCCTTCTGAGACGTCTCCAGCCAGAAAGCTTGAGAGTCTTTCATGAGGCTGGCCTCTCTCAATGGAACCTGCCCCCCACCCATCACTTTCTCTCTAGAGGAAGTGTGAGCTCAAAGAAAGCAGAAGACGACTCATCCAGTTAGCAGGAAACACGTTGCAAGTTTCACACCTTTTGATATGAAGGTGAATCTCCACACCTATGGCGCCCAGACAGCTGGAGGCAGCTGACGGTGGGAGGTGGTTCTGGACACCAAGTGCCCCCGTGTCCTGTGGCTGGTGGAGCACTTCCTCCACTGGCAGTACCGGAGGTGGCTGTGACAGAAAGGTGACGAGGCCCCTCAGATGCAGGGCGTGGCTCAGCTTCCCCAAGGCCAGGCAGCGGGTTGGGCCAGATAACAGCTGGATGGTGGCATCCAGGAGCCACAGGAAGGCCAGCACTAATCTCTCGGGCCACGTTGTGTGAGCGTCTGGGACCTGGGGAAGGGACACTACAGTCTTTGGCGCTCTTGATTTGGGCCCAGGAGCCCTCCCCTTCCCTCCTCTGCATGCAACAGTTAGCTGCTTCAGAAGATAATACTCAGTCTCAACTCTGTCAGCTCAGAGGGGATGGCTGACTGACTTTTAGTTGCTACCTAATGAGGATTTCAATCCGAATCCTTTGCCCCAATGTCATGTTGAACAATCATTACAATCATGAACATTTGAGCCTTAAGGCACTTTGTCCAGTGTTATGCATTGTCTGGGAAAAACTCACTGTTTTCCTTTATTCTCACACTAACACCACACTCACAACACTTCTGACACCAGATGTGTGGGTTTATTCCCACACCAACCAATTCTCTGACACCAGCCAGGTGTCCTATATTTCAATTCAGTTCTGACACTATCTGCCTGGAGTTAATGTCAAATCCCACAAGTTAAGGGCTCAGCCCCATAAGACTGTCCCCATTCAGATGCCAATCACAAGGCCCAGGTTGTCCCTGGTACTTATGACTGACTGGCTATAAATTAGGGTTCCCAGACTCCCTCTTCAGGTTGGATAATTTGCAAGAATAGCTCACAGAACTCAGGGAAACACTTACGTTTACCGGTTTATTATATAATGAAGAATATGATAAAGGATACAGATGAACAGCCAGATGAAGAGACACACAGGGTGAGGTCTGGAAGTGTCCCAAGCACGAGAGCTCCTTTCACTGTGCAGTTGGGGTGTGCCACCCTCGCTGTACATGGATGTGTTCACCATCATGAAAGCTCTTTGAACCCTGTAGTTTGGGGATTTCTATGGAGGCTTCCTAACGTAGGTATGATCAAAAATTAGCTCAATCTCCAGCCCCTCTCCCCTTCCTGGAGCATGGGAGATGAGGCTGAAAGTTCCAAGCTTCTAGTCATGGCTTCGTCTTTCTGGTGACCAGCCCCCATCCAGGAGCCCTTCAAGAGTCGCCTTATTAGAACAAAAGACCTTCCTATCACCCTGGAAGTTCCTAGAGATTTAGGAGCTCTGTGTCAGAAACTGGGATCAAAGAACAAACATTAGAACAAAAGACGCTCCTAGTGCTCTTATCACTGAGAAAATTACAAGGATTTTAGGAGTTCTGTGTCAGGAACCAGGGGCAGAGACAAACATATATATATTTTTATTATTTCACATACATCCTGGGCACTTAGAAAGCATTTGTCCATCCATCCATCTACCCATCCATCCATTCACTCTACAACCTGTTTCTGAGTTCCCAGTGTGTGCCAGGCACCTTAGTAGGCATGGATCTACAATGGTGAGCAAAACCAGACAGATTCCTCCCTGACAGAACTTAAGATCTAAGCCGCAGAGACAGATATTAATTAATTATTAAAATATGCACAGAACAACAGAGCAATTGAAATTTTATAAAGAAAAGAAGCAGAGTTCTGAAGGAGCTATTCACGAAAGATCTCGTCTGGGACTATGGGAATCAGAGACGGCCTCACTGAGAAGGTCCCAAGGAGTGAGTATGTGTCTAGTTTATTCTCCACCCCCAAAGCTTCCCAGGATGCCTAGCACAGTTCTCAGCTCCTAGTAGGTGTTTCTTCAATATTTGTGGACGCAGGAATGTGCCTGTGAGCTGGCCGTGCTGCCCTTGATTATAGTAACAGACTGAGTGGAGTTTACATCTGTGTAGCTCTGTGGAGTTTATACGACACTTGCACGTGCATAACTTTTTGATCCTCAAACACCCTCGAGTAGTAGAAGAGATGGGTGTCATTCTCCACGTCTGAGGAGTGAGCGCACTGACTGTTTATGTCATAGGGAGAAGTATGGTGGGGAAGAGCACGTGCTTGGGTCCTAAGTCCTGCATAAGCTCTGCCTCTTACCAGCTGCGAGAGGCCTGTGAGGAAACCTGTAGGACAATGTCTTTGCCATATTTCTCCCTGGGCCTGCTGCTCTCCTGAATTCAGGCTCACACTGGAGGGCTCCAAAGGGATGACTACTTTGGCTTTCTTAGGGCCTTGTGAAAACAGGGCTTGCTGTGGCCCACGTGAATAAATTTTGAACCAACATCAGGTTGCCAGGAAGAGAGATGTCGGGTCTTCAACTAATGGCAAATACCTCTCTAAACTCAACAATTCAACAAATATTTATTCTGTGTTTACCGATTAAAGGCACTGCACTGTGTAAACATGCTTTCACATCTTAGCAAGAGGAATCACCTTCCAGAAATTTCTGTTTTGATAACATTAATAACCACAGCTACCAATTATTGAGCCCTCATGATATGCCAGTTGCTGTGCTAAGTACTTTCCTTGTATTTAATTCTCACAAGCCACTGTAAAGGGTAGTATTACGACTCCACCCACACTGTGATGGTTAATTTTAAGTGTCAACTTGACTGGCCACAGGATGCCCAGATATTTGGTCAAACATTATTCTGGTTATATCTGAGGATATTTTGGATGAGATTAACATTTGAGTTGGTTCACTGAGTAAAGCAGATCGCCCTCCCCAATATGAGTGGGCCCCGTCCAATCAGGCAAAGGCCTGAATAGAACAAAAAGGCTGACCTTCCATGAGTAACAGGGAACTCCTCCTGCCTGACTGCCTTCAAGCTGGGATATTGGGTTTTTCCAGCCTTTGGACTGGAACGACACCATTGGCTCTCCAGGGTCTCCAGATGGCTGAATGTGGATCTTGGGATTTGTCAACCTCCATAATCACGTGAGCCAAGTCCTCATAATAAATCTCTTTCATATATATACACACACACACACACACATATATATATAGGATGTGCGTGTGTGTGTGTGTGTGTGTGTGTATATCCACACACACACACGCACGTCCTATTGGTTCTGTTTCTCTGGAGACCCCTGACTAAAAAACCCCCTTTACAGATAAGGAAATGACACCCCAGCCCTTCCCATTAATATTTCCCAAATTCAGCCTATCATTTTCCCTCCTCACCCCATACCCCTGGGATCGGAAACCAAACGTCCTTGTGTCCTCCCCAGATCTCCTTTATCTTCTGGATCTGAAGAGTCTCTGTCTTTGAACTCGCTCTGAGTCCACCTCCCTCTCTTCATTCCTGCTGCTGATACCCACTGCCAGATCCTCACTTCTTCCATCTGGGTGGAGGTGATATGGCCTGAGGATCTCCATAGCTGCAGACCCTCCTGACTGCATACAGTCAAGATCTTCCCCACAACTCAGCTCCCCTCCCTCCCCAGGCCCTTTTAGTCATCAGTGGCTTTAGACACAAGGCCTAGGGCCTATAAGCTTCTTGGGGGTCACAGGAGAATGTTTTAAGCCTAAAAAATATGTTTTAAAAAACAACAGAATATGAAAATAAGAATTTAAATTAATAAATGTCCAGAAAATTAATTTGTTAAACTTTGTGTCTATAAAAATTGCATCTCAACTGCAAATAATTTGGAGGTTAGTTTTTTATCACTTTCAAGAATTTCTGAGTACGTGTAATGATTGTTGAGTTATCACAGCCAATTGTAAAATAAATGTCTTAAAAGATAAACTGAGACATATTAACAATTTTGAGTTTATTTCAGCAAAAATCAATTTAAATTGGGCAGCACCAAACCAGAAGTGGTTAGGAGAGCTCCATGGACAGGAGCTAGGGGCAAGACTTTTACAGAGAATCCGTGGAAGCAAAGCAAGGAAATGATATGAGTGGCTACAGCTTAAGGGGGTGTTTGTGAGTATTGTCTTAGGTTTTGATTTCACAGCCCCGAGGCCTTTACAGGCTGAGGCGTTGGTTTGCTTGCGTAGGCTGCTATGGCATGGGGCCAACTCAATCTAATGGCCCCCTTGTTTAGTTAATTTAACAAATGTATTTGTAAGTAAATAACTTCAGTAGTGACAACTATCAAAATCTTGTCTGCTTCTTCTACAGGAAAAAATATAAATGTTTAGTGTGGGACGGTATGTCTGGGTCCTACATAAAGCCCTTAAAATGCTGCTCTTCATCTCAGGACCACCCTGCTTCTAGACCTGCAGTCACCACCCCCCCACCCTGACCCCTGCTCTTTTGTACTCATCGCTGGTATTCAGTGCTCTCATAACCCAGAGCATCCTGAACCTGAACCTTCTTTCTTTTTCTTTCTTTCATTCACTCATTCATTTAACAAATTCAGTTGAATCGTGTTTCTTCGATTGGATCAACTGTTACTATTGATATTCTGAGTTAGCTATGATTCTAAGGGGGATACAGCACTAAGCAAGACAAATGTGGTTCCTCCTCTCCAGAAACTTACACTAGACTGCAGGGGTGGGGGGCGGGGGGGCAGCCAGTGGATTAGAGATAGCCAGTGAGCAAATAAAGAGATAGATAATAATAAACTGTCAGCTTTATTTGAAGACAAATAAGTGAGGGTGAGGAAGTTGAATGTGTCTGGAGGGCAGGTGTTCTGTTTAGATAGGGTGGCTAGAGAAAGCCTCTGAGGAGGCCACGTGAAGCAGACATGAACTAAGTCAGGGAACTAGCCAGGCAAAAGTCTGATGGGAAAGAGTTTCAGGCAGAGGGAACAGCCAGTGCAAAGGCCGTGAGGCAGGCATGGGCTTGGTGGGTCGGAGGAAAGGCAAGAAGGTTGGGGCAGCTGCAGCGAAGTGAACAAGGGGACAGTGTTAGGAGTCAAGGTCAAAGAGATGGGGTGAGAGGACAGGATATGGAGGACTTTGTTCAGACTCAACTCCTCTGCTTTCCAGTATGTTCCTTCCATTGCTCCATTAGCAGCTGCTGCCATTGTGCTGGAGGCACTTAATGGCTGAACCGCTCTTGAAGCAGCCACGGCAGTTTGCAGAACAGCACGGGGCATCACGGATCTGCCAACACCTCCCTCGGACAGCATCTCCGTGGGCAGGGCCAGTCAGGCACAAATTCCCTCGCTAACCATCCACCCACCACGTCCAACAAAGGCCTTCTCGGCCGCTCCAAGTCAGCTGCCACCCACCCGTCCTTGTCTAACCACGCAGCTGAGAGCTGGACAGGTCTCGCCGCGACTGCTGCTGCTGTGGACAGACCGAACGTGTTGTTTTGCCTTCTTCTTGGTAATGTTCTGACTCAGTATCCGTGGTTGTTCAGCGCAGCAGGTGTTAACGGAGCGCGACGTGGTGCGTGCTCTCCTGGTTTAGAAGTCTGTGGTGAATTGTAAATGTCTTGCCCACGAATGGAACTCGTCTGTGGCCAAGTGTTGGGGGTTGGGGGACAGTAGTTAAACTTGGCCAGTGACTTTTTATTGAGCACCTCTTGGGGCCCTGGTAGGGCTGTGAACAAGACACACCAGATCCTTTTGGAAGGAACTTATATGTGGGAGGGGGAGGAGTAGAGTTAACAAACACGTAAACAATAAATAACCAGGTTCATATAGCGATAAACAATACAGGGGAAATGAAACAAAATGAGAGCATGGCTGGAGAGTGGGGGTGGGGGTGACAATACCTTTGATTGGGTGGCCTAGGGCAGCCTCTTTGAGAAGATGGCTTCTGAGACCAGACCTGAATGAGGACAGGGAGCCAGCCATGAGTTTCCAGCAGACACAGCGGAAAGTACAAAGGCACTGGGGTAGGAATGGCTCAGCCTTTGGTGGAACAAAAGCTAGTGGATGCCCTGGGCCAGGCTGTATAAAGTCCAGTGGGACAGGGTAAGAGTCTTGGGTTTAAGTGCAATAGGGGAGCACTGGAGGAGTTTTCAGCAAGGGAATGATTTGCTCACGGTTCTAAACAGTCCCCTGTGGCCGCCAAGTGAAAAAGCTATCACCAACCAGCCCTTACATTTGTACAGTGCTTTTCCATTTACAAAGGCCTTCCTTGTTGGCAACCTCATTAACATCACAATACTGAATGAGATTAACAGAATGCTTCTTGTTTTATAGAAGAAAACTGAGGCTTAGAA